>NC_134718.1:35099402-35402432 GCF_049634645.1 Pelodiscus sinensis | reverse complement strand
GATTCCAGGAAGCCCAGGAAAGAGCAACTCTGCCTCGGGCTTCCTGTAGTCAGCTGCTGGTCAGTTTCAGCAGCGGCTGAATCTGGACGCCAATTCCGATTTACATACAAATTCAACTTAAGAACAAACCTACAGTCCCTATCTTATACGTAACCCGGGGATTGCCTGTATTTCAAAATAGTGTCAACTGGAGGACTTCTTAGTCCAACTCCTGTAACCTTAATTGTACAAGGAATAAGGGAAGTCAGAGGAAGAGTGCTCTGTTTCAAAATAAGTGCTGTGTAGACATTCCCTATTTCAAAATAAGCTATTTCAAAATAAGATATGCAGTTGATGTAGCTCAATTTGCATAGCTCATTTCAAGTTAAATCCTGCTCTATAGACGCACCGCACCCTATGAGGCACTCACTCCCCCCAGGGGAAAAAAAATCCAGTCTTTGCATCTATATGGGAACATTCTATAATGTGTTAAAATTCATACAGCATCCACTCTTACTAATTCTCTTCTTGCACCACTATGGAATAACTTCTGCCTCAGGCTTGAGGTCAATTTAAGACCATTTGGATAGAAAAAGGGACCAACAAAAACTGAGCTACAAGACAAAATGATACATATGTAAATTGAAGGCTGACATAGTTGCTTCTTTCAGTAGCTATTTTCAAGGATTCATGCAAAGATAGGGGACAACTTGGTTTGTTTCAGCTCTTTCACATCTAGAAGAACATGTTATGAAATATGGAAAGAAAAAACACTTGACAGAAGTTGCTTGTAAATGGATTAATGCTTTGCATTATCTCCTCAATTTCAGTCTCAAAAATAGGAGAAGTAACTTAGCCTTGCTATCACACGAGAGACCTAGGAGGAGAACTGGCTTAAAATAAAATATACTTTGTATACTCTGTCCTTGTGATTCTTTCAGAACAAGATATTAAATAGGTACTACTTGGTTCCAGAACATTTTTAGGGCTAAATTGGCAACACACAGCAAGTGCTGCAAGTGCAAACAGCCACACACCATCCTTTAACACATGCTTATTAGTGGTCAAAAATATGTGCATTTTGAAACATGAGCATTATGGCCTTTCCCTCTCCAAATTTGTGTAATTTAGAGGTGCTGGATGAGCTGGTAGCACTGGTTAACATGAGGAAATGTATTCTAGTAACTATTTTAAAGTCCAAAAGAATTCTAAAAAAAAATGGAAATGTGCAATTCCACCCTACGCACGCTTTTTGTATGGCTTCTACAAGATAAAATGCTTAACAATTGCTTTCTTCCACTCAATGAATGGCTGAAGTGGAAAGTTTTAAAACATTAAAAAAGAAAAGAATTAAGTGAAAAAGGGCCCTAGTTGCAGAATACCAGACTAGAGACTGAAAACCATTGTGAAATGTAAGAGAACATTTCCGTTTCCAAGAATTGCAGTACTTGGGCCCCACCTTTTCCGCCTTACCTGCCATAAATACATCATCAGATATTATAAGTGACAAAGGTTCTGTTCAAAAATGTATAAATAAAGGTGAAAACTGATTAAGTCTAAATTGTGTAGACTTGTGCTTCTGTTTTACACTTTACAAACTTCAGGCCATTCAGAAACTATTCTATCTTATAAGGGGTTTTTCGTTACTCGGATCTAACAATGTAGATGATTATTTTATTTAATTAAATAAACCTTTAACAAAGGTTAACAAAAGTTAATTCGTTCAATTTAATTTGGCATGGTAGTTACTAATTACAAGTAGAAACAAAGTTAGTAATTATATTTTAAAAAGATAAGTCATTCCTTGAGATGCAGTGATAATAGAATGATTTTCACTTACCCATTCATTAGTTGCCATGGCTTTAATTTGTTTGCTTTGTTATGTTTAATTTGTTTGCCTTCTTAGTTGTCAGTTTATTTCCCTCTGCATTCTAAACAATAGTAATTTTAACCTTCATGAAGATAATTGTGGTGAACAATATGGCCTCATTTTAAAATTCACTTCAGAACATTGCTCAACTCCCCTTTGGATTAAAATTAATGAAACCCTTCTGCCAAGTGTTGCTAGCATTCACACAGACCAGATCCAGTTCTGTCTAGGGGTCTATTTTACATTAATATAGTAAAAGTATTGGTACAATCCCACCCCCCTAACCTTATACAATCCTACGTTTTAGCAACTTCAATTAAATCTTCAACTTTACAGGCACTTCTTTACTAATAAGCACTCAGGAATCTTTGGGAATACACACTCTTTATTTGGAAAATACCCCACAAATATTCACATGAATATAAAATGAAGAAGAGTGTCTGAGGAATATCATCTCTATTATTAATCACTTGGCTTGTACAAATCTAAAATGCTTATTCACAAAACAATCTCCACTTAACTACAATGTTACTTGTTAATCCAGTTAAAGTTAATGACAGTCAAGGAGCTGGAAGAAACCTTTCTAAGCATACTTGCATCAAACCCACTTCAAATACTTGCACATCTTTTTCTCAGTTAGGTCCATGAAGAGTTCAGATCTCTTCAGGAAACACGAGCAAAGCAAGATTGGGCAACGTTTAGCCAATTCACAAACAAAAACAGTTACAGAAATGTTGGCAGTGACTCCAAAGACAAGATTGCATGAAGACTTTCACTTGAAGGAGGATTAAATTCTGCTTTCACAAATTAATGATTGAATTTAGTCCTTAAATATATAACAATAACTCTCCACCAAAAATACATTTACCATATTATTTCTGTGGAGAATATTTACTTGTTTATTTAAATGAAATATTTTTTAAAAGTTTCTATCTTCTTATGCAAATGATCAGAGGAAGCACATACTGATAAAGCTGAAAAACTATAATTTTACCCTCCTGCCACAAGAAAAAAAAAAGCTTTTCTAAATTGGCCAACTTACCACATAAACACAAATACTACATTGCCCCTTACAGCCTATATTTATTCCTTCTCCTACTACCCCACAGACCAATAAAGATAACTTGAGATATAAGAGTTCCAAATTATCAGATCAGAGATCTTTTCTCCCATCCCTACTCAATGGCTCCCCATTGAAGGTCTTTCCCCCCAAACTTAAGACTCATAAGGCTAGAAGAAACCATGAGAGTCCAGCCCCCTGCACTCACAGCAGGACAAAAGCACCATATGGAGAATCCATTTTTGTTTGAATAACCTCTTTAAAAATCTTCAATGATAGAGATCCCATAACCTCCCTAGGCAATTTATTCCAGTGCTTAACCACATTGACAGGTAGGAAGTTTTTCCTAATGTACAACCTAAACCTCCCCTGCTGCAATTTAAGCTCATTTGTTCTCCTAGTGTCAGGAATTAAGAACATTTCCCCCTTTTTTACTACCTTTTAGGTACTTGAAATCTTTTATTATGTCCCTTCTCAATATTCTCCTCTCCAGTCTAAACAAAACTAATGCTTTCAATCTTTCCTCATAGGTCATGTTTTCTAGACGTTTAATAATTTTTATTGCTCTTCTCTGAACTTTTCCAAATTGTCTACATCCTTCCTGAAATGTAGCAACCAGAACTGGCCACGATGCACCATTTGAGGTGTAATCAGCATGGAAAAGAGTGGAAGAATTACTTATAGTTAGTCTATAAGGTGCCACTCCTCGCCGCTTTTGCAGATTCAGACTAACACGGCTACCCCTCTGATACTTGTGTCCTGCTTACAACACTTTAGCACAACACTCACATATCCCAGATTGATATTTTTTTGCAACCATGTTAAACTGTTGACTCTCATTTAGTTTGTGGTCCACTATGACTTATCAATCCCTTTCCTCATTTTCTATATGTGCAACTTCCCTGGAGTATAGGGGAGTCAACTGGCCCTGCATCCCCATCTACAGTCAGACAGGACTCTCAGCCAGCAAGTAGAACAGAAGGTTTACTGGTTCACAGGGACACAGTGCAGCACAGACTTGTTACAGGAATCAGGAGTAATCAGTACAATACATCCTGCCCCCCCCCCCCCAAGCCAGTTAGATTCCCCTCTCCTGAAGCCAGCCAAAAAACAAACTAACACACCCATCAACTAGTCCAAGCCTTCCAGACAGCCCCACCCCCTCCTTGGTTCAGATACCTAGGCAAGATGTCACCTGATTGCTCCTCACACCCAGGCTCTAATTACATGACAGTCTGAGCTATTGTTGTGTAAGTGCCAAGATGGGGCAGCCTGGGGAAGCCTTCTCCTCAGTGAGAGCCACACCCAACATTCCCATCCCCAACCAGGTTCCAGTGCAGTGCCCAGGGAAACAGAGGCGCACACACAGGTTTACAACAGAACAGTACAAGACTGTAGGAATTACATACAGCATAACAAAGCAAACAGAGTGAACACAATTCCCCTCCCCCCCTCCCCCCCATTATAGCAACTGATTGTTCTTTCCTAAAAGGAATATTTTGCATTTGTCTTTATTGAATTTCATCCTATTTATCTCTGAGCATTTTCCAGGTTGTTCAGATTACTCTGAATTATAATCCTTCTGATGAACTCCCCCCTCCCCCCACACACACATACACATACGTTAGAAAATGGACTTATGGATACAAATATACATAACTCAAAGGTACTTTAGACATATGGAGCAGGGAATGCTTTATGACGTTCAAAATGTAAATGGAAAACCATCAAGGGTGCAACCCTCAATGTCTAAATGACTATCTGTAAACAATCTCCTTTGTTCTGAAGTCTTAGCAATGGATGGGCTGAGGAAGTCACATGTCCACCCCAACTGGAAGGGTGGAATGTAGCAAAAGAATTCCCAGAGAGAGGGAATCTTTAAAAACATTGGGAAACTAGCAGGCTGGGTCTTTGGCTGGCACACCCAAGGGAAGGAACCAAAGACCCCAAGGAAGGAAAATTCCTGCTTTTAGAAGGCTTAGCTTGAAAAACAAACAATTTTTGGATCAGTTTGTAATGAGTTTGTAATAAGTTTGTGTACTGAGGTTTCAGGGTTAGAGTAAGCTAAACATTTTCTGTTATTTTAAGTTTGCAATCTAGTTTGCTCTGCCTGGTCTCACTTACATCCACTTAACTCCTACTGCTTGTATTCAATAAAATCACTTTTATTTTCTATCAAGCCCAGTGTAAATAATTGTTACCAGGGAAGGCAATCAGTGTGTCCATTCCCCCTTTCATTGCTAAAGGGGGCTCACCTAAACAATTCTTTGGGGTTCTAATCCCATTTGGGGAGTGGTATCCTGGGAATTGGGCCCTAAACTGCACTGCTCCTCAGGAAGCAGTGATCTCAGCTTGGCTAGGGAAGAACAGCAAAGCTGGCCCAGCAGGACCTGGCAGTTAGAAGCTTCAGAGAGCATGAAGGTGAGAGTGGTAGTGGCTTGGTCAGCACTCCAGGAGGCACCCCAAAGGGATCTTCTCTGATGGCATGCCATCAAAATCCTATCCTAGGAAACCCCTCCTAACTTAGTTTCATCTGAAAATTTGAAGTGTACTCTCTAGACCATTATCTAAATCATGGATGAGACTATTTAACGGAACAAGACCCAGAACTGATCCCTATAACCCCCCGATCCACTATGCCCTTCCAGTACAACCATGAACCATTGATAACCATTTCCAGAGAGTAGTTATCCATCCAGTTATGCACTCACCTTATAGTAGCTCCCTCTGGATTGTCTTTCCTTTGTTTATTGAGAAGGTCATGAGAGACTGTATGTGAGACTATATCAAAAGCCTTACTAAAGCCTACATATGCCACATCTACTACTTCCCCCTTATCCACAAGGCTTATTATCATGTCAAAAAAAGCTACCTAGATGATCTGACATTTCTTCATGACAAATCCTGACTGTTACTTATCACTTTATTTTCTTCTAGATGTTTGCAAATTGATCTCTTAATTATTTGCTGCAGGTACTGAAGTTAAGGTGACTGGTCTGTAATTTTCTAAATAGGCCTTATTTCCCTTTTCAGGTTTATTGGCTAATCATGTAACTGACTACACTCTAACATCCCTATTTCTATAGGTTTCTACCAACAAAGCTATGTCAGCAAGAGGTACAAAAAGGTACAATTCCTTACCAATGCAGCTGTACCAGCAGAAGTTCCTAATGTAAATGCTCTATACCAATATAAACCAAGTGGCACTCATAAGAGGTTGGTGCCACTCTTTATCAGTGTCATGGCAGCACTATTTTGCACCATTCATGCAAACATTAGACTGGATCAGCTAGTCTCTAGGAGCTTCCTGTGGTGCAGGTGTAGGAAAGAAAAAGGGAAAAGCAATTGTTATATTTTTGTATTAGAGCACCTCCTAGTGGTCTCAACTAAGATCAAGACCCCATTGTACTGGGCACAGACACATACCAACAGATGGCCCCTGTTGCAAAAAGCCCTCGTTTCTCACAACCCCTTCTCTCCTACAACACTTTTTACAGAAAATGCAGTATGTGAACTATTTGTCTTCACTCAAATAAAACAAGAATCAGTTCAAACACTGATCAGTTCCTATGGCTGATTAAAGTAATTGGTC
Organism: Pelodiscus sinensis; assembly: GCF_049634645.1. Taxonomy (NCBI): domain Eukaryota; kingdom Metazoa; phylum Chordata; order Testudines; family Trionychidae; genus Pelodiscus; species Pelodiscus sinensis. Next base: position 35,395,931 of record NC_134718.1, on the reverse strand, counting down.
CTTACATGCACATTTACCAACTTGAGTCATGAAATGAAAATGAAAATTTTTCAACACTGTTTACCCTCCAAGATTTGCAAAATAACTCTCAGGGACCCACAACTTATAATGGACAGACATTTGGATGAAAGTGCTATGGAAGTGCTATGGAAGTTCCAGTCACAAACTCTGAAGAAAAGTCAGCAAGCCACATGTAAGTGCAATGATCTAAAGTATGCAGGCACATAAGCTCAGCAGGCCAAGTCACAAGACATAAAACTAAATTTCTGAACATTTCTAGCAAGTGCAGTTAGTTGCACCATTGTCCTGGAAGATACTCAATTTGCCTAGAATTTGAAGAGGAATGCTAGATTAAATAAGACCACATCTATTCCAAACAGAATTCTTTTCCAAGAAAGAAGGAAAAACATAGGATTCAATTGCTATGGACAAGAAACATACAGCCAAATGTTGTGAATGACACAGAGGAGAGGGAAAAAAATAAATACATCAATTTAGTTCACAGCCCATCAGAACTACACTGGCTTGAAAACGGAGCTGGACTAAAAAGTAACATTATCTGGAATATGTTTATATGAAAGCAGCACTAATAGCGGTGCTGCAAAGAAAAAAATATTTCAAAGAGAAAAAGGTAAAAGATGTGGCAAAGCAGAATCAAGACAAAGTGGAACCAGAGTGAAAAAGAAATGCTTGCAGAAAATCAAGGTAGAATAAAAAACGATAGTCTTCCAGAAAAAAAAGAAGAAAACATGTTAAAATATGAAGAGACTCTAAGTGTTAGTAATGCCCTCGAAATAGACATAACAGGAGAAAACAAAAACACTACTGACAATAAAATAGAGAAAAGAACTAATAAAATCTAATAAATCCCTCTTTCTATTTTGAATCACTGAGGGTATGTCTACACTACCCCGCTAGTTCGAACTAGCGGGGTAATGTAGGCATACCACACTTGCAAATGAAGCCCGGGATTTTAATTTCTCGGGCTTCGTTTGCATAAGCCGGGTGCCGCCATTTTTAAATCCCGGCTAGTTCGAACCCCGTGCCGCGCGGGGTAAACCTCTTTCTACGAGGAAGAAGTCTTTTTCAGAAAAAGGCATGTGTAGACGCAGAAAAGGGAGTTCTTTCGAAAGAAGAGGCCTCCAGGAAATAACACAGGTGTCCTGGTGGCCACTAATCACAACTTAAATGTGAGATAGCGTCCAATAAATGTGGATGCTATATTTTGAAAAAGCACGTTGCTTTTTCCTTGTGCTTTTGCAGTGTGGACGCTCTCTTTTGAATAAGCGTTTCCGAAGATCTCTTCTGGAAAAGCTTCTTCCGAAAGGAGCTTGCAGTCTAGACAGAGCCTCACACAGCCAATTGGCACAAATTCTGAGAAGAGCACTATAAAGAGTCTCTTCCCTCAGAACAAGAGAGCCACCCTCAGGAAAGGTGCGCTTGCTGAATTTTTTTCCTTTTTTGCTCATGTGTTGAAACCTCTATTAAATATTATATATTATTAATTATTATTATTTAAATTGATTAATTAATTATTATTGTATTTATGAATCAGAAAACTAAAACTCTATTTTCTCCATGTGACGTTTGCATTTATCTCACTGTTACAGTTTTTATTAATATTTGTGTATATATTGTACATAGCCATGGATTATTAAACTAAAAAAAGTTTCCAAGTTCATAAGGAACTACATGTTTTATCTATCACTGCATTCCTGCAATGAAGTTAAAATGTAACATTTGAAAATAAATGAAGATTTATTGCTGGACTAGTAACTAAACATTTCATTTCACTATTTCATTTTACCTGCATATGCACACAATGAAGGTAGTACCCTTCATTTCAGATTTGAATGTATCCATCAGTGTTCTCCTCTAGCTGTGGGCCAGTTAATTGAGAGCTCCTTAATGAAATATGTACTATACAACCTGAGGCAGTAGATCTGCCATATTAAATTGTTGATCTGGCGGAGGTACATTAACAGTTACAAATGGCTCAATGAGATGACAATAGATTTTAATGTGACATGTACTTTTTTATATTGTTTGCCTCACAACACACACAAAATTTCCCACCTGCCCCAGTGAAGAACTGCCAATCCCTCCTTCAGGGCATTTTCTCTAAGCCTTTGTGTAAAAGGCACACAAGTGAAGTCTCAGCAGCATACCTATATTTACATATATATGAATGGTTAGCCTTCCCAATCAATTTGCTAACCTCTGTGCACCAGATTCTGCCATCTTTGCTTACACTGAATACTGACTTCCTGCATGAGCTGTCCTATTAACTATAGCCTAAGCTCTGGATCCTGAAAACAGTATATAAGTCTGGATCTGCTTAGTGTTGTAATGGGTAACCCTTAGGCACTTGGCTGCTGCTCACGGAATCCTTAGTCTCAAGTTAGGTTGCAATAAAATATAAAGATAGGTGCCTAAGAAAAGAATTTTGGAAGCCAGCAACTTGGGTGAGTTGCTCCCTAAAATATTAAGAGATACAACACCAAAAAGAGGGACAGAGAGAGAGAAGATATGCTTTGGAACTTGCCATTGTATTAGTTCTGCTGGTAACCATAAAATGGGCTTGCGGTGACACAGCATTCCAAGCAAAGCTATGACTCAAACTAACCACTTTACAAAGGAATTTTAGAATGATTTAAAGGCAGAACATTCTCTTGGGGTATCCTAGATCCTCACCTCCTATCACATAACAACTGCTAACCTTCATCTCTCTGAGTTTAGAGAGAGAAAGATCACTAATCATACAAAACCTTTGTAGTTTAAGCCATAATCAAAGTTGATTTGTTGCAGGCTGAGTTTCTAAGAAGCTAAGCATGCAATATTCTCCCAGTGCAGGTCTTGAGTAGCATAATGTGGCAATTCTTTCGTGCTGGATGAACTCTCAGGTAATACAATGCAATCTTTCCCATAACAAAAAAGCTTAGATGATGGTGCCAGAAATTCACTGGATCAGTAGCGCTCAACAATCTCAGCTCTGCCAGATAAACTACTGGGATATGCTGAACAGAGAATGCATTCAAGTCTGAGGGAACAGCAGTCACTTAATAATTTTTAATCATTCTCAAAAGTCACATGAAGGACACCAAACATCTATTGCATCACTGCAAGCCCCCGTTCTTGAAAGAGACACCAAATTAGCTGCATGAACTGGAGTTGTTGCTACATGAAAACTTTAGTCCTAGACCCAGGACTCTTTTATAAGGTACAAACTTGTATTAGATGTTGGTACAAGTCAGAAGAGAATACTGGAATGAAATAACATCATTGTAGTTAGACAAAACTCCGCTACTTTGCATGGAAATTTTGCATCAGTAATGATGGCAGGAATTGGCCCTACATTATGGTTTAAGTGATGTTGCAATATTGGAGAGGTTAGACATGTTGTAAAATAAGCATCGCTGTGGTATGGGAAACACAAGTCTTTCTTGTTTTCTTGTTTTACCAGAAATTCTATTTTTGATCTGAGAAAACATAGTTACAAAAATTAATAGAATAATTGTCTTTTAAAAATGTTGTTTAGCCTTCTGAGACTTTACTCTTCAAGAGCCCAGAGTATGAAGCACATCATTGACAATTAAAGGATTGAGTAATTGTATATGATAATTTTGTCTACTTTTTCAGTGAGATGATATTGGGACAAGTAATTCAAATTTTAGCTTCTGAAGTACAGGTTAGTGGGGGAGTAATCAGTGGCAGACAAGACTCTTGGAAGTAGCAAGTTGGATGCCACTAGTGAACATTTAAGAACCAAACATTGTGCAGGGATATAGTGTTTCATTCTCCATTCCCATCTTCAACATACTTACAACCGTCCTAGAACCCCAGCTAGGCTCATAGATCAGGACCAGACTTGATGGGGAATTCTAAAATGCTACTTACTCTCAAATCTGTGACATTCCTTCACAGTCACTCTTACCAAAAATGAGGAAGACTTTTACCATCCAGCTATAGAACAAAGGTGAGCTTGTACCAGACAAAGCATGCTTTCCAAAGGATAATATTGTTTGTTACATAGTATCACATAGTATGAATCAGAGAAGTTAGCTATTCAAAAGGTATTTTCCAGTAAGTTTAAAATCAAAACAATTTATTTTTCTTACTTGTCTCTGTACTAGAGGTGCACATTTCTGTGCACAGCTCTGTTATATTTTTCTAGCAGACATCTCACAGAAAAATAGAAGCTTTTGCCAGACACCAGCTTAACCAAAAATAAATCTTATTATTCTTTGTGTGCCTCAAAGTGACATTCATATGCTGTCCTAGTCACAGGCATCTGGCATGAAAGGAAAAGCAAGTCTGATGCATGTTGGATGACAAAATGTTTTGTTCATGCTTGCAATGGCAACTGTTCTTTATAGGCAAAGAATGTGCTCCCTGCTTGGCCATAGCAGGCAGCCACTCGCTTCTTTCCAGTACTCCACACATTCAAACACTGTTTCTCAACTGTCAATATTACATAATGTGTATTTTAATAGAACAGTGTCGTACTTCTCACTTGCATACGGAAAGATCTCTTTTTAGCAACACGTGTTAATTCCTACTTGAATGTATTGCTTCTGTAAAATCTTAAATATGTCCCCAGAACACTGTAAGGGCTAGCCACTAAAATTCGTATTTTTAACCCACAACCTGATATACTGAGGAATGAAAGTGACCTATTGTTAATCCACAATCTCTTAAATATGTTCAATGAATCCCTTCCCCAACACATGTTTTCCCCAAAACAAACAAAGAGGCAAGATGTTCAAATGCTGAAGATAAGTCCATACTGAAATCAAGGAGTGCAACTGCAGCTTCAGTAGACTAGACATACCTGAGCTAGCTAGAATCAGGATGGCTATGTTATGTCTACTCAAGCATTCACACTATGGGATTGCAGTACAGACATCTCCTAAGATGTTGTGTACCAAGAAAATACAGTGAGGGGAGCATTGGATGGGAGAAAACAAAGATATAAACTAATCTAAAAAAGCATGCACAGGCTGTTTCACTGTTGCTCTGCATTCCCATATGAAATTCCCTGAGCTCAAGTTTCTGAGGGTATGTCTACACTAGCCCCCTAGTTCGAACTAGGGTGGCTAATGTAGGCATTTGAACTTGCAAACAAAGCCTGGGATTTAAATATCCCGGGCTTCATTTACATGTTCCCAGGCGGGCGTCATTTTTAAATCCCCTTAGTTCATACTGACTGCCCATGGCTACACGCAGCAATCAGAAGTTAATTCAAACTAAGTCCTTAGTTCAGATTAACTGTTACACCTCATTGCAGGAGGAGTAACAGTTAATCTGAACAAAGGATTTAGTTCGGATTAACTTCTGACGGCCACGTGTAGCCACGGGCAGTCAGTTCGAACTAAGGGGATTTAATATATATAGTATATATTTAGTATAGGTCTATGCATATGGACTGAGAGGAGGCATTAGACCAAAAATATTTCTCTAAAATTTATGTTAAGCCATGTAGGATGAGCCACCCATTAACTTTAATTGGAATTGGGTGTCTACTTGCTAGAAATGTCCTTGAAAATCTCAGGTTCCGTGTTCACAGCTTCCCAATGAAGAAAAGATTCCACTTGTTTATACTGATGCTCTACTTACATGTAATGCATTAAAGGGAGACTTTGAGACATTAGTAGTACAGTATTCAGAATGCTCTGCTCTCCATACTGTGATTCCTATAATGTTCAAAGTAGATTGAATTTGGCAAACACAAGTGGAAGGCAGCTTGAATTGTTACCATTTGCTCCAAGTCTGGCCATTTTTGATGCAGTGACACTGGTGAAAGATGTATGGTGGATATACGTCGACCTTCAGGATGGCTCCTAAGTTACAACCAAAAGGTCTTGGAAATGGCCATCCACCTTGCAAGGCTGTGCACTGCTGAATTCTGCAGAACAGCTTGAAGAACCAAAAGTGATGAATTAGACCCTAAAGTAAGGAGCGCCATCTACTAAAATGATGAAATTCCTTTAATAAATTTTTCGGCAGTTAAGAGCAAGCAGAAAAACAGGCAGAGGTGAGACATCCACAAAGTCTACACCACCACTCTGGAAAGTGTTTGGATGCCCCCTATGAAGGGAATCAGTATAAGTTGAGTTCAAGACTAATTCAGGAATTAAAGGGAAAAAATGGCTTAATTAGAGTTTATTATTATTAAGAAGGTATTAGAAGAAAATTACAGAGAAAGCAATGTACTACTTTTTAAATTCTATAAGACAATTTCTGGGAAGATTATGGAAATTCAAGTGTATTGTGCATCTGTCAACACCAATAGATTGGAACTGCTTTCATTTTACACAACTGTAACTAATGGTAATATTTAAGAACATAAGAATGGCCATACTGGGTCAGACCACAAGTCCATCTAAGTAGAGTATCCTGTCTTCTCACAGTGGTCAGTGCCCTAGGGTATGTCTAAACTACACCCCTCCGTCGGCAGAGGGATGTAAATTAGACGTATCGAAAGTGCAAATGAAGCCGGGATTTAAATTTTCTGTGCTTCATTTGCACAATGGCAGCCGCCGCTTTTTTTCGAAAAGGGGCTTTTTTTTTAAAAAAATGGCAGTTTATACGGGGCATTGTCGATAGATCCTGTACTCCATTTTTAAAGATCCTGTACTCTGCCATTATGCAAATAAAGTGCGGGATATTTAAATCCCGGCTTCATTTGCAGTTTTGATACGTCTAATTTATATCCCTCTGCTGACAGAGGGGTGTAGTTTAGACATACCCCTAGAGTGAATGAACACAACAGACAACCCATTCTCATCACCAATTCCCAACTTCCAGCAAATAAAGGTTAGGGACACCTTCCCTGCCTATCCTAGTAATTCAAGGGGGACGGCACACCATGCTATGGGCAACACTGAGGGCTGTCTACCCTGACCCTGCTACTTCTGCCTAAGGCCTCGTCCCTTCCAGAAGTGTGGAGTCAAGTCCTCTTTCCCCCCGCACTTGGCTGTTGGTGCCCTTGCTTCTGTGATATGCACAGCACTACTTCCTTAGCTGTGCATTTAAAACATTGTGTTGGATACAGTCTGAGGAACTGTACCCTACAGAAAAACATGAAGGAAGATAACTAAATATGCCAAGAAGCATAATCCTGCTCTGCCCTTACTTTTAAAGGGGATGCCACAAACAATCAGATGCAGGAATTTATTTAAGTTATCCTAATATGCACTAATTCTTATAAAGAGAAATAACTCTTTACTACTACTACTCCAGTTAGGAAAGCAGTGACAGTATATGAGAAGTAGTGTCTTCTTTTTTTCATTGACAGTTGTGTCACTAAAACAGTCTTTTACTCTGCTAATCCTATTCAGAACAATTCATTTCCCACAAGAAATAATGCTTAGATGCACCATATTACCCATTAGAGAACTCCTTTATGAAAATGACTTAACCTTTGTTTTCCTTCTTGCTTTTATATTGGATGGCCTTTTTGCTAATCCAGGATTTAATGTCAAAAGATGGCAATTTATATTTGCCAGTGGTCTGTGCAAAGGCACAAATTATTTTTTATACTGACTAGTGTCTGTTACTTAATAGCATCACAACACTATTTGAAAAATGTTCATTCAAACAATGAGAGCATATTGTCACCTTAATTTGTAAATAAACCCCTTGATTAGTTTTTAAATAGAAATTAAATATTAAAATGTATCAGGGTTTGCCAATAGCAGAAATAAGACACATGCTAACTAATCACTAGATTCTACTTCAATGGAGAAAATCAGTAGTTCATTATCTGGTGCACCAAAATAAAACGTTAGTGGTTCCTATTTACTATGAGCTAATCAATGGGCCTACCTTAAAAGTTATTAAAATCTGTCCCTTAGTCAACAGCAAACCGCAATTTGCTTTTGCTCCAAGTATCTTTTTTTAGGCAGGTTACAGTTACCAAATTATGAATAGGGTTACTCACATAATGGCTACGTCTAGACTGGCCCCTTATTCCGGATTAGTCATGCAAAGCAGGCAAGTCAGAATAGGGAAATCCCCAGGGGATTTAAATATCTCTCGCGGGATTTAAATAAACATGTCCACTGATTTTTTTCGGCTTGGGGAAAAGCCGGGAAAAAAGCATCTAGACTGGCGCGATACTCCGGAATAAAGCCCTTTTCCGGAGGATCTCTTATTCCTACCTGAAAGCAGGAATAAGAGATCCACTGGAAAAGGGCTTTATTTCGGAGGATTGCGCCAGTCTAGACGCTTTTTTCCGGCTTTTCCTCAAGCCGAAAAAAAGCGGCGGACATATTTATTTAAATCCAGCGGGGCATATTTAAATCCCCCGTGGATTTCCCTATTCTGACTTGCCTGCTTTGCATGACTATTCCGGAATAAGGGGCCAGTCTAGACGTAGCCAATGAGTTTCAGAATATGGCCAGTATCTATAATTTGACATAAGTTTGGCATTATGGGTAGAATATTGCCTTACTAATATGAATCAGTGCTGGGGTCTGTGGAGTTCAATGCTTTGCAACAGCAATATGACTACAGCTCTTTCAAATACATGGTCCATTTTTGTCAATTTCACAGTCATGGGATTTTAAAAATAAAGGTAAATAAAAGTAAATATTATTTCAGATACTTCAATCTGAAATTTCACAGTGTTGTAACTGCAGGGTCCTGATTCAAAAGGGGGCAAAGAGGGTTGGTGTTGCATTGCTATTGGTGGAGGAGGTTATGGTATTGCCATCGTTTTGCACTGCCTTCAGAGCTGGGCTCTAGGCCAGCAGCTGCCACTCTCTGGCTGCCTGGCACTAAAGGCAGCAGTGTGGAAGTAAAGAGGACATAGTATGCTACTGCCACCTTTACTTCTGCACTGCTGCTGGTAAGATGCCAATCTAGCCACCGCTGCTCTCCAGCCACCCAATTCTGAAGGCAGTGTAGACTCATAGAACACTAGAACTGGAAGGGTTCTAGCAAGATAATAGAGTCCAGTCCCCTGCCCTCATTACAGGACCAAGCACCATCTAGATCATCCCCATGATAGATGTCTACCTAATCTGCTCTTAAATATGTCCTGTGATGGAGATTCCACAACCTCCCTAGGCAATTTATTCCAGTGTCTAACCACCCTGACAGTTAGGAAGTTTTTCTTGATGTCCAACCTAAACCTCCCTTTCTGCAATTTAAGCCCATTGCTTCTTCTTCTATCATCAGAGGCCAAGGAAAACTATTTTTCTCCCTCCTTACTGTAACATTCTTTAGGTACTTGAAAACAGCTATCATGTCCCCTATCAGTCTTCTCTTTCTTAAGCTAAACAAGCCCAATTCTTTCAGTCTTTCCTCACAGATCATGTTCTCTAGACCTTTAATCCTTTTATTGCTCTTCTCTTGACCTTCTCCAATTTCTCCACATTTTCGTGAAATGTGGTGCCCAGAACTTGGACACAGTAATCTAATTGAGGCCTAATCAGCACAGAGTAGAGCAAAATAATGACTTCTCATGTCTTGCTCAAAACATTCCAGAATCATGTTTTCTTTTTTTGCAACAGTGTCACACTGTTGACTCATATTCAGTTCATGATCCACTATGACTCATAGATTCCTTTCTGCAATACTGCTTCCTAGACAGTTGCTTCCCATTCTGAATGTGTGAAACTGATTGTTCCTTCCTAAGTGGAGTACTTTGCATTTGTCCTTATTAAACTTTATCCTGTTTACCTCAGAACATTTCTCCAGTTTTTTTTCCAGATCATTTTCAATTATGACCCTATCGTGCAAAGCACTTGGCCAGCTCAGTATCATCTGCAAAATTAATGAGCATACTCTCTATGCCAATAACTAAATCGTTGACGAAGATATTTAACAGTACCAGTCCCAAAACAGACCCCTGTGGAATCCCACTTGTTATGCCCTTTCATCATGACTGTGAACCATTAATAATTACTCTCTGAGAACAATTATCCAGACAGCTATGCACCCACCTTACAGAGGCCTCATCTAGGTTGCATTTCTCTAGTTTATTGACAAGAAGGTTATGTGAGACCATATCAAATGCTTTACTAAAGTCTAGGTATACCATGTCCACCACTTCTTCCTTATCCATCAGACTTGTTATCCTAGCAAAGAAAGCTACAAGACTGGTTTGAATGTGATTTGTTCTTCAACAATCCATGCTGGCTGTTACCTTATCATCTTCCAGATGTTTGTAGATGAATTCCTTGATTACTTGCTCCATTATCTTCCCTGGCACAGAAGTTAAACTGACTGGTCTTTAATATCCTTGGTTGTTCTTATTTCCCTTTTTATAGATGGGCACTATATTTGCCCTTTTCCAGTCCTCTGGAATCTCTCCTGACTTCCATGACTTTTCAACAATGATAGCTAAAGGCTCAGATACTTCCTCTATAGGCTCCTTGAGTACTCAAGGACACCTTTCATCAGGTCCTGGTGACTTTCAGGCATCTAACTTTTCTTAGTAATTTTTAACTTTTTTTTTTTAATTTTAACTTCTAAAGCTACCCCATTTCCATTAGCATTCACTATGTTATGTATCCTGCCACCATCAATCTTCCTGACGAATATAAAAATAAACAAGTCATTCAGCACCTGTGCTGCTTCCAAGTTTCCAAAAAGTAAGGGTGGGTATATTGACCCTCCTCAAATAACCATGCAAAAACCCCTCCTAGAGCTTCCCGTTGGGTCAGGCCCCTAGAGTGAAAAATGCTAGTCTGGATAGTATAGCATAAAAAAATACAAAAGATTTCACAGAGGAGACCAGACTTCGCAATCCATGATGCACTTTTCAAATGATGCTTTTTTCAAGTGACACTCCTGGGGGATTATAGAATTCAAGAGAATACTTGGAAAAAATGAGCAGGGCAGAGAGACACAGTGTACAAACAAGGCATAAGAACACCATCAGAAGGAGGTCATTAGGAAAGTTACCTCACTATGCAGTGCTATAGATTGACAATGTTTTGGAAGTGGAAGATGCTAGCACATTCTCTTATTGATATAGGGGACATTCAATTTAGCATTTCAGTGACAGGAAAAGGGAGGAAGCAAGCTGAATTAGAGCTCACCACCAAAAACCATGCACATTAAGAAAGAGGATTATGATAATTGGCCATAAAAGTAAATGGGTAGCTAATAGGATAGCTAATATTTTGGGATATTTGGATAGAGAAAGGAATTATAAAACTGTCAGTTACTTGATAAGCCACTCTTTGGGCAGAGAATGAATTCAAAATCAGTAATTAGAATACTGTCAATAGATGCAAAAAATCTTGTCAAAAAAGAACAATAAGCCCAATACAAGCACTTCTTAATGAATAGTTGAAAGAATTCAGAAAGTTCACCCAACTTCAGGTCTATATAATTTTGTCTCAGATGATGTCTTGCATAAATGGAAAAAAAACCCCTGGAATTCTGCTGCTCTGATTACTAACAGATTTTAAAAATAGTAAGTTACAGGGGAATTAGGAATATGAGTCTTAAACTGATTAATTAAAAGATATTTTGTGTACTGAATTTGGAGTCAGCTCGTATTAATAGAGTAGGATAAAAAAATGATCATTCTGAGGCAACTGTTCAAAGAATAGTGTATAACATTTTGTAATTTCCCAAGAACTAGATAATTCTGGGTTAGTAATACTGGAAGCTGGAAACAAAGGAAAATCTCAGCTTCTCTTTTAAGAAAGAATGCATTTCTTGTCTTGGCCTCTGTCCATTCACATTTTCAATAACTATAATTGAGAAGGGGAAAGCCTAGGGTTACCAGAAGGTTTAACCCAAAATACCGAACCCTCCCCCCTACCCCTCCACAAAAAAATCCCACCGGGGAAAAAATTCTGTTGAGGGGGGAAAAATGGGAGGGAGACCAAAGTTGTTGAGCAAAACAAACAAACAAACAAAAAGGACTCCAAGAGTTACTAAGCAATAAATAAATAAATAAATAAATAAATAAATAAATAAACAGCATTAAAACTGCATGGCCCCTTTCAGAGTGCCCACAGAATCAGAATAGGGATAGGAACAGGGGAGTAGTTGAGCACTAAGACCCAGGGAAGGCATTGCTTTCCCTTGGTCTTTAGGCTTTTTGCCGGTGGCCATTTTGTTTTCTTGATCAAGCCAAATCACAGCTTCCCTGCGGAACCAGGTAAGCAGGGAGTCCGGGGGTGCGGGGCTGGGGGTGTCAGGGGTCCGGGGGGGGGAGGGAGAGGTAGGGAGAGGCAGGGAGAGGCCAGGAGCTAGGCTATGTTGCCAAGTGTGTCATAGGGTTGCCAGGTGTCTGGTATTTTTGCCTCCTGGCCGGGAAAAAAAATCAGAAAATACCAGACATTTAGGTGTCCGGTATTTTCTGAATTTTTTTACCGGACTGGAGGCAAAAATACTGGACTGTCTGGGTCAATACCGGACACCTGGCAACCCTAGGAAAGCTTCTATGTGATCCATTTTGGTAACGTAAGAGGAGAAAACTAAAGATGCCCAATTGTTCTCTACATGCACACATGTGGTATATAATAATCCTGAGGACTGATGAGTATCCCAAAAATTCTTTTTGGCAAATGTTTCCTAAGTCCTTACACTGGACTTGTGCACAATGACACATTCTTGTCCATTAGCATGTTACTCTTGGGAGGGTAAAAGTAGCAAAAGGATTAGAGTTGGGAAATAGGTTTATGACCATTGCAAGCTCTTAAAGATTTTGAGTTTGATCCTGAAAATAGACAAGGATAGGTGAACACCATTCCATAACTAATTTGTCTGTTCCTGTTTATAATAAATTCATTGTTATTGTTGTTTAATAAAGAAAAAAATATTCTTACATTTTAAAATGACCCAGATTCCAGCCAAATTTCTATAAATACTTATTTACAGGTTTGCTGTACATACTGTAAGTTATAATACTACTGCAATATTCACTGTAAAGTTCCAATAGGCCTCAAAACATTTTATATTGAGATATGTATCTCAAATATAGTTACATCTATGTAAAATTTTGGTAGAAAACTCTGCGCGTATAAAATACTAAATGAACAGTAATCAAATGGTTGCAATATTCACACAACAATCAGCTTCCTAATTCACCATAATTGCTCAAAGTGTTATCAGTAAATGTAGCATTTACTGAAACTAGTACAGGAAACCTTTTTCTGCTCTATCTGATCTGTATAAAAATTACACAGGAAATTCCATTAAAACACAAGTGATCTTTTCAGCATATAGAGAATGTGCATGCTCAAATAACTTTTTCAGAAGTGCATCTATATGAAGTACAGGATGCTGTGCAGATTATGTTGGATATTAAGTTGATTACTCCAGAAACAAAATGTAATTGGCATCAAGAAATAAACACAGACGGACAACATAATAATTACTAGTTATGTTTCTTTCACAGTTTACACTGGCAATCAGGGCAAGAGTTCACTAATTATACTAATTATTGTGTCCAACTAATTACAGGAAACCAAGGGGGGACAGGGGAATATCAGTACCTTATACAGAATACTGTCATTTTAATGCAAGACCCTACTGAACTTTACAGCTAAAATTTCATATAGTTATATACTGTACATGTAGAGATCAGTAGGCTATGCAGAGCCAAAACAGCAAATGTAGTCCACCTGGCTATGCTAACGAGGGTAAAAGAAGATACCAGAGAAGTCAAAGAAATTGCCCACTAACCACAAACAAATAGGACCAATTAAACAAGCACTAATCAATTAACTAGTCAATTAGCTCTGTTAATCATTCATGAGTGTGAAAGGAAACTGCAACTGTGCATGAAATCCCAGACTGTCCTGTGGAGTTTGTCAGCAGTCCATTCTGGGAGTTGAAACTCAGTAAAAATTAAAATTTAGAAGATAAGGACATCAGGAAAGGATTAGGAGCCTGGGGCGCCAAGCCACAGGGAGTCACAATAAAGCTAAGTTAACTTCTTTAGTCCCAGGTGGCCGGGCTTGGGCAACACTGAAATATAAGTACAAGATTTATACAGGCAGTCCCCGGGTTACATACAAGATAGGGACTGTAGGTTTGTTCTTAAGTTGAATCTGTATGTAAGTCGGAACTGGTGTCCAGATTCAGACACTGCTGAAACTGACCGCCAGTTCTGACTTACATACAGAATCAACTTAAGAACCCCAGCGTCCCCAAGTCAGCTGCTGTTGAAACTGATCAGCAGCTGATTCCAGGAAGCCCGGAGCAGAGCAACTCTGCCTCGGGCTTCCTGTAGTCAGCGCTGGTCAGTTTCAGCAGAAGCTGACTTGGGGACGCCTGGGGCAGAGCAGCTGGGGTGCTGCTGGGTTGCTCCAGTAGCGCCACTCCTCGGTGCTACTGGACCAACCCAGCAGCACCCCATCTGCTCTGCCCCAGGCGTCCTGATTCAGCCGCTGCTGAAACTGACCAGCAGTGGCTGAATCAGGACCTGGGGCAGAGCAGCTGGGGTGCTGCCGGGTTGGTCCAGTAGTGCCCAGAGCGGTGCTGCAGGACCAATCGGCAGCGCCACAGCTGCTCTGCCCCAGGGTCCAAAACAAAAGCCTGGTCTGCTGGGGGGGGCACACTAGCTGCGCCCTCCCCCCCAGCAGACCAGGGACACGGGAGCAGAGCCGCAGCGGCAGCGGGGTGCTGCGCCTCTGAGGCTTTGCTCTAGCAAAGCCTCAGAGGCGCGGGACCCCCCCGCGGCTGCGGCTTCAGTCCGGGTGCCTGTGGTCTGCTGGGGACCGTCCCCAGCAGACCCCAGGCACCCGGACTGAAGCGGCAGCAGCGGCGGTTCCCCGCGCCTCTGAGGCTTTGCTCTGGCAAAGCCTCAGAAGCGCGGGAACCCACCCGGTGCCCCTGGTCTGCTGGAGACAGTCTCCAGCAGACCAGGGGCACCCGAGCAGCTTACGAATGGGGCTTTCTCACCCCGACCTTCGGGGCGAGAAAGCCCCGTTCGTAAGTGTGGATCCGACATAAGTCGGATCCGCGTAAGCCGGGGACTGCCTGTATTCCAAATTAATTTATTTTTATAATTATAGAGTAAAAATAAAAAAGTGTAAGCGAGCAATGTTTCAGTAACAGTGTGCTGTGACACTCTTGTGTTTTCATGCCTGATTGTATAAGCAATGGCAACTGCTGGGGAGAGTTACAAGGGGGCACCGGCTACATGATTTCCTCTCCCACACCCCCGACAAGATGCCTCCCAGTGTCATCTCTAGCTTGGGGGAAGACCCCGCCTCTTCCTGCCCCCACTCCATCCCACCTTCTCACTACTCTTCCCTCAAGCCCTCTCCTTTGAGCAATGCAGCCTGGAGGACTAGTGGGGGACCTGGTGCCACCAGTGAGAGTCAGGATGCTCTGCACTTATTGGCAGCTGTAGTGGGAAGCAGAACGACTCATCCCCAGCCTGCCCCAGCTCTCAGCTGTGTAGCTGCCAGTGAGTGCAGGGGGAGGGATTCAATCCCTGATGCCAGTGCCAGGCCCCCCTCTAGTCCTGTGGGCCACATTATTCAGTGGAAGGAGCTCCAAACTCACCAGTAGCAGGAAGCAGAGTGATGCAGCTGAAAGAGTGAGAGCAGAGGAGGATGGGTGGGGATGGGTAGCTCTGTTTCCCACTACTGGCTGTGAGTGGGGGGAGGACGATCCCTGCTCTGGCACCAGGCTCCCCAATAGTCCCATGGTTCTCATGGGATCCCCAAAAGAATATGGCCCAAGACAGCTCTGTTCACTGGCTGCTGGCCCTTTGTCCCTCCCTGTACAGAGTGTGGCAGGGAGTACATGATACTTTGCTCCCTCCCGACACACACATTGTCCCTGTGTGTAAGCACGTAGTTTCTAAGAGAGGTGAAACGTGGGGACATGGCATGACAAATCAGCCTCCTGAAAAAGGTGCACTAGTCTGGAAAGCTTGAGAACCACTGTTCTTGTCCATGCAGGTTTTAAAACTGTGTCCATTACTAAAGTATGTGAGCACTTTATGCAAGGCAATGGAAAGAAAGGGGTCCCCAACTCAGTATAGGATGATGTGGGCGGTTTCCTTGTTACACTTAACTTTTGTAGAGCTCACATAAAGCAGCATGAATTAGCACATTGTATCGTTCTGAAAAGACCCTGCCAGGGCTCACAAAATCCAAACCAATAAAGAATGTATCTAGCTCTACGCTTTACAAGATGCCACATTGTAATTAGTATGCAGTTTCCCAAAGAGGTAATACTGTTTCTTGAGGAACATGACGATCTCTCCACCTATTCATCTGACTTTGATTGTTCCCTCTGTGCCACAGATAGCAAGTAACTTTGAGTAAGGATAGGTACTTCTGGGAGAGATTTCAGCATTTTAAATTAGTTGTGTGCAAATTTAAAGGTGAACTATGATTCAGGTTTCAAATTCTAATTCAAGGGTGAGGCCAAATGATACTTCTTCAATAAAGTTAAATTATATGTGGGCTAAATCTGAACATGATGTACTGATTGGGTGTTCTGACTGGATCCCAGGGATGGATCTACTGAAGAAAATAAAGAATGGAAACTCAAAAGTGTGCTTCCTGTTTCCCTATGGAGATAGATTAGTTTTAAAGACACAGATACAACACTGTAACCCTGAATAAGAACAATAGCAAAAAGAACTGAAGAATCATTTCAGTGGCATAATTCAGTCAGAGGATTAATCGTAATAATAGAGAATGAAGAGGAGAACAGAATGGATACAATTTGGATAAAGAAGAGTTAAGAAATGAACAAAAGGAAAAAATGCCCATTGGACAGTCAAGGCTTTTTATCTTTACCTGAAAGTAAGTTACAGGGGATGGTAACCAGGAGCAACCTCTTAATCTCAGAACTAGCTATTTTCCCCTGCAAAATCACAATCCATCATAACGAGGACAACAATCATCCCATTTTTCTTACAATGGTGAAGTATACATCTAATTAACACTGATGAGAATAACAAAGGTAAAAAATTACTGTAATTTCCCCCTTTTTGTAGTGGGCACCTGCTGTTCCTTGATCCATGACAACAGGGTTATTTCTCCTTATCCTCCAACCACTGAGGCCTCTCTTACTAACAAACACTCTGGTCTCTCAAAATAGTGCCAGTAGATGATGGTCTCTTTCATGCACCTCTATTTCCCTTTCTTTTTGGAGTGCTTTTTTGGTTTTGGCACTTATACGCATCTCATTATAGGTCTGAATTAGCCATCTCAGAAATAGTAGGGCAAACCCCAACCTCAGATCTTGCATATATGGTTTGCAATGATTTGGAATTAAAGGTCCCAACCTACCAAGCTACCCAGCTTCATAGCTAATGCCTTAAATTATAGAAATATTTAATGAAGAAGGGGGATAGAGCAGAACTGAGCATGAATACCCACACTTGAAACCCCCTTGTTCATACAGTAATACCTTGTAAAAGCAAAGTCTTGCTGAAGTAGCTTCAGAGTTATGCAATATTGGGTACTCTTTCCTTAAGTTGAATTTGATCACAGCCATTTGGATCTCATACTCCAGGTAGCATGCCAATGGTGTAATTAAAAATGCTGAGCAATTGTGCTTGGATGAAAGCTATTGTTAACTTCAGTAAAATGACAAGTTAGGCTTATCTGGCACATATGAAGGGAAATTCTGAAAAAAATCTTCATCACACGTTTACAGGCAGATTCCAGGTAATTTCGGTGGGTCTGTCAGTGAGCAGGTATTATGAGCTGCATAAGAAAATCCAAAAGTAGGTGTGGTAAACAAAGGCTACCATAAAAGAGGCCAAAACAGATTACAGAACGTCTATGGGCAGAGTTAGGCTACCAGGAAGGACTAGATCAGTCTGCTACACTCTGCAAAAAAGAAAAGTCAGAAAAAGCAGTGGTAAAATGGAGAGCTAGAGTAGGTCACAGGCACACACATACTTGAGAGACACAGAGTTAATTGACTTTAGCAGGCTGACAGCATGGGCCAGACCATTCAGCTGACTCAGTGAGAAAAAGGCAGCGGAAGAAGTGATGAAATTAAACAAAAACAAGTGGGAAATGGCAGGATAGAACAGGCCACTAAAAACCTCTGAGTGACTGAAAGGAGAGGAGAAAAATCCCCTCATACTGCCTGATGTAATGCTAGCATATAAGCAAACCTGAGTCACAAGGGACAGAAAGAAAGCATATTTTTAAAATACATTGAGGTTTCAGTTTCAGCACCAGGGTGAATTGCAGTTGCCCTCAGAAAGAGGAGAGAGAGAATCTCTGAGTAGCTAAGGATTCAAGATACCAATCGCTACAATGCCTACACTTGCCCTTCTTAGAAAAATTAGGATAAAAATACTTGGTTTATGTAGCAGCCTGAAAGAGTCAGCGTCCTGCACTGTAGGTTATTTCTGTCCCTCTGACTTAGTAACTCCTTAGAGACACTCCTGAACATCATATTTCACTCCAGCTGGAACAGAGGAAGCAGGCTAAGGACCACCAGCATTTTGCTCACCAGGTCCTGCTACTGCATTTCTGCCCCAACCACTCAAGTCTTGCCTGCCACATTTTACAGTGAGAGGAGTTAGTGCAATATTATGCAGGAGTAGGAACCCCTTTAATCTTCCCCAAAACTGCTGCACTGCCAGGTTGTCTCCTCAAATACTGATTTCCTGAAAAGGTCTGTTCTCAAAAATTCCTCAATGTTACCCAAAGGAAAGGAAAGGAAGAGAAGAGTGAAAAAACTCCTGCCTGGAGACAGAAGAGAGGTTAAGAGGAACCTCCCCTTCGAGCAGAGATGAGACACTGAAAAGTTAGAGGCAGTTTCCTGAACAGTTCCACCTGCTGTCACTACATTGTGACGACAGAGAAGAATTTAAAAGCAAAATTTAAAAAGAGGAATCTCTATGGTTGAAAGACAAGTGAAATGGATCACAGCACTAGGTGTCCATAAAGAAAGAAGTGTGCTTTGTAATGGCTATAACAAAAGTATTGGCAAAAGTTACTAATGATTGTATTGTCAAGAGAAGTACATTAAATTATAGATAATGAACATTGTTTCTTTCTGTTCTCTATCAAAAGGTATGGCAGCATTTGGAGCTGGCGGTGTGACTACCCACTGAAGGAGACACACTCTCATCAAATTAACATACTAAAATAGACTCTAATCATGGCAGTGCAAGGGGATATCCTTGTAGGAACTCAGGGACATATTTACTCATGGCAGCTATTTCCTCCAGTCTCTTGCATTGCTGTCAATATATTCTCTTTTTATTAAACTAGCTGGATGAGAGCTCACACGGGTGTATCTGCTCATACTGGGAATCACCCACCCAGCTCCAAGGACAGACACACCCAAAGAGTACTGGATCAGTGCTCCAGGGAAGTAGTGTACTGTCAGTGGTATTGTATTTTAGTTTGAAGGTAAAACCAATTTCTTTGACCACTTTTGTCAAGGAAAATCTTGCCTATCTAGTTTGTACAGTGATTTGGGATGAAAGGCACTATAAATTAATACAATTATAGCTGAAATTTCAGGCAAAGAAGCTACTGTGAATGAATCTGCATTGTAGTTATGACCACATATCATGTAGATGACAGAGCACAACTAGTTCAAGCACCATCCACAACTTCAATACAGGAAGAAACAATTTTCAAGAATCAAAACTACAAACCTCAAATTTTAATATGCAGACTAAAACATTAATGTAAATTTCAGAAATAAAACAATTACTTAAGTTATAAAGAGAACTTTCATTTTTGTCCTCTGCATCCAACTTAAAATGTGACAAAATATTACTCATTTTGATATTAAATTTTAAGTATCTCAAGATCTTCTTACATAGCATCCTCAAATCTGGCCATTCTTTTGATCTCACTGGTCCTTTTTCAAAATGACTTTATGTGCTTAATTACCAGAAAAGAGGAGGATTTTAGAAACCATAGTGGGTCAAATCAATGGTTTTACTGACCCTGAATGCCGTCTTTTGATAGTGACCAGATCAGAGAAAGTAAACAGAACTGGGACATTTTTGCATGTTCCATCCCTGTCACCCACTCCAAGCTTCTAGCAATCAGAGTTTTAGGAACCTACAGAGCATGGGGTCACATCCATGACCATGGCTGATAGACAGAGCTAGATCTAGCTTACAGTATTTTTTCCAACTCAGTGGTCTCCAACCTTTTAAAACACTTTTAAACCATTTTTTCAATTTTAGTGCAATGCAAGATCTACCTCAAACCCAAATACCCTTGCCCCACTTTCTTCCTGCCCCTTCTTTGAGGTCCCGCCCCCGCGCCACCCTTTCTCAGAGGCCTCACCCTGCTCACTTCATTCCCCTTTCTCCCCCATCCTCACTCACTTTCACCAGGCTGGGATAGAGGTTTGGGGTGCAGGCTCTGGTCTTGGGCCAAGGGGTTCAGAGTGAGGGAGGGGCTCTAGAATTAGCCCTGTGTGGGGGATTGGATTTCAGGGTGAAAGATCTGGGAAGGAGTTTGGGTGCAGGGGGACTCACATCTGGGGCAGGAGGTTGGGTGTAGGAGGAACTTCGGGGCTGGGACAGGGGTTGAGGATGCAGGCTCAGGCTTCCAGATGATGGAGCAGTGGGGTTAAGGCAGGCTTACTCCTGCCCTGGCCCTGTACCACTCCTGAAAGCAGCTGGCATATTCAGCTTTGGCTACATGGTGCCATGTGCTGCCCCTCATCTGCCCCTCATCTACTGGCACAGAGCCCACAGCTACTACTGGCCACACTTTCCCATTACTGATCAATGGGAGCTGCAGGCTGGGATAGTTCATGCAGACTTTCTGCTCTGCCTTTCTCAGGGGCTGCAGGGATGTGTCAGCCATGCCCAGGAACAGCCATCACCATAGAGGTAATTACTCCAGCCACAACAGGCTAGTTATTTTAGAACTCACTACTCAAAGAATTAAATGTAAGCATAAGAGAGAAATGAAAATTATTAAATGCACAGACCAATCAAAAACCAAAATAACACACTTCACAAATAGTAAAAGAAGTAACAACCACCCCTCAGGTATGTGTTGGGTCGGGAGATGAGTGTGAAGGACAGTGTGTGTTTCTGAGAATGACAGGGACACACACAGTATGTGAGAATTACAGAGATTTACATTGCCCATCTCCCTCCATCCCCTTCTCTCTGTGTGGAGACAGGGTACAGGAGTGGGGGCAAGGAAGGGACCCTGACATCCCCTCTTCTCTCTCCCACACTCTGAACAGCAAGCAGGAGGCTCTCAGAGGGTCAGCTCCAAGGCAGAGAGCAGGAGCAGCACGACAGTGGGTGGAGGGGCAACAGAAGTGCTAGTGCTTGATGGCTTGCTGGCCAAACCAGTTAGATCACCTGTCAAAGGCTCCAAGATCTATCAGCAGATCCTGATCTACTGGTTGGTGACCACTGATCTAACTCATGTTTAACCCACTGATGCTGCAAATGCTGGCAGTGAGTTCCACAGCTTGAAGAAGTCCTTATCTTTGATTTGTTTTAAACCTACTGTCTATTAATTTCATTGGTGACTCCTGGTTTGTGCAGGGTAAATAACATTTTCTTACTCACTTTTTTCATACCGTTCATGATGTTAAAGATCACTATTATAGCCCCCTTTACCAGTCTCTTACATAAGCCAAACAGTCCCCATCTTTTTAATATCTCTTTACATAGAAGTCGTTTCTTATTGGTGATCAGTTTTGTTGGCTTTTTCTGTGCCGTTTTCAGTTCTAATATAATTCAGATCAAGAGCAACTTCTCCCCTTAGGGGTCCCAGGATGATCTGCTCCACCAAGCAATCAGTGATGTCTGGAAATTTTCTCTCATCCTGTCCTGAGGTGATGGGTACCAAGTCAATATGAAGATAATTGAAATGCCCCATTATTACAGGACTTTCGGGGGGGGGGGGGGAGGTTAAGCCTCTCAAATGTCCCTTACATTTCACAATAACTATCACTATTCTGGTCAGGCCCTACTGCTATCTTTTTCAAGTGAGGCATTGCTATTCAGAGAGCATCTTTGCTACCAAGATCCTCTGACAGGGGGATAAAGAGGGCAAATGCAGGGGTCCGGGACTCCTAGCTATCACCACTACTACTACATTGACGGCTGCGGACACGAGGTCTTTAAATCACCACACCCTTAAAAATTCAGTGTGCTCCAGAAGGATGTGGGAGGAGCACAGTCTGGGCAGCACTGAGGGCCAACTGCTGCATCCCTGCCTCTTCTGTCCAAGCTCCCACTGCTTCCAGGAATGTGAAGCCGGTCCCCTCCCTCCCCCCGCCCCTACCTCAGGGCATGGCAAACCTTTCAGCTTGCCAGTTGGTATGTAGTGATGGTACATAGTGATGGTATTCAGTGATGATTTTTACTATATTTGACTATATGCTTTTCTTCACGTAGAGTGCTACTCCCCCACCTATTCTGTCATTCATATATATTTTGTACATTAGGATTAGTATTACCATTAACACCAAATATCTGTGATGCCCATAGCAAGCGTGAAAAACTGGAATGCTTTTTTGGGTGGAGAGGCGGTATAGTAACATATATAAGACAAAGTTCCTAAAACTGATATTATTGAGATATATAATCACCCTATGTAACTGAATTTGACTCATTTCCTTTGACTTTTTCTTTCTGTACTTTATCAATGTCTATCCTCTCTTCTTTACTGGGATATAGTGTGAATGAAGGATCTGAACCATGTGGGGTTTTTTTCCCACTTTTCCTCCAGCCCTTAATGTAAAAGAAGGTATTAAAATAAATGCCTTCACAGCCTTCATTACACTACACATTACTAAAATAAATTCTAGAGACATACTCACTGGGGCAAATTCTCTTATTGTAACAGAACACCTCACAGAATTCAAGAAAGTCACACTAATCAAGTATAAGAGGACACAAGATCATTATAGCATATAGTATGCCACCTTCTTTTGAAGACTTGTGAAAAGTTCACTGAGTGAAAGACATAATTGGAATTCAAATATAAGAAAGCTAATCAGATCGTGTGGCCATAGCTAAACTCTATCAGGCACATTTTCTGAACTGTTCCACAGGAGATGCACAAAATAACCTCTTGTTTTCCTATGTGTCTATCCTCTGCATTATTTGAAATTATATCCTCCTAGGAAACATGGACTCAGATAAGTACATAATGTAGGAGATAATGGAAACTAATGTAATCCAGGAAATCCAGTTATGCTAGCAGAAAGTTAAAGACACTTATCTTCCAAGAAAGAATTAAAAAAATACAGCCTAAGAAAGAAATGGAAAACTGCCATTTAATCTTTTTTTTTTTCTGGATAGTTTCAAGTATCAGAAAATGTAGGGTTTACTAGCCAAGCCTGTAGGTAAATCTTGAGTCCAAATCGTCAATACATGCGAACTAGGGGGTCACCTAGGGCGCCAAGATAAACGGCCATTGAGGGCTTTGGAGGAGAGGGCGCCGATTGCACATTTCATCTAGGGTGCCAGTTGCCAGCAGCTCATCTAGGGCTACTCCTGAAGAGTGACATGCAGCAGGTTAGACTCCTGAACAGATTCCTGTGCCAATATCTAAGCAAGGGAGGCAAAGATGAGTGTAATTTATTAATCAAGTTGTTAAATAAAGAAGTTCAAGGAGGGAATGATGAACTTTTGTGTATTCATTATTAAACCAGAACACATCAAATGGAAAATACAAGAACCAAGGAATACTCCCATTTTAAACAGGTAAAAGAGAAGATACCTAGTTCTCTCATGGCTGTCAGGGGAAATGGAGTGCTGGCCTGATGAGTAGGCTGAAATCTAAAAGACCATCAGATTCTAAAAGACTATCAGAGATTTTTATGTTAAACGGCGACAGCTCTTAGCAAAGAAATATGGTTTATCAATGCACAAGAAAAACTATAACAATTTGTTCATCCTCTGTTCAGATTTTGGTCTAATCTGTATTTTGATAAGTGATTTCTTCCTAGTACATAGCCCCTATGGCTGTGGGTTAGCAGTATACCTAGATTTTAAATCTTCTTGATTAATTTTTAAACTGGTTTTTGTTTAAAAAAAATCAGGGGTGAGGTTAACTGCTTACCAAGTCAGATAAACTATTACCTTCGAGGTTTTTTTACATGATGTATTCCCAGTAATTTCCTTAAACTCTGCAATAGCCAATGTTACAAGCTGCTATGCTTTGCCTAATTATTGTAGAAGGCTATAGCTCTTTTTGGCAAGGATGATGCTCCACTCTCAAGAACTTTTAACTAGAGAGCTGCTTTATTCCTTCTGCAGGCTAAGTACATGGCACACTCCAGGCACCACTGTCTACATTCCCCCATCACAAGTTTCTTGTTTGCCAAACAACCTCTGACCCTTCTTCATTTCAGGGAGTACTTGCATCTCTCACCCTTTCCCTCGTTAAGGCAGTCTCATTCTCCCCCTCCACCCAGAGCAATTTGAACCTCCCCGCTCAAATATAGTCTTTGACATATACTAGGAGCTGTGGGGTCCTGCACAGCCTCTTCCTTCAATACCACTCAATATACATTATACCCCCTTACCTCATTACTCTTTCCCCCTCCTGCTTCTTGTTTTTCCTTTTAGGCTGGCAAACAAGTCATTCAGGCCTCAACATTTTCCGCTTTATGGGTAGAGTTGGGTAGGATGAATAGAGTTGGAGGAAGAGGGGTATTATGATCAATGATGTTAATATCTGCTATCAATCAGTTTTTTGATCTTAAGACAATTACAGAGATGGTTAAAGTGGTCACAGTCTGCTAATGAGATTACTTCCTTGTGTGTACCCTGATGATTCTGAGCATACATAAACAAATATATTTAATACATTAAAAATCCAATAAGTGCTTTTAAATGGTTCTTTGTGCATTGAAAAAACATACAATGAAAGGAGTAAGACCTGCCAGTGCATTGGGTTTGATTAGCATATGAGAACAGTGCACAAGTGTATATATTGATCACATTCAGTCTTTCGTCACATGCTACATTGTCTTGTCCTAATTGACCTCATGGGCTAAATTTATCCAGAACAATTCAAAGTGATAGATTAAGAGACACACACTTATGCCATAATCTGTCACACAGTTCAGTAACCTACTGGAAATTTAGGAGAAAGAGTAGCCTATTTATTTACAGAAAATGCTCATATGGGCACAAGAACATGCACATGGACATCACACACTATGTGCAAAGAGTGACACATACATTAGAAGAAGCATCAAATGAAGGACCATAGCACCTCCCTCATTCTCTGGGTGCTGTTTGCTCCATTAGATAGTCCTAGGGGAAGTCTGCAATTATTGCATTTGGTGTCACATTAAAATTGCAAAATACCCCTAAGACTGATTAGAATCTAAAATCTAGCAATGGATTTCTCCAGTAGCTCCATGGCTTGTGAGTGAGCCTGTAGGCACAGGAAAGTGGCCGTCTAGGGCAGGAGAGCTGCCAGCCTGGCCACCCAGGAGCAGGTGTGCAAGAGAATCAAGAGGGTCCACTGAGACCCCCGACCCTGAGCCCTGAGCTTACAATGGCCGTACTGGGTCAGACCAAAGATCCATCTAGCCCAGTAGCCTGTCTGCCAAGAGTGGCCAACCCTAGGGACCCTGGAGGGGATGGACCGAAGACAGTGACCAAGCTATTTGTCTCATGCCATCCCTCTCTAGCCTTCCACAAACTTTGGGCAGGGACACCACTCCTACCCCCTGGCAAATAGCACTCCATGGACCCAACCTCCATGACTTGATCTCACTTCCCTTTAAATTCTGTTCTAGTTGTAGCCTTCACAGCCTCCTGCAGCAAGGAGTTCCACAGGTTGACTCTTTGCTTTGTGAAGAACAACTTTCCCTTACTAGTTTGAAGCCTGCTACCCATTCCTTTCCTTTTGTGTGCTCTAGTCCTTCTTTATGGGAACTAATGAAGAACTTTTCTGTATGCACCCTCTCCACCTCACTTATGCTTTTAGAGACCTCTATCCTGTCCCCCCCTCCGTCTTCTCTTTTCTAAGCTGAAAAGTCCCAGTCTCTTTAGCCTCTCTTCATATGGGACCTGTTCCTAACCACTGATCATTTTAGTTGTCCTCCCCTCTCCCAGCCTCTTTCTTCCCCTCTCCCACCCTCTTTTCCCAGTCTCCCCCGGTTTTGTTCAATAAAGACAGATTCAATTTTGGAAGACACGTTATCTTTATTTTGTACATCAAGAAGAGGGGCTAGGGAAGGGTAAGTGGAAGGAGGTGAGGGAGGAATGGGGCACGAGCCCCCGATGGGGAGGACTGGGCTGGCTCTGTGGGCTTCTGGGGGTGGAAGCTCTCCTGCAGCCCCCCAATTGCCCCCTCTCCCCAGATGGCAGCCTGCGGCAAGTGCAGCTGGTCTGATGGCCGAGTGCTGTGATGTGCCCAGTGTGGGTACTCAGGGCACGCCAAGACTGGTTTGCAAGCGGGGCACCCCTGAGAACTGTCTGTCCGGGGTGGGGGTTGGGACACTTTAAGCACAGCCCTCGGCTAGCCTGAGACAGCATCTCCACGCTCTAAGTCCTCCTCTGATGCCCTGCCGGCACTGCTTCCGGCCATCCTTAAGCCCGGTTCAGGGTCCACTTAATGTGGACATGCTAGTTCGAATTAGCAAAACGCTAATACGCAAAATACCATGGCAGCTACCATTTTCAAATTATCTGTATCTGTGGCAAATGCTCCAGGGTGCTTTTGTACATGCCTAGTAATTGAGAGGCACACTAACTACAAAGAGCTCCACAATACTAATCCAGTTTTCTATGCGGTCTTGGACAAGTCAACTTACCATTCTAAGGGTACGTCTATACTAGCCCCCTAGTTCAAACTAGGGAGGCTAATGTGGGCGACCGAAATTGCAAATGAAGCGCGGGATTTAAATATCCCACACTTCATTAGCATGTTCCCGGGTGGTCGCCATTTTGGATTAACCTGGAATAACTGCCCACGTCTACACGCAGCAGTGAAACGGGAGTTCGAAGTAAACCCCTAACTCGAGTTAGCTGTTATCCTCGTGGAATGAAGTTAGCTGATAACTGACTTAAGAAGAAACTTTGGTATAGTTACACTTGTACATTTCTTAAGCATCTGGTATTGGCCACTGTCAGATTACTAACTGCACAGCCAGCTCATTGCTCTCATGTGGTAGCACAAGTCCTATGAAATATTTAAGTCATCCAGAAATGAAGGCACAGCATATCATGGCCTACTGGCAGGGTTGATGTTGGGAATGGGACAAAGAGGGCAGTTTCCCCAGGGCCTGGCGATTCAAAAAGGGCCTTGGCTCTGGACTGCTGCTGTCACTATCATGGCACCAGCAGCAGCTACAGCTGCGGGCCATTTAAATCCCTGCTGGAGCCCCCATGCTATGAGGTACAAGCGGCACCGAGGGCTGGCTGCCCTGGTCCTCCCTCTTCCACCCAAGGTCTTACCTTTCTGGAAAGCATGAAGCAAAGCACCCCACATTGTCCAGGGCATGGCAAAGTCTGTTGCTAGCCCTGCCTACTGTTTAGGTGGATTGTCTGCTCCATGCCATATCCAACCAGAGTTTTGAGATCTGCAGTGGCTGCTTGTGGGTTTCCAGGAGAAGTTTCAGATGTTGGCTTTGAACTCTAAAAGCCTTAAGTGGCCCAAAAGCCACCCATTTGATTGTCTTTTTTCTTATGTCAGATTGATACGTTGTATGCACAGAAAGGGACTGCTGGTTGTGAATTTCATGTCTGGCCTATCCAGCTCTGGAATTCACTTCCCACAAGAATTTTGTTCTTGGTGTGAATGTCCTTGTCATATATTCTCTGGGTCCTTGCAAACTCTGTGTAGCCTCATTCTGGAAAAAAAAACTCCTCTTCTGATCAGACTAGCTGGTAAGCCTATGACCCATATTATATAAACAATATTAATCTCCTAAACAGGGCTGTCAATTGACCTGCATTAACACCTGGGAATAATGCAGGACAGGATTAACGCACTTGCAACAGAGCTTTGCAACACAGAAGTGGGGATCAGTTGGAGTGCCCATCTGATCCCAGGATCTTAATGTCCTGCCCCTTTAAAGCTCCAAAATGGCACTTCAAAGGGACAGTGCAAGCTGAGCCTGGAATTAGCTGTAGTTCCCAGCTGATCCCCTGCTCTGCTGCTGCAAAGCACCTCTGAAGCGCCAGAGCAGCACTTAAAAGGGGCTTTGCAACTGGGAACCAGAGATCAGCTGGGCACTCCAGCTGATCCCCAGTTCTGCATGCACTGCCCCTTTGAAGTGGCTTTTGGGCGCTTTAAAGGGGCAGTGCATTAAGAGCCTGGGATCAGCTGTGGACTCCAAATGATCCCCAGCTCCACGTTGCAAAGACCCTTTGAAGTGCGGCTCCAGCACTTGAAAGATGCTTTGCAAGAGTGGAACTGGGGATCAGCCGGGGATCAGCTGCTGCAGCCGTTCAAAGGGGTAACTCTGCATGGAGCCGGGGTCAGCTGGGGACTCCAACTGATCCTGTGCTCCTGCAGTGCTGCTCCTTGGAAATACTGGGGCTGCCTTTCCAAGGGACCGTGCTGTATAGAGCCAGGGTTAGCTGGGGACCAGGGTTAGCTGGGGACCAGCTGATCCTAGGCTTCCACAGTGCTGACCCTTTGAAATGCCGCTGCAGCATTTCAAAGGGGCAGCGCACACAATTAATTGCGATTAATTTTTTTAATCACTTGACAGCCCTACTCCTAAAATCAGGTAATGACTCAGATCAAGCTGGAATATCATATCCTGTAGCCCTCACTTTAAGTAGGACATGGGATTCTGTTTGGCATATTAAATATGATGGCACCTGCAGGATGTACTGTGAGAATTCTGAGCATCACATTAAGCTATTTCTGTTTTAGGTCTACTAAAAAGAGTTCTTAAATTTTCAGTGCCCCATGCCAAGCTGTAATAGCATGATTCCCCGTAAACTCAAAGCATTTGCAATCTAACATGTTAACAGGTCTTTGCTAATATTTTATGTCTGGTCCAAGGACATAAAGATCTTGTAAAGCTGATAGATCGAGTTAGCTGCACTAACAGAGATATAGAACCAACCTGGCCAGTTCTATGCCATGTAGTTTTATGCCCACTCATAAAACATTAGCAAAGACTTGTTACCCTCTGTTAGTGCAATCAGAGCACAACTGCATTTCGGTGCCATAAAAAAAAGTCCCTAAAACTGAGACAACCCTCCCAATGCAACAGAGGAACATTTCTAGCAGGTTTGTTTTTTTTTTTTGGTAATTATTCACAAACAAAACTTGATTTTAAATTTAAAAAGGCGTTTGAAAACCCAAATGTTGATACAAAAGGATCATGTTTTCTGTAACTTCCCTTTCCCCAAAATAGATTGAGGTTGAATAATATACACATGGTGAATAAAATAATGTAACAAAAACAGATTGTGAATAGTAAAAGAAAAGCTCTGATAGCTATATTTTAATGACTGATAACTATGGATAGTAAAAATTAGTTTAGATGAGGTAACACTCATGCCAAAGAGGTCTCAACCTAGATGTGGCTTTGCCAATTTTTCTTTAAATAGGGTCCCTGATCTACTGTAAAATGATATTATTGCTAACAAAAAATAAGGGGGGTAACAGTTCTGGAAGTTTTTATGTCAAAACACATTTGTAACCAGAGGCTTTTTACTGGGAAAACTCAGCATCAGGGTGACTAGGATTGCCAACTGTCTTTTCGTGCAAACTTAAACAACCTTGACTTGTCCCTGAGACCATGACCCATCCTCCCCTGATTAGACAGTTTACAACTGTACAAACTCTTCTAGAGCTACACAAACTATTACATCAGTCTCACGTATGACTGAATGTGACCGGAAAACAGAATATATTTTTTAAAATTGCAGAAAACTGCATTATAATGAATAGCTGGCAAGCTAAAGCAAAAGCTATCATGACAGTCCTATGTGGGTTTGACCACATCATCCCTAACCTACATTAAGGGTTTACAAGGAATTCTGAAGCCATTCAACATAACACTGTCAAGTCTGGTCTTAATAACACTTCATCTTTTGCAGCTCATAGAAACAGATAGGTAATTAGTGTTTGAAGCTCTATCATTCTTGCTGAGCAAAATGCCAGGAAGAATGTTAATTGTGAGAATAGAATTACAAATCAGCTATGCTAGTAGTTTCTACTGTATCCCTTGTGAATAAACACACATGGATAAGACAGGCATCACTGATAAATCTCTATTAGTACCCAATTTTCAATCAATACTCAAAGCATTAAGTGGAAAAAATGACAGCTAAAAAAAACCAGAAAAATACTTCTAGTTCTAGCCTTGGATTTGTCAGAAACATAAAAGCAGTTTTTGGGATGAAAAATTGTTATTTTTACTGACTACTTTTGAGGTGAAAATTATTAGTTGTATACAGCTCTATCTGTTCAGTTGTCTAGTGAAACCTTTGAATTTTACATAAAAGCAAAAGACAGTTAAGAATGGAGATAGATTTCACACTGGTACAGTTGTAATATAAAATTTAACCTTCATGTTGCCATCCCACTATGCTTGCTTTATATGGCAGCTCTTCTGTCCATCTTTAAATAGACATTCCAAGGAAATTGATTTCCAGACATGCCACACATGAGGAATTTAAATAATGCAACAGATTCACAAGGGATGCCCTTGCTGTTACAAAGTGTTTATATTCTTTTTAGTAAATAAAATAAATCTTTAAAGGGTAAGTACAAACAAGGCATTCTTCTGGCGTTTTTGATTTAATGGGACCTCCAACTGACAGAACTGTTCAATTTACTCTTGGTATTTGATAATGAAATTGAAAGAAAGACACGCTGTATCTAAGATTTGCAATAACTTGAGGATAAAATTTCCCATAGCATGCACAGAAGAACATAATATTCACCTGCAATATTGCTCCAGTTCATCATAACTTTTAAACACACACTTAATTTTAAGCATGTGAGAGTGTCCAGTTGAAGCCAATAGAATACGTCACATTCTTGACCATCTAAATACATACGTTGCTGAATTGAATCATACATTACACCTGTTTAAAACCCATATTAAGTAGTATCAGGAAAATTGGGCCCCTCCTACCCACAAATCTACTCATGATTTACTGTACATAATGCAAGGCCAAGTGGCTTGTGGCAATTACACACTGTTAAGTTGTTATGCTGCTGTTTCGTTATTGATTACCATTAGTAAGCAATGCAGTTGCATTAGTTTATAGCCACAGGTACTGTGTGAATCAATTTCATCTAGAACTTCTTAAATTCAACTATAACTCAAGATAACAAAAATCTTTAATATACCCCTTTTCCCCTGCAATGGGCAACAACCCAATATCCAGGAGACCTAAAATCTGAAACTGACACCTCTGAACATCAAAACAGGTGTGAAATCTGGTATGGTCTACTATTTATGTAAATTTACTTAAAAGTAGGAATAATGGGACCATAATCTCCAAGGTTTCAAAATCTTGGAAGCCTTTGTAATCAAATAAGAATAAAATAATTGGACTTAAGCAAGTTCAAGAACCCAATAATGGGTATCTGAGGAGGGTTTGCTTGCATAGTTCCTTGTTCATTTCAGATAAACTTCACTGTAAAGAAAACCAGTAGATCAATCTATGCAGTGCTTATTTTGTATAATTTACAACATTGATTTCCAAATGCTGTTAAGAGAACCACAAACTGAACTCAAGTACTTGCAACAGTTTTAAAAATTAAAAAATGTCTAAAGTGTTACCACAATTGCAGCTCTTCTGGTTCGCCCAACAGCTATAATAAAACTTAAAGAACACCAAAAGGCACATCAAAAACAATATAACATGCAATAAACATTCAGGGTTTAATTGTAAAACACAAACAGTCTGTAAAACTCATATCATATATGGCCATTACGTTAACTAATGTTAAGTTGAACACAATTCTAATGATTCAATGTTAAGTACTGTGAAATTAAGTCCATTTTCCCTACCCACACACCCAAACTGTTGGAACAGTTGGTGCCAGCCACATTTGGACAATTACAGCGTCTCTCACAGACTTCTAAAATCCAAGTCTATCAGACTGTGGTTCTGACATGAAGAATAACTGGCTAAACTCAACAAATGATGATGAAGATGATCACTAAGGAAACCAGCTTAATATTTGCTTCCATATAAGGAAGTGTATGTTCTCTCCTTACAATGCATTCACACAAATTATTGACTACTAGCAAAAGGAGGCAGCTCATCAGCTGCTATTGTATTAGTGGAATGAAAAGATGTTTTTGTATAGAAGTGAATGGGATTTACTGCTGTCTCTAGGCTAAAGATGAACCAGCACCCATTAGCTACTACAATTCAGCAGCATTACCAATTTCAGTTGTTCTTAAATATGCAGTTGTTAGTGTATCTGTAACTCTTCCTCTGAACCCTGGCAGGTTTTCCTTTTGTTCTGCCTCCCCAGCATCTTCATATCTAACACTATACACTAAAGTCACAATTCACTAAACTGTGACCTGGAGCCTCAATCCTTCCTTCCATCAAAAGTCTGAAGATGTTCAGACATTCATTTCAGCTTGAATCCAAGTGAGCACACCCCTATCTGCTTTCTCCAATTCTGTTATCAAAAATATGAATATTTTAAAATATTCTCATTAGATTTCCTTCCACCCTGACATCCAAAAAATAGGGAGAGATGAGGAGGGAAGATTCTGACACTGCTCCTGCCCGAGCACAATACCATTGGCCGGTTTCTAGACAGAAACTGGCCAATTGTAACTGCCTGTCTGAACAACAGGCATCCACAAAGCACAACCCCCCTGCATGTGCTTGAGTGAGTAAGCAGAAACATTTTAAGCTCTACAAGCCTTTAGCTCTGTAGGCAGTCATGTTGGCTGCTGGCTGGTAAATCTCCTGACCAGAACATGCCTTTGCCACCCCAGCTCTTCCCTTCCCCAACCTTCTGCCTTCGACTCCTGTCCCTCTACTCGCCTGCACTTATACCCCCTCCCAGATCTGGTACCCCAATCTCCTGCCCAAGATCACAATTCCCTCCTATCCTAGGTCACATCCCAAAACACTGCACCCCAGTTCCCTGCCCTAGGTCACAAATGCCTCCTCCATACAAACTCCCTCCTAGATTTCATTCTCCCTCCTGCACCCCAGTTCCTTACTCCAAGCTCCCTTCTGCACCCAAACTCCATCCCAGAACCTGCATCTCCTCCATTAATACCATGGAATAGTGTGGCCCTGGACCACTTTCCAAAAACTTGGAGTGGCCCCCAATCAAAAATTATGGTCCCCCCCACCTTCTAATGGAATTAACTTGCAAGACCATAAATACTGGCTAAGTTCTTGGCCCCAAATAGGTAAAAACTCCTCCAAAAACCCTGCATTTAAAATGGAATTATACTTATGAAATGGAGTAATTTGTTGAGCACTAACACACTGAGATTGCCATGTAAGGGCGTATCTACACAACAACTCTGCACTGCACTCTGCATTGCTGTGATCTATGGAGTTAGCTAATGTGTTGTGTTCTAACTGCCGTATGTAGACAATGTGGGTTTTAACTCAAGAGTACCTAGTTCACATAAACACAAATTAGGTAACCTTTAGTTCATGCCACCTGGGTCTACCTGCACAACAAGTATGACCACTGTAATTCACACATGTGTAGAGCATACTGCAGCAGTATTTGAGAGAGAGAGAGAGAGAGAGAGAGAGAGAGCTACATCGGCCTGCAGATGTTAAATTTAGTTTAATCGACTAATCAACTAGTCAATGGATTTTCCGTCAATTAGTCAATAATCAGGGAGCCACAGCGGGTTCTGCTTTTTAATTGGATTGAATAACTAGTCGACTAGTCCTTTGACTATCCATAAGCTTTTCTTGTCAGATAGTTGACTAGTCACTAACATCCCTACATTGGCCAGGCCAATGAAACACACAACTCTACTATCACAATATACATAACAGAGAGGCAATTACTAAGAACAGGGAAAATCAAATTAGAAGTAAGTTAGGATGATTTACTTTGAACTAGAACAAAACTACCAAGAGAAGTAGTGGATTCTCCATCCCTGTCTGTCTTCAAAATCAAAACTAGATGCCTTTCTGGAAAATAGATTTAGTCAAACACAAGTAATAGGCCTCTATATAGAAATAACTGGATGAAATTGTTATGGCCTGTAGTACACAGGAGTCTACTCAGCATAAATTATGACTAACCCACTTAAAACAAGGGCTTTGTTTTGTAGACAAGTATTACCTTTCTACCATTGCTTATTTTTAATCACTCAAATTTGCTAATCTTTAAATAATGATTTAAGTTACTGCAGTTGTTTGGCTTTCAATTATTTATATCTGAGTAGAAAGAAAAGATAACCTTGTGCTTAAGGCACTGGACTAAACTCAAGAAGTCTGAATTTATAGCCCTGAGACAATCTTCCCTTAATAACAAGCAAACATCACTTTTCTGTGCCTCAGTTCCCTATCTGTAAAATGGGAATAATATAGCTTGCCTCTGGCTATTTGTCTTGGCCACTTAGATTGTAAGCTCTTTAGAACTGGAACTTTCTATTACTCCCCACCTCATATATACTTACATACACTCCTCCAATGGAACTTGATTCTAGTTTGGGATGCCACAGATCTGCTGTAATATAAATAAATTTATCCAACTGACATCAAACAAGTCACTGAAAAACATGTAAGCATCTACACAGCCATTCTGTTATTTCAAAATCATTTTGAAATAATGGACAGTTTATTACAAAATCTGTAAACCTCATTCTATGAGCAATAATGCCTATTCCAAAAAGCTATTTCAAAATATGGCATGTGTAGATGCTCCACTGCTGCTTTTTCGAAATAGCCCCTCACCAGGGCTGTGTCCAGACTCAGGGTTTTTTTCGAAAAAAGTAGCCTTTTTTCGAAAAAACTTCACCTGCGTCTAGACTGCAGCCGCGTTCTTTCGAAATTAAATCGAAAGAATGCGGCTTTTCTTTCGACGGTGGTAAACCTAATTCTACGAGGAAGAACGCCTTCTTTCGAAAGTGCTCTTTCGAAAAAAGGCGTTCTTGAAAGCAAACAGGCTTTTTAGAAAGAGAGCATCCAGACTCACTGGGTGCTTTCTTTCGAAAAAGCGGCTTTCTTTTTTGAAAGTACTGCGTGCAGTCTAGACGCTCTCTTTCGAAAGAGGCTTGCAGTCTAGATATAGCCCAGGACCATTCTAAATTATTCCTCCCTAGTGCCTCCTGGGGTTCTAAATTGAGATAGCACATCTACATTAGGGAAGCCTACCTCAGACTAATTTTGAGGCTTCCCTGCAGTGTAGACATGCTATTTCAAAATAAGCATGTAGTGTAGACATACCTGAGATTGCAAGGTAAGGATTTATCTATAAAATCCTGCACTGCACTCTGCGTTGGTGTGATCTGTAGAGTTAGCTAATCTGTTGTGTTCCAGCTGTCCCATGCAGAAGCTGCTGGTACGAACTCAAGAGTACCTAGTTCAGAAACACAAATTAGGAAGCCTTAGTTCATGCTTCATTGGTGCCAATTAGAGCACAAGTTAGACAACTCAAATTCACACATGTGTAGAGCACATTGTGGCAGCATTGAGAAAAGCCTTAAGTAAAGTGAAGCCATCTACTCTTGAAATAACATTTTAGCACAAGTGTTCAGATGATGATTGCTTGGCCATGCTCAACTAAAGGAAGAAAAGTACACAAGACCCAAATCATGATGTGGTATCAATATGTGATTTTTTTTCAAGTTTGGTAAAAACTTCTGACATACTCACTCCACAGCATAAAAACACTGAGAAATTTCAAGTTTCACACTCTTGAACTGACAAAGCAGCCATTGGTGAGCATTTGATCTATCCTTTGTTGAGAAGTGATATTTTAATTTTGCCTGACAAAACATGCAACTCATTTTCTTTTTTTATCTTAATGAGATTTGAAATAAGTTATACAATCTCCTGAAGTTTTGATTAACAGACTTCCATTTTTTCTGCACAGACTCTTATGAAGAAATACAAATGGAAAGTAGATGCAAGATTAGTTTTTAAATTTCAGCAAATTAGCATGCGAGCTAACAATGTGATGGCACAATCTACAATATCTGAACTTAATTTCCATTTGTCACTTTGAAGCATCTGTATTTAGCAAGGAATATTTCTGATAAGATCAAATTCCTCACGTCACAGGTGTGAATTTGCATTTAACTAACAAGGATCTGGTACTGACCTATTTATTAAAAGGTGATAGCAATCTTCTATGCACACAGTCCCACAACATGTATTAACTCTATAAAAAATGAATAATTTTCCAAACATAGGAAACCACTAAAGACCATATTAATAAACTGCTAAATAACCAGCGCAGATGACCTTTTCACCTTCTGGTGCTATTATACTAAGAACAGGGCATGATCTTTCACCGAAAATAATTCAAAAAATAAGTTTACAATTTTGTATTCTACAATGTACTGCCATGACCTTAATCTATACAACCCTTACACATTATGATTGAGACTAGGAAACATCTTTCTGTAAGACTTCTTTCCTGAAAAAAATAGTAATTATTTTGTCAAAAAAAGTTTCTGCTAGTGATACTGCCTTTCTATGTTTCCAAGCCCAGCATTTCAATCCTATATTATAGGGGTGGGCAAATAACAGCCTGCAGGTTAGATCTAGTCTTCCAGGATTACTCCCTGACAGGCCCCCACAGCACCATATTCATCTGCACCTCTGCAGATATGAGGGAATCACAAATTGCTGTTCCAGGCCAATGGAAGCTGCAATCCCCTGTACCTTCAGAGGTGCAGGTAAATATAGCAGCAGCAGCCTATCTAGGGCTGTTGCTGGTGAGCCGCCACCATTTTATTGTCCTCCCTTGCTATATAATAACTAATCACAGCTTTGCTCCAAGATGGCAACATTTCACTTCACCCAGAAATATTAGAATGCTTTCCAAAGGACTGATACATTGTTTCCTCCCAAAATATAACACCTTGGGGGATCTTAATTTATTACTGAGAGTTGTGGTGGGGCTTCCTTTTAAGATTTTAACTAATATTGTAACCTGGTGTCTTCTCTCTACCATTGCTTTTCTGGAAATGTTACTGAATTTCTTATCCATCCTAGCCACTTTTCCTATTTTGTTCCCATAAGCCAGGGGTGGGGAACCTCAGGCCTGGGGGCCAGATGCAGCCCCCTGGCTTGCCTGGATCCAGCCCCCATGACTCAGGGTGCCCCCAGCATTGGAGAGCCAGTACTGGTACTGCAGTGAGGAGTCCTGTGGCACCTTATAGACTAACCAAAGTGTTGGAGCATAAGCTTTCATGGACAAAGACCCACTTCGTCAGATGCGTGTCACAAAGTGGGTCCTTGCCCACGAAAGCTTATGCTCCAACACTTCAGTTAGTCTATAAGGGTATGTCTACACTACAAAGTTAGTTCGAACTAACGGAGCACTTAGTTCGAACTAGGTAAACCTCATTCCACGAGGATTAAGCCTAGTTCGAATTTACTAGTTTGAATTAAGGGCTGTGTAGACCCTTAATTCGAACTAGTGGGAGGCTAGCCCTCCCCAGGTTCCCCCTGGTGGCCTCTCTGGGCACAACCAGGAGAACTCTTCTCCTCTCCCCCAGCCCCGGGCCCTTAAAGGGGTAGATTCTGGCCAAATGGCACTGGAGTCAGACAGCCCTGCCAGCAGTGTCTACCCCTGAGCCAGTGGCCCCACCATGAGCCAGGCAGCCAGTGGCAGTGAGCCGTCCCCTGCCAAGTCCCCGAGCACCCAGGGGCCAGCCAGGGGCCGTAGATGGCGCGCGGCCCCCTGGACTAGTGCGGAGGTCATGGACCTCATTGAGATTTGGGGACAGGCACCCAATCTCCAAGATCTCCGCACTAGGAGGAGGAACGCAGCTGTCTACAGCTGCATAGCAGCCGCCATGGCCCGCAAGGGACACAGGTGCACCCAAGAGCAGGTGCGAATCAAGCTGAAGCAGCTGTGGCAGGGGTACGCCAGGGCCACAAGGGGCGGCGCCGCTGCAGGGGATGACACCTGCCCCTACTTCCCCACCCTCCACCAACTCTTGGGGGGAGGGGCGGTCCGTGCCAGCCCGGGGGACAGCGAGCCGGGACCAGAAG
This sequence comes from Pelodiscus sinensis, assembly GCF_049634645.1. NCBI lineage: Eukaryota > Metazoa > Chordata > Testudines > Trionychidae > Pelodiscus > Pelodiscus sinensis. The sequence continues at coordinate 35,357,896 of NC_134718.1, read as the reverse complement.
GCTCTGACCTGGGTGCACCGGAGGGGCCACCGCCAGCTGTTCCAGCAGGGTTGTCCAGGGAGACCGTACCGGGTAAGTAGTTTGAATTAAGTAGTTCGGGGGGGGGGGGGGGGGAGGTGGGAGGGAGACCAGAGACCGCGTGCGTGGGCCATGCCTTCCACGGATCACGCAGACACCTGTGCATGTGCGAGCACATGCCATGCCACCCTTGGGCAGGTGGCTCCAGCTGCGTCACACCCAGGGGCCATTGCCCAATAGGCACATGCTTGTGCAAAGAGACGTGACATGCTCCCGACCCCGGGGCAGGACCCAGCAGGATGCTTTCCCTTCACATGTCCCCTCTACACGGAGGCAGGGGACATCCCCCCCTCCCCACCACCACCCCGGCCACACTATACATGGCACAGGGACATGGGTGCGGTCTTGGGGCAGCTCCCAGTCCCGGGGAGAGCCAGACATCCTGACCATGGCCTCTGTACAAGCACAGCAGCTGTGACGGTGAAGGACATGGTCACCCTCATGTTGCGGGGTGGGGGAGGGGGCTGGGCATCATCCTCTGCATCCCCAGGGAGAACTGACCACTTCTCTTCTTTCTCTACAACTGCACCAGCTGCTCGTGCAGGGAGCACCACCCCGCCCGGGACCTGTTCCCACACCCGCGGCCTGCTCCGGACCGCCAGCACGGAGCAGGAGTACCGGGACCAGCAACTGGGGGCCCTGCAAGCCGTGCACCACACACTGCAGGCCTGGATGCGGGAAGACCTGTAGGTCCGCCACGAGCTGCTGGCTGAGGTCCGAGCAGCGGCTGAATCTGGACGCCAGTTCCGACTTACATACAGATTCAACTTAAGAACAAACCTATAGTCATAGAGGAGCCGCGGCGGCGCCCCGGCACCGGCGTGCCCCGCCGCGTCTGGCGTCTGGACACCAGCACCGACTGGTGGGACCGCATCGTCCTGGAGCACTGGGAGGACCGACAGTGGACCCAGAACTTCAGGACGAGGAGGGACACCTTCCTGGAGCTCTGCGAGTGGCTCGCCCCGCCCTGCGCAGAAGGGACACTCGCATGAGGCTCGCCATCCCCCTTCAGAAGCGGGTGGCCATCGCCCTCTGGAAGCTCTCCACGCCGGACAGCTACCGATCCGTCGGGAACCAGTTCGGCGTGGGGAGATCCACTGTTGGAGCGGTGCTCATGCAGGTATGGCACTCGTCGGCCACCAAGCCGGGGGGGAGGGAGGCTGCGAGGAGGGGATGGGCCGCCCCAGGGACAAAGAGGGGGCGGGAGGAGGCGAAAGCGCCCCGCACCGAAGGGGTCGGGCTGTCTCGGCCGTACTACACGCCACCAGGGGGGTTGCTACCGGAAGTGGGGTGCGGGGCACTGCCAGGGCACGAACGCTCCCAGCCACCCGGGCGCCCCACTGATTGGCGCTTTGCTGTGTCTCTCTCCGCAGGTGGTCAAGGCCGTCAACCGGGTGCTGCTCTGCAGGGTGGTCCGCCTCGCCGACCCGGACGTCATCATCCGAGGCTTCGGCGCCCTCGGCTTCCCCAACTACAGGGGGGGGCCATCGACGGGACGCACATCCCCATCCATGCCCCGGAACACCAGCCGTCCCGGTACATCAACCGCAAGGGATACTTCTCCGTGATCCTGCAGGCCATGTGTGACCACCGGGGACAGTTCACGGACATTAATGTGGGCTGGTCCGGCAAAGCACATGACGCCTGGGTGTACCGCAACTCCTCCGTGTGCCAGCGGCTGCAGGCCAGGACCTTCTTCCCCGACCGCCACATCAGGGTTGGGGACGTGGACATGCCCGTGTGCCTGGTGGGGGATGCCGCCTACCCACTGCAGCCCTGGCTCATGAAGCCCTACACGGGGCACCTCAATCCCTCCCACCAGGCCTTCAATGCCAGGCTGACTAGGGCCCGCATCGTGGTGGAGGGGGCCTTCGGGTGACTGAAAGCCCGCTTTCGATGCCTCCTCACCCGTCTGGACCTGGCCAAGCACAATATCCCTCCCATGGTGGCAGCATGTTGTGTGCTCCACAATTTGTGTGAGCGGAAGGGGGAGGCTTTCCTGCCATCCTGGATGGCTGAGGCTGACCGCATGGCTGGACACTACGGTGAGCCCCGCACCGCCGCCATCCGGGAAGCCCTGCATGAGAGCTTCCTGGTGGAGGAGGAGGACTGACCTCTCCCTTGCATGCCCCACTGGGGCCTTCTTCCACCCTACCCCCCTTCCCCTTTCCCCTTCCTACCTACTGTAAAATAAAGACACCTGTTTTTCAAAGAAAGACGTATGTTTATTTAACATAAGTGGGATGGGGGGAGGGAGGAGGCGGGGGGGAGAGGGGAGGGGGAAACCTGGGACGAGGGAGCTGGAAGGGGAGGGAAGGGAGGAAGGGAAAGGAAAGCTCAGTGGTGGGAGTCCGGCTCCCTCTCCCGTCTCGCCACACTGTGGGTCCGGGGGCGTCGGTGGGAAATGGTTGGGGGGGGGCAGGAGGGACAGGGGGTGTGGAGGAAGGAGGAGCAGAAGCAGGAGCGGGAGCAGAAGGAGCAGGCGGAGAAGGGGGAGCAGGGGGAGGAGGAAATGGGAAGCGGTCGAGCAGGCTCTGGAGGTGGCCTCGCAGGGCACGGCCCTGCTCCTCCACGGCCTCCAGACTCCTCCGGCGCAGCCTCAGGTCCTCCTGGACCCAGTGGTCCTGGGTGCGGAGCTGGTGGTCCATGAACCGGAGGTGCCGCCTTTGGTACTCCTCCTCGTTCCTGGCTCTCCTGCTTGCCCGGGCATGGGCAGCTGCTGCAGGCGGTGTGGTGCACCCTGCAGGCCCAGGTGCTGTGGCTGTGGTGCAACAAGACCAGTGGTCAATTACCCCAGGGGCCCAAGTGTGTGAAACCCAGCTCCCCTCTGCAAGACCAGGGCCCCTGCAGGATCCCCAGCTGCTGCTCCTTGGTGGGCAACGCCCAGGCGCATGGTCCCGGGGCTCCCTCTCTCCCCAGCCCCCCGTACACATAAGGGGAACACGATGGTACTCACATGTGGACGCCTCCCCGGCCTCAGACGACACAGGCGAGCGGCTCTGTGGGGTGCCTCGGGGGTCCCGCCCGGGTCCTGGGCAGGCTGGTGGCAGGCTCCTGGCTCTCAGAGCCCTCCTCCTCCTTCTCCAGGAGCGGGCCCTCTGCCCCGGGGTCTATCACTTCCTGGGGGGCAGGGACAGCATGAGCCCCCAGGAGGCAGTCCAGGGCGTGGAAGTGGGCGCAAGCTTCCGGGTCGGCCCCTGGCTGGCAGGCCCGGGAGTAGGACTGCCGCATGTCCTTAATTTTGCACCGGATCTGCTCCCGGCTGTGCTGGTGGCCCCTGGCGGCCAGGCTGGCAGCCATGCGGCCGTAGACGGCCGCGTTCCTGTGGCTAGTGCGGAGATCGTGGACATTGGAGGCTTCCCCCCAAACCTCGATGAGGTCCACGATCTCCGCACTTGACCAAGCGGGCGCCCGGCTTTTGTGCCCCCGAGCAAGCTCCTGGGAGCCGCCAGGCTGGTCCTGGGGAGCAGTGGAGGGCTGGGTGTCATCGGGTGGCTGGCTCATAGTGTGGCAGGTGCAGGGTCTGCTGGCACGGGTGCTGGCAGCCTTGCAACTGGCACAAACTGTGTAGCCAGCCCGTGGCCCTTTAAGGGCTCCGGGGCCGGGAGGGGGGCAATAGAGTTTCCCTGGTGTTGGCCAGAGTGGCCACCAGGGAAACCTGGGAAGCATTAGCCTCCCACTAGTTCGAATTAAGGGTCTACACAGCCCTTAATTCGAACTAGCTAGTTCGAACTAGGCTTAATCCTTGTAAAATGAGGTTTACCTAGTTCGAACTAAGCGCTCCGTTAGTTTGAATTAAATTTGAACTAACGGAGCGCTAGTGTAGCACCTATGAAAGTTAGTTCGAACTAACGTCCGTTAGTTCGAACTAACTTTGTAGTGTAGACATACCCTCAGATACCTCCTCTATCAGCTCCTTGAGTATTCTAGGATGCATTTCATCAGACCCTGGTGACTTGCAAGCATCTAACTTTTCTACGTGATTTTTTACTTGTTCTTTTTTTAGTTTGCCTTCTAAAACAACCCCCTTCCCACTAGCATTCACTATGTTAGGCATTCCTACAGACTTCTCGGTGAAGACTGAAACAAAGAAGTCATTGAGCATCTCTGCCATTTCCAAGTTTCCTGTTACTGTTTCTCCCTCCTTACTGACCAGTGGGCCTACCCTCTCCTTGGTCTTCCTCTTGCTTCTAATGTATTTATAAAAAGTCTTCTTGTTTCCCTTTATTCCCATAGCTAGTTTGAGCTCATTCTGTGCCTTTGCCTTTCTAATCTTGTCTCTGCATTCCTGTGCTGTTTGCCTGTATTCGTCCTTTGTAATTTGTCCTACTTTCCATTTTTTATAGGACTCCTTTTTAATGTTTAGAATATGCAAGATCTAGTGGTTAAGCCAAGGCGGTCTTTTGCCATATTTTCTATCTTTCCGACTGTGACGGGGCGGGCCGCGCCTACCCCGCAGAAGTGGGCCCACCCCGCACTGACCCCATGATCGCTCTCTCATTCCTGGGGGCAGCCCAGGGCATGGGAGCGGCGTGCGGGCGGTGTAGCACCGCCGCCACTCAGCTGAGCAGCGGAGCCGAGACCAGGGTGGGGCGTCTGCTAGCGCACGGCCCAGATTCAGGGTCCACGAGGAGTGTGGCATGCGTCGTCGCTGATGTCAGATGCCCCGGATGTCGAGGCGGGACTTTCAAAAGACGGCCCCAAGGTCCGGAGGGGGGGAGCACCTGGAAGGGACCGGGGGGGAGGAGGGAGAACAGGGGAGAAGCAGAGGAGAACGGGGCGCAGAAACCGAGGGTAACACAGGAAGGCACAAGCGGGGTAGGAAGTAGGGCGTAGAGCCGGCGCACTGGTGTGTTTAGGGCATTCGCCCCTCCAGTGGGACAGGTTCTTGCGATGCTGTCCTTAGGGCCCTGGGCTGGGGTCCGGGAGAGAGGGTGGGCCCGGACCCCGTATGCCAGCCGTCACGTGCACCGTGTCGCGGGGAAGGATGAAAAACGCGCCTCACCATGAAAGACTACTGTACACACAAGACTTTTGGGGAAGAGGGAGAGGGGGAGGTACCGAACCCCCACACCGACACATCGGAATAGCTTGCATTTGGGCCCTTAACAATGTCCCTTTGAAAAACTGCCAACTCTCCTCAGTTGTTTTTCCCCTCAGTCTCGAGGGGAGAATGTTGGCCATACTTACATGTTTGGGATGCTATCTTGAAATGGCACTTACTCCTGAAAAGGGGATCTAGTGGACCGGGTGGGGCAATAATTTTTTGCCAGGGGCCACTTCAGAAGTTTTTCAAGTGGCCCTGGGCCACACAAGAAGGGGCAGGCCATCAAGTAGAAGTGGTGAGGCATCAAACAGAAAGGGAGGGGCCAAGGTACTTCCAGGTTCCCCACCCCAGACAATGATTGGTCTAGGGGTGAGGGAGTGCCTTTGCCCCCACATTCCCCCTAGGGAGGGAGTGAACTCACTGGAAACAACAGGACTGGGTTATAGGGACTTGACAAAATGAAGCCCATCAGGGAGGTGACCAGTGGACTTACATTGATCACTTCCTTGTCATCACCAGTCTTCCTAATGCCATAGGGACTCTTGAGTATTATTAAATCTTCAGATGTCTTTATTCTGTGTCATAAGCCACCTACTATCCCTCCCCCCCCACACACACACATACACCATCAGTCTCTTTCCTAGGCTAAGAGATTCTCTGATTAATGGCTTTTCGAGTGCATCTCTCCTGTAACCTTGTTAGTTCTTTATGCTGCCACAGAACCAAATGTGTGTCCTGGCAGCAGTTTGCTCAGAACATTTAGCTCAGTGAACATCGGCCTATTCAGTAAGGAGGGGAATGTCCAAAAAGGACTGAGGTGTGCATGGCAGTCCCACATGCACTCCCTGCTCAGCCAAGAAAGAGTTAAAAAATACCTATAAGAACCACCACCAAGCAGCCCGCAAGGAATATGGGACTATTCCTTTGGAAAATGGGAAGTTCCCTAGCTCTACATGGTCCTGGCATGGTGGGGGAGGCTTCATGCACTCCCCCACCCCCAGGCCAATTAGGGTCTGGGTATAGGGGAGCAGCTGGGCCTCTGTGGACCGGATCCACCTGCTTAGTGGGCCGTATCCAGCCTGCGGAGGCCCTTTTGCCCACCTCTGTATTGGACAGTCATATAAATGTGAACTGTCAATGTGACTCTAATCAAAAAAGAGCTAATGTAATCCCGGGGTGCATAAACAGAGGAATCTCAAAAAGGAGTAGAAAATTTATTTTACTTTTGTATTTGTCACTGGTGCCAGAATACTGTCTAATTCTAGTGCCTCTAATTCAAGAGCAACATTGATATATTGGAGAAGGTTTCGACAAAAGCCATGAGAATGATTAAAGGGTTCAAAAATATACTTCATAGTGACACAGTCTCAAGGAGCTCTATATTTTTAGTTAGAAAGAAAGTTAAGGGATTGCTTGATTAGTCTATTAATACCTTCCATTTAACAGGATTCCACAGGAAGAAGTTGATACTAGACATTACAGACTGGAAATAAGGCATGTTTAATATTATTCTAATACTTAAGTATTCTCAGTTTATGAAGGGTCCTTGTATCTTCTTCATCCCTCAATTTTATAATCAAGATTTAGAAGAACATCCAAAGACAGAAATTCTTCAAAATAATTCCTACATCCTAGTTCCTATCCTTGACAGGATGTCAAACTTAGGGTGCATCTAGAGAGCACCCTTCTGTTGGAATAAATTACTCAATTTGCACTATGCAAATTGCATAGCTTATTCCGAGTCTAGGTCAAAAGAGCTTATTTTGAAATTTGACTCCGTGTAGGAAGTGACAAATTTCAAAATAAGACACTATTCTGACAAATCCCTTAACCCTCATGGAACGAGGGGTACAGGGATGCTGGAATAGTAGGCGCGTTTAAAGACATGGCATTGCTCTTTCCGGATGCCTTCAGTTTCCCAAAAGAGCAATGCAGTTTAGACGTACCCTAAGAGATTACATGTGTCCCTTCTGGCCTTGGCATCTATTAAACTAAATTATGAGATTGACAACACAGTTGTCGTCTCTTGGCAACCTTAAACAGTTTCTCAAAAAGAGGTTTTTGTTTCTGAAATAATTATAGTGCTGTGTAATGATCTGATCTTCAGTACTCCAAGTACTGTTAGAATATTATCTCACTCTATGTCAAACTAGTACATTTTATGGTCAAAAGGAGTTACTCTGATAATCGTTTGTGTTATGGAGAAGGTCAAGTATCATTCCCTTTTGGTACATCTACATAGAGTGGCTATTTTGGGATACCTCCAGTATCCCGAAATAGCTACCCCGCAACTTAAATTTTTTTAAATAACAGGTGCACTATTTTGGCATTCCTGTAACTCTCATTCCATGAGGGTTAGGGGATGCCTCAAAATAGTGCGTTATTTCAAAATTTGGTGCTGTCTAGACATGCCAAATTTCAAAATAAGCTGTTTGCATAGCACAAATTATGTATCTTATTTCAAGTTTAGGGTACTGTGTACATGCACCCTTTAAGCTACACTGTTAGTTGAACCAGGACATATTTAGCCTAACTAGGGGAAAGTTAGATTTATTTTTATTGCCTTGCTTGCGTGTTTTATTTATTTGTCACCAAACTCAGCACGTGAAGAAAAACGTACAGAAATTGTGCAGACAGAAGGTCACTCACAATATTTTCCTTTAAGGGTTGTTTTTGTTGGGAGGAAATTCAGAGCATAGGAGGAGCAGCAGTGAGATCAGGAAATTTGGTATTTTCAGGAATTCATGGAGCAGGGACAGGAATTCTCCTTCAAATCTTGCTTCTCTTCTGTTGACCCCTTCCCATGGTAGAATCCATGGAGGGAATTCCAAAGGAGGCTATATCCTACTCAGCTATATCCTACTCAGACTTCCACATGGAATTTCCTGATTTCCGCAGTGAAGTACCTCACTCCCACCGGCCTTCAACACCACACCCTAAACTCAGCAGAACTCTAACCACATGGAGCTCCAGAGGAGATGGAAATAGTACCACAGATGTAGGAGTCCTTTTCTAGAAAGTAGGGTTGCCACCTTTTTTAATTACTGCTATAATCAGATTTCCAAGTCCCCATGCCTGTTGCCTGTTCTTCTCCCCCCAGACAGGTTAATGACCCAGTGTTTCCACCTGTCCCTCAGTGACTACACTCTTGGTTTCAGAATTATTTAGGGTTGCCAGGTCTCCTTTTCAAAAACTGGGCACTCGGTAACCCTCAATAGCATCAGGACAAACACCAAAAAATGAACTGTGGGGAAAACCCAGATGATCAAATGCCAAGTGGAAAATAAACCCCCAAGAACAGTATTGGAGTGGCACAGTGGAAAATGTCAGGCTTTGTGGCAGATTGTTAAAGACTCAAGCACTGATCAAGTCCATCGCTGAGGTGGTGAACCTTTTTACCATTCTTTCTGGAAGAAATGCTTTAGTGAAATACAGGTTATAGGTCTCCACTGAATAAAACTGTTTGGCCAGCATTATACTACATTATCCTTTCTGACCTCTAATAGTCCCTTACAGGCTTTCAATTTAGAAGAGGAAAAGAACAATGTGGGTCAAACACCAGGTAGCATATAAAGGATTATGTGCTATCACAATACATTGTAGTAGCAGTACTTACTTCAGCTGCCAGTATAGAAAATACAGCACTATCAGCATCAGAAGTTTATATTAGCACATGTAGCAGATGCAAAAGCTTCTAATACAAACCATCCATATATTCTTCTAAGAAAATCATTTCTGTATATCTTCAGAATTCAGAGTGGCTCATTGATATCAACTTTTGAAATCATGTTCCTAATAAATTCTGGGAGGAGGACAGCTGAAACACTTGTCACCAGTTGTAATCTGGGATAGAAACATATATGTCCCAAAACCACTATCTAAAGAGATGGTTCTGTACTTCTGTCGCTCGCTGTCACTGGAAATATATTTCAGCCTACGCAAAGTTAAACAGATTTTAGCTGCTTATGTTTTTCTGAGGGGAAGCTCACATTGTCATGTATAAAGCACGGTTTTAAAAGGATCAGTTAATAGAAGCCATCACCATTTTGCAACTTAGGCTAGCAACCATTAATTCAGTACAGGCAGTCCCCGACTTACGCGGATCCGACTTACGTCGGATCCGCACTTACGAACGGAGCTTTCTCGCCCCGGAAGTCGGGGCGAGAAAGCCCCGTTCGTAAGCTGCTCCGGTGCCCCTGGTCTGCTGGAGACCGTCTCCAGCAGACCAGGGGCACCGGGCGGGTTCCCGCGCTTCTGAGGCTTTGCCAGAGCAAAGCCTCAGAAGCGCGGGAACCGCTGCTGCTGCCCCTTGAGACCCGGTGCCTGTGGTCTGCTGGGGACGGTCCCCAGCAGACCACAGGCACCCGGACTGAAGCCGCAGCCGCGGGGGGGTCCCGCGCCTCTGAGGCTTTGCCAGAGCAAAGCCTCAGAGGCACGGGGAACCGCCGCTGCTGCCGCTTTGACTGAAGCGGCAGCAGCGGCGGTTCCCCGCGCCTCTGAGGCTTTGCTCTGGCAAAGCCTCAGAGGCGCGGGACCCCCCCGCGGCTGCGGCTTCAGTCAGGGTGCCTGTGGTCTGCTGGGGACCGTCCCCAGCAGACCACAGGCACCCAGACTGGAGCGGCAGCAGCGGCGGTTCCCCGCGCCTCTGAGGCTTTGCTCTGGCAAAGCCTCAGAGGCGCGGGACCCCCCGCGGCTGCGGCTTCAGTCTGGGTGCCTGTGGTCTGCTGGGGACCGTCCCCAGCAGACCACAGGCACCCAGACTGAAGCCGCAGCCGTGGCGGGGTCCCTCGCCTCTGAGGCTTTGCCAGAGCAAAGCCTCAGAGGCGCGGCACCCCGCTGCCGCTGCGGCTCTGCTCCCCGTGTCCCTGGTCTGCTGGGGGGGGGGGGGGCGCAGCTAGTGTGCTCCCCCCCCCCAGCAGACCAGGCTTTTGTTTTGGACTCTGGGGCAGAGCAGCTGGGGCGCTGCCGACTGGTCCTGCAGCGCCCGTGGGCACTACTGGACCAACCCGGCAGCATCCCAGCTGCTCTGCCCCAGGTCCAGATTCAGCCGCTGCTGGTCAGTTTCAGCAGCGGCTGAATCAGGACGTCTGGGGCAGAGCAGATGGGGTGCTGCCGGGTTGGTCCAGTAGCGCCCCAGCTGCTCTGCCCCAGGCGTCCCCAAGTCAGCTTCTGCTGAAACTGACCAGCGCTGACTACAGGAAGCCCCAGGCAGAGTTGCTCTGCCCCGGGCTTCCTGGAATCAGCTGCTGATCAGTTTCAGCAGCAGCTGACTTGGGGACGCCTGGGGTTCTTAAGTTGATTCTGTATGTAAGTCAGAACTGGCGGTCAGTTTCAGCAGTGTCTGAATCTGGACGCCAGTTCCGACTTACATAGAGATTCAACTTAAGAACAAACCTACAGTCCCTATCTTGTACGTAACCCGGGGACTGCCTGTATTTCTTTATATTTTTAATTTGATGCATTTGGAACTTAAATAAAGCAACTGTTCTATAATTTTGCATTAGATAGGAAAGGCCAGAGCAGAGCAGAGCAGAGCAGAGCAGAGCAGAGGAGAGGAGAGACTAATTCTGGATAGCCCCATGCCTCAGTCAAGTAGAAAGGTTAAATCTGCTAAATTCAGAGCAGTATTTCCTGCTGTAAATCTTTTTTTCAGAGTGCAACCAAATACTCGTCGCCACCGCCACCCTCCCCCCCCCCCCCCCCCCCACCTAACAAAAAGCTGAATGCATGTTTGTTGCCTTGGAAAACTGACTTTTCCTACCCCATTACATTACATTACAGCACTCCAAATTGTCACTAAAATTCATATTGTTAGACTTGTCTTTTGTTCATTACACCAGAAAAGGAATTGGACGAAATCACATGAGGACAGCATGAGCACAGTTGGGACTCAAATAACCATGTTACTTTATGTATTACCCACACAGTTTATGTAAGGTATACTAACAAATCAACAGATGTGTCTGTTCTGGCTGATTTCTTGATATTTTTAAAAATACAGATATATAAAACATATTTACAAAAACTAAGCACCAGAGGACTAAAATTATTAAGAGATTTAAAAAGCCAGGTATTAAATGAGTACTTCAGAAATTCACATGCCCCCATTACAACTCATTGGTCCTAGGGTTTTAGCTAATTGTCACTGGTTGCAACCTTTTTGGGGGCCTTAGGCTACGTTTACACTACAAAGAAAAGTCAGTAAAAGATACGCAATTTGCTTATATTTTTCTGCTTTTCTTCTGAAAGAGGCTTTTCCGACATTTAGCCCATCTACACAGGGCCAAATGTCAGACAAAAAGCCCTCTTTCAGACATCCTTTCTTCCTCGTAGAACAAGATTTACAGGGATGCAGAAAAAACGCGTCTGCTTTTCTGAAAATTTTCCTCTGGTATCCTGGAAAAGCTCTGCAGTGTAGACATAGCCTTAGTCTGTTTCCAAATGCATATAAAAATCACTTTTATATTTCTCAGGTAAGGGGAATGTTTATTGGCAATACTTCGTTGGAACATATTTGCAAAATTCAGTGCATGGACATAAATGAGTTCAACTTTAGCAAAAGGAAATAAAGTTCTAGCTTGCTCTTATAGCCTGTCTCTTTCCCTTCCCCTTGTTCATTAATAATTCCTCTTACTTGATATACAGCCTACTTGATTATACCTGAAGAAGTGAAGCAGCGCATCTTACCTTTTTTTACCTACTCTAATGATCTCACATCATATTTTAATGGAAGTCTTATGTGTTTGGGAAAAAAACTTCGCTAATTTTCAAAATAATCTTCTGCATGGAAAATATCATGTATCTTTTTACGAACTTGGAAGTAAATAGAGGCTCAATTCCATTGTGTGTAAAACTTGTGAACAGATTACCAGCAAGTGTTTTATCTGAAAAAAAAAGTACCTTCCTACATGTTATCAGGTCAACATATTTCTTAGCCTGGAAGAATTAAATGATGCAAAGTAAGTAATAGAGAGGAGCAACACTAATGTCAGCTGTTGAATCAATCTGTTGCTGTTGCAGGTTTTCTGTCTGCTTAAATCTTACATCCACTATGTTTTTATTGAGACCTCTTGCTTTTTATCCATCTTAATAAATCACAACTAAGATATTCCTAAATTCAGAAAAATGACAAGACATTGTCTTAATAAATGAATTAACGGTCTCAAGCAAAAGAATTGAACTGGCATAGGTCAAAAACACACACACACACAAACTTAGAAGCTATTTCAAGATGTTTGACTTTAAAAGACACTTATCACACATTTACTTTAGCGAGTCCTCATAGCATTAGTACATGTTGTGATATACTCTGTTGCGAGTGCCACGGATTCACCATGAGTGAGCCTACTTGAAAAAATAATATAATTCAATAAAATTATTTGTTATTCGCTGATGTTCCAACAAATCTGTTAGTCTATAAGGTGCCACAGGACTCCTCGTCGCTTTTGCAGATTCAGACTAACAGGGCTACCCCTCTGATACTGATACCCTTAGCGACACAAAGCAGAATCAGTGGGTGAAATTCTAGACCTAACTGAAATCATTCCCCCTGATTCCTTCCCTGTTAAACTTAAATTCTCAATATAGACAGAATTCAGATTTCACCTTAAACTCACACATTAAAAAAAGTCAGTGATGCCAGACCTATTTAATGTGCTTGAAATGTCCAGTGATTACTAAATAAACATTTCAAAGAGTTAATGTATTTCCTACTGTTCCATGTTATAATATGGAGCTCTTAAGTAGAATTAGAATAGCCAGATTTTTTTCAGATTAGTGAAGGACTCTGTTTGATTATTTCTTTGTGCTTAGGTAGTACAAAAGAAAAAAGATGCTGCTAAATTTGGAGGAAATGTCTTTTGCCTTGTTACGAGCTGCCAGCCACATTTAACAGAAAACTGTGCATGCAGACGATTTGTACAGCCAAGTGAATACAGATATAAAAGTAATTACAGACCTTTAAGAAAACTGTTATCAGGACCCAAAGTTAAAGGAAATCTACAAAAAAAACCTCATTATATACTTAAAAAATATCAGCCACCCAGATTTCCTGATTGTTGAAGGAATTAGATATGTAGCGACAATCACAAATGGCCAAATCACCAATCCCTGGTGCATCTCTGCTAACTTTGTGGGAGTTACAGCAGGAACATATTTGGGTCCAAGTTGTTTAAATACTTTAGGAACAGCCCTAGAGAGAGCTGTTTGTTTGGAGGGTTAGGAGAGATGAAGAGACGATCAGCTGAAACTGTTTCATTTATCCACTTCCACAATTGCTCTAATTTCTCCAAACATCAAGAAACACACCGAATTTTATGATTAGGCCCCTTAGGGTTTTTTTTCCTTGACACTGTCTCTGAAGTTTTGTCACTTGGAGGTTAGTACTACTGCTATCTGCTCCTCTTGGAACTACTGTTGTAAGTCATCTCACTTGTGTTTCCATGCAGGCTCTAATCTGGCACAGAGAAAACTGTGTTGAATGCATTATACTGAATCTTATTTATCATCATTAGATTGCAGGATGAGGGAGCAAAGATATCTTATATAAAGATCATTAATATGATATTACATTGGGAGGATTTTCAAACACCAAGAAAGTCAGAAAAATAATGCAACACAACTGAATTAAATTAGAAGTGTGGGTAGAAAGATGCTAATTTGTCTTTTACGTCTCTAGCTTCTACGGCTAAGAGTCCAGACTCAATCCCAAATTCCCAGTGAGAAACCCAACTCTTCTTCGCCACAGTGTTCCCTAACAATCTGACTGAAAGGGAGATTTATTTAGACCTTTTGCATTCAATTATATAAGAACTAGCCAATTAGTCCATTAAAAAATGGGATTTTCAGGTCTCTCCTCCACGCTGGTCTTCTCTCCTGAGCCTCCGGTCTCTCGCTCCATCTCTCTATCTCCTCTTCCCTCCTCCTACTGCCTCCCCTCTCTCTCTCTCTCTCTCTCTCTCAGCTCTTCTCCGCCTCCTGCCTCTCTTTCTGTTTCTCTCTTTCTCTTCTCCTCCCCCTTCTGCCTCTCACTCGGGGGACTGTGGAATCCAAACGGTCGCTTGCGCCACTTGCTCCCACGCGGTGGCCCAGCTGAGTGATGCAGAAGTCAGCCGAGTGCCATGGTGGGAAGTGAAGGGGAGCAGGGCGTTGATGTTCACGGCCGGGGGGGGGGGGGGAGAATGAAGCCACTGTCATGCTGCTTGTCACTGCCTCACGCCACACATCACTGCCCCACCCTCCTTCGCCTCCCATCATGGTGCTCAGCTGACTTCTGCACCACTCGGCCGGGCCACTGCAGGGGAGCAAGCGATGAAAGTGGCCATTTGGGCCCCGCGCTCCCATGCAGAATCCCCACGCTAAATGGGGACCACGGCGCCCAAAGGGCCGCTTGCGCCATTTCCTCTCCTGTGGCAGCATGGCTGAGCTGTGCAGAAGTCAGCTGAGCGCCACGGCATGAGGCGAAGGATGCGAATCAGGCAACAGCGCCATCTAGAGGGAACAGCCAGAGAGGCAACAGCACCTCCCAGAGGGAACAGCCAGCATTTCAGCATTACAGAGTCACAGACATTGCGCTACTATATATATGATTATTTATTTTCCCTCCTAAGATAAAATAGCTAGGTATGAAAGCTTTGTCCTTGGTTTTGTTGGTAGTATTTTTGTTTCATTTACAATGATTGTAAAACAAGGTGTTTGCATACTTTCACTTACTATAGAATTGATTTATAGTGATTTGGTTTTTTAAAAAAAACTTTTTGTTATTTATCAGGGACTTTTCTTTTTCAGGAGACTGTCTAACTTCTTTGCAGACTGTGAAACTGGTCTCTTATATGCCGATATTTCATATATGAGATAAAGGGGGTTATTTAAATAGTTTGATACTGTTTCTCTCTAAGCAAAAGTCTGCGGAGAAGAACTGAAGCCTCCCCAAAATTGCTTAGATCCAGACCTATGACTATAGTATGATTAAAATGATTTACTGGGCTGCAACTCCCACATTGTATAGATATTGGACACATGATTTATTCAGTACATGATTTAAAGGAGATTAAGTTTTCAAGGCTTACAGGTTGGAAAACAATGGCCTTACACTTTAGAGACACTACAATACCTTAGAGATAGAATCAGACTGTTCTATAGTAAATGAAATTAATTTCTTTTTGTTCATATATTTTCCATACATTTTCATTTATGCAGATGTACAGTATACTGTTTGATGAAAATATGTGATGTGAAACCTCAGTATTTACTGAAGGAGAATTTCAGTTTATTTGTAAGATTAAAACTATATATAGTTTGGAATCAAATTCTGTCTCTATTTAGACAACTCCTTTAAACTCATTTAAATCTGAAGAACAAAATTGCCCTACAGGTTGCACTAGTGCTCGTATAGAAGAAATAACGGGCATGATTTTGAAAGTGGCAATTCAGGTATTTCACTGAACTGCTAAAATATGTACATCTATTCAGAGCAAGAACATGAAACAATGAAAAAAAATGACTTTACATTAGCCTCATAAATATTAAAAGATGAAGCTAGCAGCAAAAGAGACAGGATAGTAAGCAATGTGGAATAGCTTACAGACATGGCCTGCTATGTAGAGCAGTATGTAAATAGCTCAAGACCTAAGCAGGGCCAGAAGTATGTGACATGCTGTATGAAGTGTGTGTGTATATATAAATGGATTCACAATATAGTACTTCGGATGTGTGATGTGCCATGCACGCTACCTGTGGATAAACCTGATCAACTCAAGTGCAGTTAGATTATATGTCAATAGAGAAACTTCAGTCATGAATTTGTAGTTCTTAGACAGCAACTGGATAAGGTCTCAGAGGCTACAGATTTGGAATGCCTTTGAGACCGTATCCAATATGCTGAGTGGATAAGGCCTCAGACTACCCAAACATAATATTCAGACATAAACATCAGAAAATAACCCCTTGCCCTCTCTTTCAAAAGGCGTGTCAGCAGGGCTGGCTGTAGGCACCAGCAAAGCAAGCACATGCTTGTGGCGGCACATTTCCAGGGGCGGCATTCCGGCCATACTTGTGTGTACTTGTTTGTACTGTGCTGCTCCCGTTCTGCCCCCCATCCATGGTCACCTGCCAGAAGCAGCCCCTTCCACGTGCCCCAGGGGTCCCAGAGCCCAGGCAGGTGCCCCATAGCCCTGCCTCTCCACGGGCGGCGCTGCCTGAGTCTCTTTCCCACGGGGCCTGGACCTGTGTATGCCCCACTGCACATGCTGATTGATCAGCTGGCACCATGTCACAGACCCGGCAGGGCCCTGCAGGGGGAATAGGAGGGGGAGCGGTGCGGGGCCCTGCGGGGTGTCATGGTGCGTGGGCATCCATCTGCATGGGGTGGCCAGGGAGCCCCAGCCCCTTCCCACCCAGTCACTGTGCTTGGGCAGCAGCATCTCCCCAGCTCCCGAAGGGGAAACTGAGGCCAGCCAGTGGCAGGGCCGGTGACAGAACCCAGGCATCTGGGCTCCAACCTGGTGCTCTGGGTCATTCGGGGCCGGTCATGCTCTCAGGCTGAGCTCTTATCCCCATGCTGGGCTGTGCCAGGCCAGATCCTGTGGCCCGGGCTAAGAGTGCCGAGCAGAATGCCCCCTCCCCCCACGCCAGGGGGCCTAAGCCACGGCCGGAGCTGCCCCAGCTCTGGGTCTGGGTCCGGGTCGCTGCCAACAAAAAAAAAAAAAAGGGGGGGGGGGGAGGACACAGCCAAAACATTTTTTGCTCGAGGTGGCAAAAAACCTAGAGCTGGCCCTAAGTGTCGGGAACTACTTTCTTTAATGTACAAATAATTAATGATTGGGAACGATACATTTTCACATGTGCTAATATAGGACACTTCCAAAGTTTTCCGATAAGCGTGTGTTATAGATACAAAGTCAAACCATGATTTTCAACTAGTGACTGATAATTCTGAAATCCTTTAAAAGGAACCTGCTTTTCAAAGGAAGCACTGAGCTGTCTCAAGTCACACCTTACATTTTTTCAAGTTGAGAAGTCAAAATTACTTGTCATTTAAAATATTAGGCCTGAATTTTTCAGCTATAAAATATACAATAATAATGATAATAATAATTTATTACTTACATTATTCAAATATGTTTTTAATTTTAGAAGTGATTTATATTGCTATATTAGTGACAAACACCACTGAAAATATCATATAGGTCTGTCGTTCTGTAGAAGTCCTTTCAAGAGATGGTTAGACATGTAGGCTATCTTTTTATAATAAGTTACTATTCAGATATGTTTGTAGAAGAGAGAGACAGGGGAGGGGGGCCAAGAACCTAGCCAGAAAAAGTAATATTTGCATAACTGAATAGGGCTTCCTTCTCCCAACCCTAATTCTTCACCCCAAAGGCCAGCAGTCAAGTGGTTCCCCAACACCTGACATCAATGTGCTTCTTGACCATGCAAAAGAGACGGTTACTGTACAGAAAAGCTGGTTCTCTTCTTTCCAGATTTCAAACAGAGTTTCTCTTTGACATGCAAAAATTCCTGAATTACTAAATTCCATTGAACAATTGCTCGGTCCTCTGTTTCACAAGTGAAGTGGGATTGTATTTATTTTAAGTTTGTCTGTTACAAGATGGATGCATTTTTGGCTAGAGTAATCAATCTGCACTTATTCACAAACAGTCCCAAAAATACACAGACACAAAGAAGCCAAGAAAGAAATCCAAGCCAGAAATTAAGTCACTCAACATTCTATAATATTCATCTGTCAATTCTGTGCTGGGTCATGCCGCTCTGGCTCTACCCACCACCGAGATTTCTTATTTCATATGGAGGGATACCTTCATCTTGCAGTTTGGCTTTGACCATACCCTGAAGCCATCATCCAATCTGACAATGACTGATCCATAGAAAACATTAGAGAGGGCTTTAAGTAAAACCAATTACAGCCCACCAGATCTCCTCTTCCACTCTGGATCTTGTGCCCTATCAGGAATGAAGAAAGGGGAGTCATTTCACAATTAGAGGCAAGGCCCCCATATCACTGTAGGTGCCCTAGACTGCAATTTCCTCTGATGGGAAGCTTCCTAACGTGGTACAAAGGCCTGTGTTCCTGTTCTGTGATCACTCCAAACACACAGATGATTGTAACTTTCTAGTTTTCACTCCGTTTCTTTCTATCCTCTCATGGGTCTATGGAAATATCATCCAAAAGGGGCTGTAGCTCCTGGGTCCTCCAGTGACAGAATGCAACTTTTTAAGAATGGAATTTGAAGCTTCCTACATGGCTAAGCTGATAATATTTTAGAAAGGGTTGGTTACACATTTCAATGCAATCTCCTTCCCTCCTCTGCCCCAGCACCTTTAAATACAAAATCTCTCACTACCGACATGGTAATGCATAACATGTGTGGCTCTTGTAATGGATACTACTAGAATCTCACTGAGCAACTGGTTAAGTAAACCATGAGTGAGGGGAGAGAGGTTAAAGACACCCTTTCAAAGAGACAGCAATCTGAACTTCTGGCCTTGACCTGGTAAAATATCCTGATCTGCAAAACAGATTCCCCTGGTTTTTACCCCCTCACACTCAAAAAAGCAGATACCTGGTGAAAAACCATGAACTTTTTTTTTTTTTTTCTATGGTCTTTGTGAAATTTATCAGTATGGTTCCCATTGTGATCACGCTGAATCTCTGCACATCCTAAACAAGATAGGAAAATAGGAAAAAGATACTAAGAGGTTTAGTGACTCAACATCAGTCTCTCCCTCAACCTGATGTTACTCCTTAATATGATAAAGGAAGTGGAAATGCCAGCCTCGAGAGTACACCTACTCCCTCTCCTCCCCTGGCTTGCCCAAATTTCTTGAAGTCTACTAGAACATCTGTAAACATTGTTCAGATGCTTGGGAAAGGAAAGATTTATAGTGGACACAGTGAGTTTAAGAACTCAGAAAAATTATGGTGTCTATCAACAGAGTAACATGGGTCCTAGATTATTTTCCTTTCTTTTGAAGAGGTTGCAAAGATAAGATAACGCATGATTGCATTCATCACTACCCTCATTAAAATAAAACTTGACCAACTGACAGCCTATTTGTGGAGATCCTATTAAATATCACCACCACAAGGGATAAATGCCTTAATCTTAACTATTGAATCAAAGATCTAAAATCACTAATATAAAGTTTACTGATCAAAGAAGAGGGGTAAGAATTTCTTCCTTTCTTTGACAAACTTTTGATATTTTCTTCAAAGGAAACATTACTTGTTCTATATCCAACCTACTGTAAAACTATGTGAAGCTGTTACTTCTGATAGAATTTCTGCCTACTCAGTGCTTGATTTGTGCCACAGCTAAGATCTGGCACCTCCAGGGTTTCACAATCCATGACCATGTAGTCCTAGCACATCACATTTGTCACATCAGTTATAAAAGTTTAAAAAAACCCATCTTGCTAGAGCCCCATCACTTTTTTCATTAAAATTTAAGTTCTATGCTCTTCTAGTATGCACAGAGAAGTTACTTGCCTCTCAGTAACCCTTTATATTCATAGATCAGACCTCAGGGTAAGTGAGTACATCTATACAGCAGTGTTATTCCGAAATAACATAGTCCATGTCTACACTAAAAGCCGTTATTTTTCATGTAATGTCAGAATAATGGTGAGCTGGAGAACTTCTTACTCAGACTTCTGTAACCCTCATTTTATGAGGAGTAAGGAAAGTTGGAGGAAAAGTGCTCTTCCTTGGACTTTCTGCTGGGTACATAGCGCCAAAAGCCAAAATAAGCTATTTTGACTAAAACTATGCAATTGACGTATCTCAGGCTGCATTATTTATTTTGGTTTTAGCCCTGCAGTGTAGATGAGCCCTTATAGAGGCTATTTGCAGCTTCTCTCTATTCCTCTTATCCATGGAAAATGGCAAGTAGACTATTTCGAACATTGTCTGTGTGCATGATAGGGAGGGAGTAATAAAAAGAATACCGAAGACCCCAGGGTTTTCTTTATTCAAATAGTTGCATTAAAAAAGTGACTCTGCAGAATACAGTCCTCTCAAATGTGAAGAAAGCAGATAGAATCTGGCTCATAAGAAACTGCAAAACTTCATTGTACATAGAGCAGTTGTTTTCTTCTTAATTGTAATATTTTTGTTCCCCTTGCAGATGACTTGCACTTTCAACAACTTTCAACATTTTTGGAAGAATGCACTATGTGCAATAATTGTCATCATAGCTATTGATTGTTTATCCCTGTATGACAGGCTTCAAGGTTGGGAACATGCCAAAGAGAACTGATTAGGAGCGCAAAACACCCAACGTAAAAAAAAAATAGTAATAATAATACAGTAAGAGCTAAGAAAGTTCAAAAGGGAAGAAAAGAGGCTAATGCATCAAGTAAAAAGAAGGAGAGAGATGGCTGACAAGTTCTAAGAAAATCTGAAATGTGATAAGGGATGGAATCAAAGAATGATATAATCTTGCACAGATATTCCTTTTTAAATGCACACATTGCAGTGTTTATATTATAGACTAAAATAACAAGTCACCCAATTTTTCTGTTTACTTAATTTCTAGAGAGATTTTGATAATTGGTTGAAAGAATCAGCCAGAGGGAAACTGGATAATTAAGGTGTCTATGAAAAACCAACTAAAAAAAGGAAATTTAATTAAAATCGTGGCAAGACATTAGGTGGGCAAATGTGTTCTTGCATACATTTTAGCCACCTCTCTTTCTTAAGTTCCCCCCTGGGGACACTAAACAAATTCAACACATCATTGCCAATAAAAATGAGTGATGGACAGAAACAGAGAATGGTATAGAATATAAATATTTAGCATTGACAGTGCTCCTTTAAAATACATTGTATTGATCACCTTGCCTGATGATCATTTTCATCTCCTGTGTACTGTGATTATTTGTTAATTTTAACAGATAAATTAAAGGGAGGAAAATTGTATCAGATATTCTTTTGTTAGAAAGACCAAATCTTCTCTATATGCAGGGAAAAGATTTGGTGGGTATATATAATTCAGTCATTTTCAGGTAGTACAAAGCAATTCACATACTAATAATGACCCAATAAGTCAACAAATCATTCCATTAAGTTACTTTGAAACATAATTTTAAGTTACTTTGGCATTTAAAAAAATCAGAGGACTAATGTAAGTTTAATCTCATCCTTTGTCATCAAAATAAATTAACTCTGCCCTTATTTCTGTCTGCGGCATGTAATCCAGAAGGTGACCTCTGTTGCATATCACAAATACTATAATTTTAGTGAAATGAGTCCTAATGCCTTTTTTTTCTTTTTATAATTACTGATGCTCTTACTCAATTTTTAAGATTAACACACAATGCAGTAAGATGAGTCTGCTGTCATCTAGTGAAATGGATCATGTGAATTCCTTTGAGTATTGCTTTTTCCAGGAAGAAATCAATCTTTCTCCTCAAAAATTAAAAACAGAGAAGGCCATCCAGAGAAAATGGAAGGTATCAATTTGCATGTGCATGCTGCTGGCATGCATCTACTCACCCTTCACAAGGAAAGAGTATGATAAAAATAAACATGCCATTTGAAAAAAGGGTCTTAATGTGTCTCATATATGCCGGTGGATATAAACAACAAAGCTTTTACCAACTGAGACAGCCACTATTTTAACATCATTCACAGTTCATTAACCGAATTACCATCTTGAAGTATTCTTTAAGTTAGAAAAGGAAGTATTAACACTCTTATCTTACCAAATCAACAAGGAGTTGATGCTCAACAAAAAACTCAACATGCTCTACAAAAAACTCACTAGGAGATTGGTTTACCACCTAAATCTTCCTTTCCCTCCAACATTTAATCCTAGAATCTTTGAATCAGCTTCCGTCCTTGTGCTACCCTAATATGTGTAGCACATCTTCCTTATAATCTTACATCAGATAATACGACAAATGGATTCTGCGTACATGCAGATAAATGGCACAGCAATGATTTTTTAAAAGAAACTAAATACTCTGAATACTCTCAAACAGTTCAGAGTTCAAGATGTACCTGCATAATTAGAGAATCCAGGCTGTGCCAGGTTTCAGATCTCCTCCAGGTATAGACATGATAATTTGAAAAGATTTCAAGGAGTAAAGATTAATGGACAATTTCTCCACTTTCAAAACAGATTTTGGAAATTTTAGATTCCTTTAGTTCAAAGATTTAGTTCAAAGATTAAGTGATTTTCAAATCCCAAAAAAGGACTAGGGCTGCCATTGCCAAAAGCTCAAGTGAACTAGGGAAGAAGGTGAGGCAAGTATATAAGGGGTAAAAGATGAATCAACTTTAAAAAGAGGTGAGGGGAGAAGGCTGAATGGGGAGGAGGGGAGTGGAATGAAACTGATGTTGGTCTTAATGCTCTCTCCTGTCTACATAAAGTGCCTTAAAGTGGTGAACTGCTGCAGAACCGCTATACTGGGATAGTGCTACCTGGCCTAAATCAGGAAAGTCTCCTGGGGATACTAGGGAGCCCTGTTATTTCTCTGTCTCTTGAGTTTAGGAACAGAATAACCTCTGCTGATTTATCTCAAAAACTTTATTTACTGCTGATATGTAAATTGAGGTCAATCTACATCCCTTGTACTAAGACAGGCCTGTTTAACCACTTTATCTACATAGACTATGTTGTCTTAAACATGTTCTAATAACATCATACAGAGGGAATTCATAACATATAAGATTATCCTTGTAAAATACATAGTATTAATATTCATCTTATTAGCTTTCATTTACCTCACAAGGCATATTTTACATAAAATATCATTGTAGTGTTGTGTAAGGTATGAATACATGGGTTCCAGGAGTCACAATAATAATAAAAAAAATCACCTTATGGGGTGTTAGGAATTTTCTTTTTGCTAACAGTTACTTGGGTCTCAGACTCATTATCCACTGTACTCACACATGTACCTGTCTTGCCTCTAACACTAAGACAGCCTGTCCTCAGATGCATTCATAACAGAAAGAATCATCATAAATTTGTAAATCTTCAATAGGACTGAAAATGCTTCAGGAAGAGATCAGAAAAAAAGAGAACAATTTCTCAGGATTAATTTTTAAGTGACATGGGTGTGAATCAGGAATTTTACAAGTATCGAGATTAAAATCTATTTATTTAAAGTGATTTTTAAAGAATTATCAAAAGACTACTTACTTTGGGGTCTTTGCGCTCCTATGGTTCCATGTCACAAGAACATAGGAATTTCCTAACAAAAAAATAAAATCAATTTAGCCTCATCACTTGTGTGTGAAGTACTATCCCCATTTCATATATGGGTCAATGAGGGACTATTTGTCTCAGTCATAAAAAGGAATTTGTGAAAGAACAAAGAATGAATGGAGCATGATATTTATTTCTGTGTTAACAAGTACATATCCATGAAAGGACTGTGGCATCATCATAGCACAGGCCTAATGATGTTTTGCAAAGAGAGAACTCTCATTTGGATTTCGTAGACATTAAAGGTCACTGCATTTTTCCTTTGTTACACTGTTGGGATGGTCAATCCACCCTGCTGCCAGCTGTGGAGAGCGCCAGCATGTTCATTTTCTGATAGGATTCTGAAGAGTCTGATAAAGAACAGAAAGGCTGACATTCTCCTCAAGTTCTGAAGAATCTTGGGAACATACACTGCATATTATCCTCACACTGTGAAGATAGAGATCTATGAAAAAAGATGTGTTTACATTCATGTGCTAAAGTGTGGATTTTGTGATGGACTCCTATATGTAACCACACACAATAGTAACAAGATAGAGAAGTCTCTAGAAGAACACCAGCAAATTTTGTTCTATATTGAACATAAGAACGGCCGTACTGGGTCAGACCAAAGATCCATCCAGCCCAGTATCCTGTCTGCCAACAGTGGCCAATGCCAGGTGCCCCAGAGGGAGTGAAGCAAACAGATAATGATGAAACAATCTCTCTCCTGCCATCCATCTCCACCCCTGACAGAGGCTAGGGACATCTTTCCTTACCCATCCTGGTTATTAGCCATTAATGGACTTAACCTCCATGAAATTTATCTAGTTCTTTTTTAAACCCTGTTATAGTCCTAGCCTTCACAACTTCTTCAAGAAAGGAGTTCCACAGACTGACTATGTGCTGTGTGAAGAACTTCCTTTTATTTGTTTTAAACCTGTTACCCGTTAATTTAATTTGGTGGCCTCTAGTTCTTATATTATAGGAACACGTAAATAACTTTTGCTTATTCACTTTCTCCACACCACTCATGATTTTATATACCTCTATCATATCCCCCCTTAGTCTCGTCTTTACTAAACTTGTGTTTAAAAATTATACATAAATAGGGCCTCAGTATTTCCCTATTCCATTAAACCTGTATCTCACAAACATACTGGATTTTACAGGCAAATTGAGGTCATAAAGTAACTTATAGTGGCAAAAGCTCTTCTTGTCCAGTTTGCTATCACCTCAAAATGATGTGCCTTGATGTCTACAAAGCATTGCCACTTTGATGAGGATTTACACATGCTCATATTGGTTTCCAAGGTATTAGTACAGTCTCTGGAAGTATTTCCTGAGATTCCAAGAGACTCTATATGTTTCCCAATGGAATTCACATGCAGTTTCTTTTAGTGCCTGACTGATGGCTACATATCCTTAGCGAGTCTAGAATCTGCCTTGCCTGACCTAAAAACATGTATGGTGGCTTTGACAGACATATTTTCTTATTACTGGTTGTGTGGGCATTAACTGGGATGGATTTTAGGATTCAGTATATGCCAATGATGGGGAAGAAGGTGCCTGGCATCTTCTGCACAAAGGAAAATGCAACTGTACATAATGAAGGTGGAAGAAAAAAAGCGACACTACTTACTAGCTCACATGCAAGATTCTACACTGCTGCCTGATCTGTTGATAACATATTAATTATACTGATTGCTTAAGAATTCCCAGTTAACTCTGAGGTTTGACAGGATCATGCCGCATGCCAGCACAGCAAGGTACACAGAGGTAGTACAGAATGTAAATCTGAACATACACACTTACTGAACAACCTAAAATATTAATTACCATCATCTTAGCATGTCTTAAGGTACTCAGGTTGGAATACAGTTTTGACAGTGTGTTATACTGATGCCACTATGCCTAATGCATTTTCTGTAGGTGTTTCAGCCCCTTTTCCTAATTTGGAGTTTCTCACCCTACTATGGTTGAGGGTCCCTTCTCTGGCAATACCTTTACCTCAATCTTATTACTATACCCGTTAGTTACCACAGCATTTTATTGGCCTTATGCCTCAATTAGTTAGCTAAGGTATCATTTTAAAAGCCTGGAGGCTTGTAGGCCATTGCTTATGTCTATCTTCACAGCAGAGGATATCATGCAGTGTGCGTTGCCTGGATTCTTCAGAACTTGAGGAAAATGGCAGCCTCTCTGTACCTACTGGCTACAATACAAAGGAAATAGCACTTTTGTCAGCAAAACTTCTAAGGTCAGGAAAAAGAACCCAGAAGTTTTGCTGACAAATGTGTCTGAGAGGATACTGCTATGTCAATGGGAGAGCATCTCCTGCTGACATAGCTACTGCCACTTGCTGGAGATGCTTTAATTACACTGGTGGGACATCTCTCTGCCTCCAGCATACAGAGGCTACACAGGGTATTTTCCAGCAGTGCAGCTACAATGGTACAACTGAGCTGTTGAAAGGTCCATAGTATGCACTTAACCTTCATCTTCGTAACAGTGGAATTCAGTAGTTTCAGGATAAGAATTTTTACTTAAAACTACCACTTTGGTGATTTGTTTGTGAAAGCATTATGCATGGTCTTTCTTCCTCTTTTGCACCAAATTTTCCCTCCTTGTTTTCTTCTACAGCTGTAAGCGAGTAGTCGAGTCAACTATTTGACTACTTGCATATCCCCCCAATGTTGCCTCTGTATCAGAAACAGCAAGGTGGTGGGGAAAGCAGGAGCCAGTGCTGAGGGGATCTGGCTTAAAAGCCAGTTTCCTCCCCAGCACTGTCTCTGTAATGCTGCCTGACCTCCCCGACACTGCTGCCTCTACCACAAAGCAGCCTTTGCCCACAGCAGGCTCAGGCTCACTGTGGGCAGAGGCTGCTCCGCATCCCGCAAAGCAGTCCTTGACCACGGAGGATTTTAGCTACCCTCTGGGACACCCTGCGAGAAGGGGCTGCTGCCATGAAGTTGCCCCTCACTGTGAAGAGAGGATGCTTCGACAGCAGCCTCTGTCTGCAGCCGCCAGGGCCGGACATGAACAGAGGCTGCTCCAACAGCTGCTGGGGCCCTCTACAGACAGGGGCTCCTTGACCCAGTACGTGCTGGGACCTAGCAAGCCCGTTTCAGTCCCAGCTTGTCCTGGGTCCAGGAGCTGCAGCTCTGCAGTTTAAATGTATTAGGAGCTGGGATGCCTGTCTCTTTCTACATTTACACTGCAGAGCCATAGCAGGGGGTAGCTCCTGGAGGCTTCCTCCCTTATTGACTAATTATGTAGTCGATACAAATTCTATCAACTAAACAATTAGCTGATTACTTGCTTCCTGACATCCCTATTTTCTTCTCCTCCTTTTGATCACATTACCACACAGACTCAAACTTTACAGACAGAAGAGACTATCATAATCATCTAGTTTAACCTCCTGCATGTTGCAGACCACAAAATCTCACACCTCCCCACTTGTGTAATAGATAAGCTCTGGCTGAGTTACTGAAATCATTAAATCATGATCTAAAGACTTGAAGAAGCACAAAATCCACCATTTACTCAAGTTCAAACCAACACATGCCCCATGCTATAGAGAAAGGCAAAAACGAACAAACAAAACCAGGTCTCTCCACTTCAGAGCTGTCACTCAAAGATGAACCTCACAAATGTCTTAAGTGTATTTGCCCCAGGTTGAGGTATCTGTTTAAATCAGTAAAACCTTTGCCTTTTTGACACCAGTAGAAGCCAGCATGGCGAGTCAGAAGGTCCTAAATTCTGATCCCAAGTTTGTCATTGACTTGCTATGTGCTATCATTAAGTCACTTCTCTCCCCCAGCTTCTTCTTGTGTGTGTATATATATATATATATATATATATATATATATATATATATATATATATATATAAATAAATAAAGGATATCACCACAGAGGTGCATGAATTCATTCTTATAGTGATTTAAAATGACAATTCCTAAGCTAGCCCCAAATTTCCTTCTATAAAATGTCATAGTAAAATGTATCCTCTCACAGCATTTTACATTCCAAGTAATATTCTGAAACAACATAGCCTTCTATTCTTATCAGACTGAAATGCAAAGTTATTTTGCTTTTTCATATATACACAGCAATATTATGGCAAATTCTTCTACTCAGGTCAACATGGTACCAATCTCAGTTCCTATATTCTGCCCTCTGTTCAGGCACAGAGCTCACATGAGCAATATCGTGCTTAGCTCTTACACAGTACTTTTCATCAGTGGATCTGAAAGCTCTTTACGAAGAAGTTCAGTATCACTGTCCCATTAATTACTGGAAAACACAACGACTTACCTAAGTCACCAACTACACTGTGGCAAGTCTACAATTACTAAGTCCCAGATCATTACACTATATCTCAAAAGGTACTGCGAGTGTATAATTTAACAGTGGGACAGTTAGGATTTGGAGAAAAACTTGCAATTATGAATTAAAAACAATTGTTTATTTTAAAAAATTACTAGTAGCCTGGAACTAACTTTCTTCTATCACAGAAACACATGAAGGGTGAATGACACTGTTAATAACCTAATAAACAATGTGACACAAAATTTCTCCTTGAAACCAGTGAAAAACCAGACAAAAGGTGTGAGCGTATGCAATCTGGCGTATATATTCAATACATATGCAGCTTGACTCCCATTCTCTGCTGCATTATTCATGACATTTGCACTTTTGGAAAACAAATGTTTCTTTATGGAACACTGCTGCTATTTATCGGCATCTTAGAATTGCTTCTTTGTTCTTCTGGTTGTTCACTGAAAGTGCTAAATTTCTGTTTGTTTGAGGTCATATATACACAGCAAGTTATTACTGTGTAGTATGCTAATTTGCACTCCAAAACTTTCACTGCGCTATTGCAGTGTCCTCACTGGAAATGATTGTGTGGCAACTGTAACCCACACACTTTCAAGTTGTGGTGGACTGTCCCACCTAGTGGCACTGAGACCACACAGAATTAATAATGAATCTGCTCTGGAGCCCTAGCTGACAGCTGGGTGGTTTTTAGCCCATGCTATAGAGGCTCATACTCTCAGCTCCAGAGATCCCAGGTTCAATTCGGCCCACAGATGACTGGGATCCCTAAGTTACATAAGCTAGGGTATGTCTACACTACCCTCCTAGTTCGAACTAGGAAGGTAATGTAGGCATACCGCACTTGCAAATGAAGCCCGGGATTTGAATTTCCCGGGTTTCATTTGCATAAACTGGGCGCCGCCATTTTTAAATCCCAGCTCGTTTGAACCCCATGCCGCGCGGCTACACGCGGCACGGACTAGGTAGTTCGGACTAGGCTTCCTAGTCCGAACTACCGTTACTCCTCATTCCACGAGGAGTAACAGTAGTTCGGACTAGGAAGCCTAGTCCAAACTACCTAGTCCATGCTGCGCAGAGCCGCGCGGCACGGGGTTCGAACGAGCAGGATTTAAAAATGGCGGCGCCCAGTTTATGCAAATGAAACCCGGGAAATTCAAATCCTGGGCTTCATTTGCAAGTGCGGTATGCCTACATTACCCCGCTAGTTCGAACTAGTGGGGTAGTGTAGACATACCCCTAGAGAACAGAATTGGGGAACCTGTTTTGGGTCAGGGACTGCTGATGCACAGAAAAATCAGTTGGGGACTGCACAAAAATGAGACAAAAAAAACCATCGCACCTTCTCACACGCCAGAGCCTAGGGGGGCCCAGGCTAGTAGATTTTGTGGACCAAAAATGATGAGTTTAGTGTGTGGGAGGGATCTGCGTGGAAGCGGGTTTGAGGTGTGGGGTCTGGGCAGGAGGGAGGGTACAGGAGTGGGTTGGAAGTTGGTGCAAGAGCAGACTAAGAGTAGGAGGTCTGGGCAAGAGGTAAGGTACAGGAGCGAGCGGGGGTGACGGATCTGGGCAGGCCAGAGGGCTGGAGCACCAGATCCCAATACAGTGGGGGGAGCTCAGAGCTGTAGGAACCAGTTCCAGGCAAACCAGGGGGTTGATCTGGCCCCCGAGCCATAGGTTCCCCACCCCTGCTATAGAGCAATTCAAAGCACCCTTTTCCCTACCGCTGTTCATTTTACATTGCTTTATACTGCAAAGCAAACATTCATTTTATATCCAAATGTTCAAATTCCATAACAAAGCTTTTTTGATTGCAAAAAAAAAAAAAAAAAAAAAAAAAAAAAAAAAAAAAGGAGGAGGAGGTTGAAATCTCTGGGTAGTCAATTAGGAAGCAAAAAGAAAAGATGTGTGTTGGGGGCAAGAGAAAAGGACTCAAGAGTCATGGAACAGAGGCTACCTCCTGACTACAGGCTTCTTTCGGAAGAAGCTTTTCCGGAAGAGATCTTCTGGACGAACTTCTTCCGAAAGAGCGCGACCACACTGGCTAAGTAGATCAAAAAAAGCGATCTGCTTTTTTGAAACAGAGCGTCCAGACTGATTGGATGCTATCTCAATTAAAAGGCCACCTGGAGCCACTCCAAGCAGTGCTTTAAGTCACCAGTTGCTTTCGAGTGCTGGTGCCGGAGTCTATCAGAAACATGTGCTTAAAGGGACTCCCTGGACAGACATTTCTCTGCTTCTGCTGTGTGTTTGCCTACCTCTTCGAAGGACAGCAAAACTCACAGTCCCTGCTGTGGTTGCCCAGCTTTTTCGGACGCCTCAGCTTCTTCCTTTGAGCCATGGAGCCAGAGCTCCCCTGGGCATGTGATGGCCCCACATGGCCATGCTGCACTTTCTGCAGCACTTTGTGCCAGCTGCCTTCCTGGTCCTGACCAAGCTCAACTCCAATCTCGTTCTGGAGACCCTCTCCCTGGATGTGGAAGCAACACCCTTGCAACCACACCCCACTGTGGAAAAGCGTGTCTGGAGGCTGGACACCAGTTCCGACTGGTGGGACCAGCTGGTCAGAGTGGTGGGACAACCAGCAGTGGCTCCAAAACTTCCGCATGCAGGCGGCCACCTTTTTGGAGCGGTGTGCCTGGTTTGCCCCTGTCCTCCGATGATGCAACACCCACCTACGGCCCGCCATCCCCTCGGAGGATGGAGTCACAATCGCCCTCTGGAAGCTTGCCACCACAGACAGGTACAGGTCAGTGGGAAACCAGTTCGGCATGGGGAAGTCCACCATCAGGGCCCTCCTCATGGAGGTCGGGGGGGAGGAGTCCTGGAAAAGGGGGACCCTCAGAAAGAGGGGTTGAGGGAGAAGGGTGGGGGGTGGAGTGGGGATGGGGGGAAAGCCATGTCCCTGGGTGGTTGTGCCATCCCACCCTCACACAGCCTTGCTGCTGGGGGGGGGGGGGTAGCCTCATCATGGGTGGCTCCTGAGGATTTTGAGGGGAAGGGGGGCAGGCACCTCCCAAGGGCTCAGCCCCCGCCCCCATTCTCTGTTTTGTGTGTTTGTTTCCTTCTGCAAGTTGTGAGATCCATCAGTTCCATCCTGCTGTGAGACCTAGACTCATCCGCTTGGGAGACCTAGACCGGATCATGGCAGGATTTGCTGTCTTGGGGTTCCCAAACTGTGGGGAAGTGATTGATGGGACCCACATCCCTATCCGCACACCTCAACATAAAGCAGCCCAGTACATCAATCGCAAGGGCTACTTTTCTATGGTGCTGCAGGCCTTGGATAACCACTGTGGACAGTTCACAGACATTTCTGTCAGGTGGTCGGGCAGGACAGCTTTTTGGAACTCGAGCCTCTACAGCAAGCTGAAGGTGGGCACATTCTTCCCCCACCGTGACGTTGCAGTTAGGAACATGCAAATGCCATTGTGCATCGTGGGGGATGTGGCCTAAACCCTGATGCCATTGCTAATGAAGCAATATACTGGCCACCTAGACCCCAGCAGGGACCAATTTAATGCCCACCTGACCCAGACCCGGATCCAGGTGGAGTGCACCTTCGGCCACCTCAAGGTACAGTTCAGGTGTCTCCTGACCCGCCTGGACGTGGGGGAGGACAACATCCCTGAGGTGGTGTTGGCATGTTGAGTCCTCCACAACATTGTGCAGAGGAAGTGGGAGGCCTTCCTCCTGGGGTGAGGGGCAGGCAGAAGCCTGCTGTGAGGGGAGACCCTTCACACAACCGTGGACTGCTGCCCTCCACCAGACACCTCAGGCTGGAGTGCGCATCCAGGAGGCCCCGAGGGAGAGTTTCTCTCAAGCACCTCAGTAACTCTCCCCAGGGCCTCCCCCAGAGACCTCTGGCATTCTGCACTATCCCTTCCCTACAACAATCCCTCCCTTTAATCCTTCCCTGACCTCTCAATAAAGACACTTGTTTGGTTTTAAACAAAACAAACTATGTATTGATCTTTCAATACAAAAAACTTGGGGAGGGACAAGAGGGGCTCATAACTTGGAAGGGCAAAGGGCTCGGAGTGGCATGGGGGCTGGCTGGATGTGCCACCTCCGGTGCAGGGACCTCATTGGACTTGGGGTTGGGTGGGTCCTGGTACCACAAGAGAGGGGCTGGGGGGGGCTGGAGCAGGTTCAGAGATGGTATGGGGGGGGCAGAGGGAGGAGGCATAGACATCACTTGGGAGCAGAGGGAGGGGGAATGGGCATAGCGGGGGGCAGGAAGGTGATAGGCAGGAGCAGCAACAGCACCTGGGTGTGCCATTCATGATGGCACACATGCTATTGCACCGCTGCATGAGCTGGTCTCATGTGCGGTTCCACGACTCTGCATCCTCCCTGATCTTCTGCATCAGGGTCTGCTACACGTCATGCAGGAAACTGCCATGCTGCCATGTGAGCTCTTCTGGACCCCATTGCACTTTCAGGTCCTCTGGGCTCTGGCAGTGTGGCTCGCCCCTCAGTCCCGACTGGTCCAGCTGTGGAGAACACAAAGAGGGAGAGGCGGTCAGTCATCCATGCACACACTGTCTCTGAAACAGTGCCCTCCTCTGTGAGCAGCGACCAGCAGTCCTCAGAACAGAGGAGGGGGATGTCCCAGGAGCAAGGCCATGTGTGAGCTGCACAGCAGGCGCTGTCTCACAGGGGCCCCATGGTGCCCGGGGTCCATACTGCCCACTTCCCCCTTCGTCTGGCCCCGGGAGAGGTGTGTATGTGTGGCCTCCTCTGAGCCTGGGAGCAAGATCCAAGCCGTGCTCAGAGGATTCCATGTTCACAGACTGCAGCCCAAGCAGGCTGAGTGACGCTCGCACCCCACCCCCTCTGCGCCCACCTCCCGCACCCTGTGTGTGTAACAAACTGAGAGTACTCACCTGAAGATCCCTCCTAGGGCATCAGAGGAGTCTTGAGAGACATCCAGCTCAGAACCACCATCTTTAACGAGAGCATGACAATGGCCGCATTGTCCACCTCTTCCTCCTTCTGTCCCTGAGCCTTCTCTTCCTTCGCCACTGTGGCCTTTATCCAGGCAATGATAGGTATGTCGAGGCCAGTGTCCACAATGACAGGTGGGGAAGACATTTCCCCACCACCTAGAAGTTGGTGCTGCTCCTGGCAATAGGGGCAGGTATGGGGTCCTGCCCTGGAGCGCACACTGCACTCTCTGGCCCTCAAGCATACCTGGCAAAGCTCCTTTACCTTACTCTAGATCTGTTCCAAGGTCTGGTGTGGCTGTCCATGCTTTGCCAGGGACTCAGCCATAAATGTTGGCGTTCTGCCACTTGGAGCAGAGATCCTGCGCAGTCTCCTCCTCACTCCACAGCTCGAGGAGGAACAGGATCTGCGCTCCAGACCAGGAGGATGCCCACCTCATGGTCCCCTTGGATGGGCCCTGGGATCCCTGGGGCTGCTCCCTGTGAGGGCCAAAGAGAGTGTGGGGGGCTTGAGGCTAGGCCATGGATGGCAATGCCTGTGGCATGGACAGCTGTGCAGTCAGGATACTGCTCTTAGACCAGCTTCCTGCCACAAGGCTTAACCAGGGTGCCTGCAGTATTAAGAGGGGCCAGGAGACAAAAACCATAGAGTTGTGATTACATTGGACAGAGTGGCCACCAGGGGACCTGTGTTATTTCCTGGTGGCCTCTTCTTTTGAAAGAAAACTCTCCTCCCCATCTATACATGCTTTTTTCCGAAGAGCTCTTTTGGGAAAAGTCTTCTTCCTTGTAGAAAGAGGATTACCAATGCCGGAAAAACCTCTCCGTTCTTTGGATTGCAGCATGGATATAACTGAAGAGTTTTTTGAAAAACTGCCGTTTTTTCAAAAAAACCCTCTGTAGTGTAGACATACCCAGAGTAGATATAATAATGGGAGGTGGTGCGTGACATCACAGACTGACAGTATGTATGCCAAATAAAGGAATACTTACAGAAGAGAGAAGGAAAAGAGAGATACACGCAGCACAAATATGGCTAAAGAATATCAGTAAATCTAAAACATATGCTCTAATTCTCTGCCTTTGTTTTCTCTAATGTCAGTAATGCAACATGTATATATTATATAATAATATATTATGTTAACATTAGAGAAAGCAAAGTCGGAATATATCTTGCTCTTAGAAATACATTCTACTTAGAATAGAAGACAATGTTTCAAAATATTATTGGGAGTAAAAATCCAAATAAAAAACTCACTACTACTTCTCCCTAGGGGAGAAGATGCGAGACTAAGGGTATGTCTACATTACAGCGTTGTTTCAAAATATCTTATTTCAAAATAGTTATTTCGAAATAGCTTATTTTGAAATAATGCGTCTAGACACAAAATGCATTTTGAAATAGCGTTTTGCTATTTCGAAATAGCGCGTCCACACTGATAGGATGCTGAATCGCATTTAAGGCCATCCGGAACTGGTTCTGGCAGGACATTAGGAGTTACCTTGTGTGGCTGCTGCCTGAGGCTGAGACCTGTGCTTAAAGGGACCCCCCAGACAGCCGGTTCTAAGGTTTCCCTGCTTGCTTGCCTACCTCTCTGAGGGACAACAAAGCATTTTTTTTCTCTGCGTGCTCCGGTTGCCCACACTCATGAGACCACAGCACTCTGCAGCATGAAGCCGAAGCGGCCCCTAGGCACTCTGGTGCTTCTCCTGGACGTGTTGCTATGAGCCTGGCAGCACATTCTGCAGGTAGTAACAGTCTCACTGGTATGCCCCACTGGGGGCTTGTGCCTCGTTCCTCCCTCACGTCCTTTCACTTACCCCTCCCTAACCCCCCTTCCTGCTGTACAATAAAAGACTCATGTGTTCATTACAACAAAGCCTCTTTATTGAACAAAACTGGTGTGTGGGGGGGGGGGAATGAAACTGAAGTGAGACTGGGGAAAGAAGGTCGGAGAGGGGAGGAGGGAGGGTGGGAGAGGGGAGGGGGAAACCTGGGAGGAGGGAGCTGGCAGGAGGAGGAAGGCGGAGGAAAAGCTCAGGGCTGGGGGTCTCACCAGCCCAACTGTCTCCCAGCACCATGGGCGTGGGGGCCTCAGCGTCCCTAGGGGTAGGATAGGGTGGGGAGAAAGAAGCAGGAGGGGGAAAAGGAGTGGGAGGAGGAGCGGTAGCTGGGGAAGCAGGAGGGGTTGGATCAGCAGGAGGCAGCAAGCTCTGCCCCAGGGTTGATGACCACCTGCGGGACACGGACCGTCCTGCCCCCAGGATACGGTCCAGGGCATCAAAATAGGGGCAGGGTTCTATGTCTGTCCCTGGTTGGGAGCTGCCCCCTGTGGCCCTGGCATACACCTGCCACAGCTCCTTTATTTTCATGTGAACCTGCTCCCGGGTTCGCACGTGGCCTTTGGCGGCCAGGCTGGCAGCCATTTGCCTGTAGACAGTTACGTTCCTCCATTTAGTGCGGAGATCATGGACATTGGAGGCATCCTCCCAAACCTGAATTAGGTCCCTGATCTCCACACTGGACCAGGAAGGTGCCCACCTTTTCCAGCCCCTGGCAGGCTCCTGGGAGCTGGCAGACTGCTCCTGGGGAGCGGTGGAGGGCTGGCTGGCACTGGCTACGTGGCTCATGCTGGGGCCAATGGGTCAGGTGCAGTGACTGTTGGCTCTGGGCTGGCAGGCTTGGATCTGGCACAGGCAGTGTGGCCAGAGTCTTCCTCTTTAAAGTCTCCGGGGAGGGAGAAGGGAGAAGCATTTCCTTGGTTGTGCCCAGAGTAGCTACCAGGGCACCCTGGGAAGGGCTAGAGGCCCCCTATTTCAAAATAAGCATCTATACAACACTTAGGCTGTGTCCAGACTCAGGGTTTTTTTCGAAAAAAGTAGCCTTTTTTCGAAAAAACTTCACATGCGTCTAGACTGCAGCCGCGTTCTTTCAAAATTCAATCAAAAGAACGCAGCTTTTCTTTCGATGGCAGTAAACCTCATTTCACGAGGAAGAACACCTTTTTTCGAAAGTGCTCTTTCGAAAAAAGGTGTTCTTGAATGCCAACAGGGCTTTTTAGAAAGAGAGCATCCAGACTCACTCACTGCTTTCTTTCGAAAAAGCGGCTTGCTTTTTTGAAAGTACTGCTTGCAGTGTAGACGCTCTTTTTTGAAAGAGGCTTTTTCGAAAGATACTTTCGAAAAAGCCTCTTTCGAAAGAGGCTTGCAGTCTAGACATAGCCTTATTGCACAAATAGCAATTTCAAAATTGGTGCTATTCCTCATGGGATGAGGTTTACCAATTTTGAAATAAGCCCTCTGCTATTTCAATTTAATTTCAAAATAGCGGTTTGGCTGTGTAGACTCTGGTAAAGTTATTTCGAAATAACTTTCCTGTGTAGATATACCCTAAGCATATGAGAGATTCTAGTCATATTGTTTCAAGCACTACTGCAAGATTCTCACACACTAGAGTGATAAGCACAGAATAAGAACCTGCTGTAAACTGACCTAGCAAAGTAATCTTACAATTCATTAGATTATGTATTGTCTGCAAAAGCAGCATTGAATAGGACTTACTTTTAATGTATATTACAAAACAAAAATTTCACATGATCCTGGGAATGGATAATTTCCAAACTTATTAGTTAAATTTAAGAAAAAAAATCATACTTTGGATTATAAATCTTTACAGTATTCTTAGAGATGAGATACTAGGTCACAAATTTTCTGGAAGTCATTTCCCCTCCTTCCATTCTATCCCAAATAGAGAAGACTCAAGAAGAAACCAATGCAAGGAAAACCCATCTCAAGAATTTAACATGGATTGGTGAAAGAAAGGCAACAGACACTGCCAACTATTTAAATTTAAAACTCCTGTAATGATTTATTGGGATATAGAAAAGCTGCTGTAACTTTGTTTACTGTAAATTGTGTAATTTAATTGGATTTCAGATTCTTAAAATATCTCACACCCATTCCTTATTTGGCTTTCAGTATTAGCACATCCTGCCCTTGTATATGCCTCCTGATCTATGAGTTCAGCACTGCACAGGGTTCTTCCTCAGACACCCAGCTACTGGACCTTGGACATGCAATGGTCTCTCCCTGGCTGTATCTTTTGCTGCAAGAGCCTATGAAAATTAAGTGAGGATTAGCAGATCACCGTGCTTCAGTTTCATAATTTATTCATGCTCGTTTTGCACAAAAGCAAGCAGCGTGGACTTTTTTTGTGTGTAGAAAGCCCGTTTTGCTCAAGATCCTTATGTCCCTCCTGGAGAGACATAAGGATCTTGCACAAAACGGGGGTTTTGAGCAAAAACACCCCATCCACACTGCTTGTTTTTGTGCAAAAACCCCTTGAATAAATTATTCAAGGAAGCGTGGTGATATGTTAATCCATACTTCATTTGCATAGGCTCTTGCGGCAAAAGCCGCAGTGTCGACGAAACCTGTCTGTCTATCATGATGCCACCTCATGGAGCCCTATAAAACCAACTTTGTTGGTCTGCATAAAGGAAAGATGGCTAAGGAGAGTGGAGATAGGAAAGGGTACATCATTCCTTTTTAAACTTCCATGGCTAGGATAACTCAGCCCACTCTCAGGTGGATACTGAATATTCACTCTCGGGTATATAATGAATACTTAGCACCTCAGAGAACACACCTGTGAA
The DNA here is from genome assembly GCF_049634645.1 of Pelodiscus sinensis. NCBI lineage: Eukaryota > Metazoa > Chordata > Testudines > Trionychidae > Pelodiscus > Pelodiscus sinensis. The sequence continues at coordinate 35,320,612 of NC_134718.1, read as the reverse complement.
ATTTCCCTACTGCCCCCAGAATGTGAGGATGAAAGTGAGCAGACTTCTGAAAAAGCTGGCTGGTAGGAGAGCCCTTGATTTCACTTTCGTCAGCATCACTCATATACTCTGTACCAGTGTCAGAACAGCAGTCAGCATAGGAGGAGGTACCTTACCTATTCCCCATTAGCAGTGAGTCCTACACCAAAGAAACTAGGAGGCCCTTTGATGTCATATAGCACTTCAATATTAAGTCCAAACTGGACTGAAAAAAAGAAATACACATTCGAGAGCATTGTGCTCTTGTGTTTTTTTCTTCATCAGAGACTGATGAGTGATATTCTACTTCACAGAATTCAAAAAAGAATTTTCCTAAATGGCTACCGAATCCTTTTGTTCACAGTGGGCCTAAGACAAGAGGCTTCAGAAACATGGCCATTTCTTTTATTCACCGCTTCCTCACAGTAGTCTATCTTTTGAAAAACTAGTGAGCCAACATTATCCCGGAAGGCAGATAGGATTCACTCACAAGTGATTGTCATTTTGAAATACGGAAAGTTTTTTATAGAATTCTAGGAAGTAGGACATTTCCCTTCAGCCTCCACTGACACTTAACTTTTCAGTTATGGAGAATAATGGCAATAAATTAATACTAATTCTCTCTTTTCAAAAGTCCCTGCAGCCATACAATCCTAGCAGAGAGTGACATAGAGTGACACTTTGGATTGTGGAAGGGAGTCTAATTTATGTTTATAAAACAAAAAACAGTTTATTCTCACCCAGGAACACAAACAAAATCTAAACTACAGACCAGAGTTAAGCCTATTTGGATGTCCCTAATTGTAAACTGCAAAAATCTCATACAGTGATATATTATAAAATCCTTTACATTTCTGGTCTCTCCTCTTTGCCATAACTTCATTTTTAACAGTTTCTCTGTGACTATGCATACATAACTGCACTGACACACAATTTAAGTGGGACTTACACGGGGCATGTATATAGGCCTCCTTCGCAGTGTGATTTTCACCTGTAGCTTAGTAGCTTCCACTCACTGATTTCAATGGGACCTTTAACAGCAAAAATGATCCTTAATCGCAGTGGCAGAAACAGCTCACAAATCATTACCCCAATCACTTACAAATTTGTCAGCTAGACTGATCCTAATGAGGACAGCAGATTAATTAATCAATGCCCACAAAACAGATATTAGACAGGATCACAAAGAAAAAACAGTTTCTTGCCATTTCAACCAGAAAGGGCATTATCTCAACGACTTGATTACCTGCATCCTGCTTCAAAGACCTTTTCACACCAGACTTGAAAGAGAATCCTCCGAACTGTCATTCATGCTTAAATTCGACAGTTTACACCTCGGTCTAAACAAAGACATTAATTATCTTACCCATTACAAAGACAGCTTCCCCAATTATCACCTCTAATATCAATAGCTCACAGACATTTACCTCCCCCCCATTCCCTTTCTGTTCTGAAATTTGATTTGCCCTTTTCATATGTGTTCATTTTTTTTATTGTATCCTTTGGTATATATGGTTGTGCCAATTTTGTTCCACTATTTGATCTGAGGAACTGGGTCTGGCCCACGAAAGCTCATCATCTAATAAACCATCTTGTTAGTTTTTAAAGTGCTACATAGTCCTGTTTTTTGTTTCTGCTCAGATCTACTTTTTGATATCATTTCAGCAATGGCAGAGCACAGGTTTCTGTAACTCAACCAATGATTTTAAATCATTATTTGCTATAAATCATTATTAAGCCATGGATGTAAATAGCTTCAATTATGTTTTGGTTAGTATTATGCCGTAGTTTCCCCACTACCACACACACTGTACATATTCTAAATCTTCTAATTATTCTTAATCAAGACATTTTTCCCATTTTCCTGAGACTTGTCATTCTTATATGAAAATATGAAAAATAATAATTCTTGTTTTATATGGTACTTTTTAACCTTTGTTTTTAGTCTTTTCACTGGTATTCTAGTGACAAGGTGATTATACATGAATTTTTGAAATGAAGACCATTGTTCAGCTTATACCTCCTAATTGTGCTTTTCTTTGTAAATCAGAAGCTTGGGACTGGTTTCTATCTGTGAAAAATGTAGATTTTCTTAGCCTTCAAAGATAAGATCAAAATATTTCTTCCAAGTCAGCCTTGTTAGGAGCTTACCACTTGTGACTTAAAGGACAATGAATGCTGACAAGAGGAGACAGAAGTGAACACCAGAAAGAACTAAATAATAAAAGAGCAATGTTCCAGAATGTCACAACTCAAACTCTCCACCCTCTGAATCCACAAGTCCATTAAAATAATAGCCACTTCCTACTCTTGTGATATCTGTGAACCAAAACTCTAGACAAATTATAAAGTCTAAAAGCTAGTAAAGTATTTCATTTTGAAGTTCTAAACATGCATCTTATGAGTCATAATACTTGTATACCAAGTACCAAATTAGTTCACATTGATAGAATACTTATGACTGATCGTGAGTTCTTAAGTTATAATTCAGTTTGATTTTCTATGGACCAAATTATGCATATAGATTATTTCAACAGTTGCACTGTTATAATTTCACACTAGATAATAGATATAAACTGTTAGCCTGAAGTAAAAATATGCAAGTTAAATTATTCTTCATGGTCCAAGACTTTCAGTAAATGAACAAACGTGAAACTACTGTACTGCAGAAGTGTACAGAGTGGTCAAACACTTCAGAAGTCCATATTAATAAATTTAAGTGTTTCACCAATGGGAGTTGTGAGTGCTTATCAGCTATTTAGTAGTTTAAATAAGGATATAGGCACTTCTCTTTTTATTTTTTTTAAAGCTAACCCATATTCATTGGAATTAGTATTACAGAATGTACATAGTAATATATTTAGTATTTAAAATAAAACATTCATAGATATGATGCATTAACCCTATATCCATCTAGGTTGGAATTTCTCATCCTAGAAGTGCTCAGCATTGGCCCAGCTCCATGCCCACTGAAGTTATCTGAAAAAAAACTCATCATTAGAGTCCAGCCATCAACATTTCTCTGAAAAACAGCAAAAATCTATATCCAACCTCTAATGTGCACTGTCAGAACATCACCATAAACAAGTAATCTTATTACAGGTTGAACCTCCATGTCTAAGACACTCTTGTTCAGCAACACCTGTGGTCCGGGGGACCATGAATACTGGAGGACTAGAAAGCCCCAACAGCAGAGGATGCTGATGCTATGGTTCATAGCCAGCCAGAGAGGCCAGGAGGACAGCAGAGCACCAGAGCCTGCAGCTGGTGAGGCAGGAAAGCTGACGTGGAGGTTGGAGCTCATGGCACAGCAGAGCCTGGAGCTGGCAGAGCCACCAGGAGCCCTGGTGGGGTGATAAGATTGCCATGAGGCTGATGGTGCTTCTGGGAGCTCCAGTGGAGTGGCAGGGCCACTGGCAGTTCCAGTCGGGCTGGCAAGAGGACCAGCATGGCTGCTGCAGCTTGTGGGACCAGGAGGCCAGGGAGAGGAAACAAGGGAGAGGAGTCCTGGTGGCTAGGGAGAGAAGCACAGTGGAGAGGCTGGCATCCCCTCCCTCCCCCCCCCCCCAACCTTCCTTGGTCCAACAAACTCCCTTGTCTCGGACCAGTCAGGTCCCAAAGGTGCTGGAGTTCCAATCTGTATTTTTGAATTTTATGTTTTTAACAAAATACCATGTGTTAGTTTATAAACAAAAAAGCAATGTAAACCATTGGTGAGTATGAGCTACAAGTTTCTCCCCACCTCTCATGCCCATCTGAGAATATGAGCTGTTACAGCCTCTAGCTACAGAACTTTGGAACTGAAACTGTGGTAGCTCTTGCTTTTAGTTCTGGAGGTCCACAGTTCAATCCCTGGCAGTCAAGACTCTACTACAAAATAAATTAGATCTTATGAGTTATGTGTAAAACCACGAGAAAATAATACCTATCTTTCGCCTTATCAAATCCTCAGAATATTTTACCACACAAGTCAGATATTACGCTTGCTTGTTACTAGAAAGCCTACCATGCTCTACATGTCTTCCAAATATTAAGCTTAACTTCTGTACAAATACAGGGAAAATACAGAACCCATCTGTAGTAAAATTTGCTAGGTTCATAACTTAAGGCCAGAAGAAGTCATTATACTAATCTAATTGACCTCCTGCACAACACGAACCACATAATTTCACCCAGTAATTCCTTCGTCTAACCCAGGGCTAAGCAAAATATGATGTGTGGGCCAGATGCAGCATGCCAAACTGCAGGATCTGGCCCGCAAAAGCCTCAGATGGCTCTCTGCTTACCCCGCCCTGCTTGGCACTCAGTAAAGCTGACTGCAGGGCCATGTGCTTCTGTGAATGCGGAGAGCCCCAGGGAGGGAGTAAGAGGCTTCTCAGTGCTCCCACCCCCATCAGCTCCCATTGCCTGGTTTCTGGCCAATAGCAACCGCCTGTTTGAAGAACAGGCAGCATGTGGAATGCCCCTCTCCCCCATCCCCCAGGCTCACAGTGTTTGCCATAGCGAACATGCCTCCTGTAACTGCCATGAGCAGTACAGGGGCATGTAAGGCAGGGACTCTGGTTAAGGAACCTGCTGGCTGGGAGCCATCCAGGCTCCTCTGGCACCCCAGCCAACCCTCTGCCCCCTCCTGCACCCTTACCCCCATGTAATTCAAATCTTCTACACCCCTGTTCCAGCCCCCATACACCTTCCCAGACACTGCACTCCCTCCTACACCCCTCCTCAGGTCACATCCCCTTCCCAGACCTTGCACCCCAATCCTCTATCCTTGGTCACAACCCAAATCCCTACACCCCTCCTGTACTCCTGCCCTAAGTCACACTCCCCTCCCTGACCCAGAACCCCTTCCTATACCCCAGTTTGCTGTCCCAGATCACAATCCATTCCTTCACCCAAATTCCCTCTTAGATCCTATACCCCAATCCCTTACCCTAATCTCCCTTCTGCACCCAGTCACCATCCCAAACCCCTGCACCTCCTCCGTTAATATAATGGAAGAGTGTGGCCCTGGACCATTTACCAAATTCTTGGAGTGGCCCTCATCAAAAATTATTGCTCACCCCTGGTCTAGACCATAGCTTCTCAATTTGAGAAGTGCACAATATTAAGCAATCTGCTGGACACACTGACCAAGCAAGCACTATTTTGCAGGTAATATGCCACCAATATAGCAGGTGTGGTTAAGCACAGTCCTAGATCTCCTTGCTGTGAATGCAAAGTCTTGCCCCTTCTACAAGAGGAGGAAAAAATAATCAATATTGATTTCTGTGGTGTTCTGCAAAAGACTTTAGGTCCTCTTCCTAGAGACATACAGTGCAAGTCAGTGGCTTCTAGAGGGTTCCCAAAGCCCATTAAAGTAAATTGGAGTATTTCTAGTAATTTAAATTGGATTTGGATCAAACCCAGATTTTTTAGCTCCTCCAGCTAACCAGATGGGTGCCCACTAATGTGGGGCCAGAAAAAATGGGAACAAGCACTATATTGAGTGCTGTTCTCTGCATGCCTTCACCACCCACACTGTTTTGTCATGATTGTTACATTCTGCTTAGTAGATGGAACATCAGGTCCAGAATTATTAATACAAATTTCAAATAAGCATATTCCTTATACAAATCCTCTTTCTTTTCTTTGTGCCCTTCTGCAAAATAGCCAGCTCTCAAATTGAAAACTTGTATCTGTCAAACATCGCTTATCATTCACATGCAAGCTGGAATTTTGCCAGCTGGAAGTGGATAATTTGCTATACCAACCATACCCTGGAGAATATAAATGCTCTATCTTATTATACTTGTTAACAATGAAGCCCAACTATAAGAGCCGATTCTTATTCGGCCCACTTGGATTCACCCAGGCTGTAAATAAAGATGGCATTAAATTGAGTAATAGATAGCAATTTTGGATGAGAGCTACTTCACAGCGGAACTGTCTCTAATATCATTTTGGGGCTCTTAATCCTTTAATATTTTTAATTGGAGTGGGATTCCCCCCACTCCACTCCACCAACATAAAACACATACAAATTGCTACAGATGAGTACAGGGCTTAAATTCAGCCAGACATGGCTGGAACAGAACTCTGGTGAATATGTTCAATGCCTGTGGAGTTTGTATAGCATGTTGAGAGAAAGAGGGAGGATGTGGGGGAGGCTCTGGGAAATACTCTAAGAATTTAAGCACTTAATGCATGTATATGTAAGTTCACATTATGAATATTTCACACAGACTAACAGCAGCATTGACTGGGGAAGAAAGGCAGAGAAGGGGACCTTTTAGGATACATCCCTGCAAGAGCCAAAAAGATGAGTCCAATCCCTTTAAATTTGGAAGGGTAATGAGAGAAATTTAAGGGGGAGGAAAAAAGCATTAACATCTACCTACAGTAAGGCAGGGATGGAAATTAAATCACCAACTTTTTCCAATTCTTCTTCCTTAAACAGGAGTCTACCTCTCACAGGTGACCTTTTGTGGCTGAGGGCATGTGCACAACTTCTCCACTCCATCTGTCTCTAGGAGTGGAGGTGTCCCAGACAGTTCTTCTGGTTGGTATCCTGGGACCAGGCTTATTCTTACCCCCTTGTTGTAGCTGCTGGGGACTGGGGAGGGGGGGGAAGGACCCAGGCCCACCCACTCCTCTGGGTCCCGGCCCAGGGACCCTGTAAGTACCAGTTGCCTGCTAACCATCTCTGTTGTCCGCTGCTACCTTGTTCCCTGGGCAACTTCCACAAGAAGCTTCTCCATCCAACTCTCTCTCTGAGCTTTGAGGTTAGGTTCTCAGTGCACTCTGCCCTGTTATGAAAATTGTTGTAGTCTGTTACTACTAGCCTTCAGCCGCTGGACTTGGGTTTCAACCAGCTTGCTCTTGAAGCTATCCAACGTTCAACTGTCCTCCCAGTCAATCCCTAGGTCTGACTGGGTCACACTCTTTTATATCAGCTTGCTGAGCCTTCAGGCCTAGTCCACGCCACCACAGCAAGATACGGGGGTTGGAGGGCATTAAGTCACTCTGCAACCAGAGATCTCCAAAGAACAGACTGGTCAAAATGCTGAATGAGACCTGAATGAAGAGGTCCCCAGCTCACAATGTACTCAGCCTTTTGTAGCGTGAGATCCCTCCATTTGGAGAGGATCAAATATATGAGGGAAATTTTGAAAGTACATAATCCCTGCAACTACACATAATGCCAGGCTTTTACTCTTATGTCCCCATTGTAACATCTATATGTTAAAAAAAAAAACAACAACCCACATAACCTTTAGATAGGTCAGACAGATAGAAGAGCCCTGGCTCTTCACTCCTAAAACACAATCCTCTTCTCCTGGAGCTAAAGGAGATTTCTGTTAAGTGACAGAAGTACTAGGTTCATAATCACCTCTGTCAGCCACTAGAAGATGTGAGAACACACAACTGTTCAATTGAATACAAGTTCTATAAAACTGCTACCCTCATCTATCTTTGGATACATAAAAGTGGTTTCAAAAACAGGGGTCTTACATTTGAGGATACAGTACCAAAACTACCAAATGTATGGAAGATAAGCCTAAAATAGATTATTTTTGCACCAAGCTGTTAAAGTGAGACTTTACTGAAGTCTTACATTTCAATTACATGTCATAATATTTTTTCTAAGACACTAAATGAACTGGAATAGTTTCATTAAATCTCAAATGTTCAGTCCTCGCTTTCCAGCCATTCTAAAGATCTTCAATACTAGATGTATTCAGTTTGTAGTGAAAGGTCCCCAAAAGTTGCTTTTTTTATTTTGCAATACTTCATAAGGTAGACTTCAACACTTCAGAACTTATTGCTTATAAAAAACTGAGGCTTTTCTGCAATGTAATTGAGTTTCATTGTTAGTGGAAAGACAGTGAAATCCAAGTTCTATTTTATTCAATAATGTCAAGATCTACCACTGCATTTTTTTGCCATATACGCATTCTGAATCTCAAGTTTGAGCATGCTTCTGTTATGAATTTAAACAGCAAACTCTTCACTTAAGTCTTTCCCCCACCATAGAAATACAGTATATCCCTGTTTTTATTCCAGATAAAACTATGTTATCAAATTTAGCATAGTTTCAGAGACAATATTTCTGTCTTCCCTTATTTTTAAATTTTCAATACTTACTATTTATTGAAACCCCAATTCAAAAACCCCTTAAAATAAGTTTAATTTCCACTAAGACAACAGGACCTATGAAGATACTTAAATCACTTTCTGTGTAGAGGTCAAAAATAGTTTTTCCATAAAATAACTAAATCTTAGTTACCCAAAATCCCTTTGGTAGAACATCCAAAACATTCAGATAATCAGAGTTTGCAATCTACTACAATAGTATCATTTTGAATTTTTTACTCATGGATGGGCAACACATACCCAAATTGTGACTAGTATGAATTTTGAACCATCAGAATTTGTGTTTTTAGTATTTTGTTGATCTTGATTTATGTAGTTCAAACATTAAAATGACAGTTTTGGGTTAATAAAGTCTGTTTGTTTGAAGTACATAAAGGAGAAAAACAAGAAGAAAAAATGTGTAATATATGTAGTAAGTGGTAGCCAAGAACAGCTAGCTTGTAAAGGATTTCAGGTGAAGTAAAATGACATAGTAGATCAATCCACGCATCTATTTTCTACCCATACCATAAAAGCAGAGATTCAGGATTTTTTTCCAGTGGTAAAGGAGGATTTTTAGCCCTGGACTACACTAGGGCTTTATTTCGAAATAATAAGCTTTAGGTTGAATTTATAAGCAGAATGCCCACACTACCAAGCAGCTTATTTCAAAATCTATACTCCTGCTTTCCTCAGGGAATAACGCTAATTTCGAAATAGTTATTCTGAAAGGCTATGTCTAGACTGCAAGCCTCTTTCGAAAGAGAGCGTCTAGACTGCACGTGGAACTTTCGAAAAAGCGGCTTGCTTTTTCGAAAGAAAGCACCCAGTGAGTCTGGATGCTCTCTTTTGAAGAAGCCCTATTTACATTCAAGAACACCTTCTTTCGAAAGAGGAACTTTCGAACGAAGGCATTCTTCCTTGTGAAATGAGGTTTACCGCCATCGAAAGAAAAGCCGCGTTCTTTCGATTTAATTTCGAAAGAACGCGGCTGCAGTCTAGACGCAGGGGAAGTTTTTTCGAAAAAAGGCTACTTTTTTCGAAAAAACCCCTGAGTCTGGACACAGCCAAATAGTATTAGTGTGGACGCTATGGTGCTGCTATTTCAAAATAATACTCCCCAGAGTAATTCGAACTAATTACTCCCCAGTGCTTCCTAGGGCTCTAAGTCGAGGTAGCACATCCATATTAATGGAGCCTGCCTCAGACTAATTTTGAGGTTTCCCCATAATGGGGACAAGTTATTTCAATTTTGTAAGATTGGGAGTTAATAAACTGAATTTAGTTATTTTAAAATAATTTCCTAATGTAGACATGCCCTGAGATGGTTATAACTGTTAATGTTAGTTTTCTAAATAGTTAGAAATAGGTTAGGTTAACAACTAACCCAATATGCCTAACTTAAGCAAGTGTCAGGACAATATAAATGCAAAGAGAAAGGCACTTCCCAGGGTCCCAGAATTTGGGCTCAAGCCTGAGCCTGGAAAGCTACATATCAATGAAAGAGCTCTACAGCTGGAATTAACTGGCATGAATGGTAGAAACTAAAATTGTAAACAGAAGCACTATTTAGGGAAGGCAGGGGCAAGTTTTATACTAGAGGCTTGCTTATGGTGCATGTCCTAGCCCCAGATGATTAAGGACTGGAAGATTTGATTGTCCTGTTCTCAACAGGAAGAATTGCCTAGATTGTCCATTCCTAATTATTTTACTTTCCTACCTGCTCTGGCCCTGAGATTTCTCAGAAGACTCATTTTTTCCACCACTTCAAAATGCGGGATTTTCTTGGTGTTTGGTTTTAAATATTCTTCTGTGAGAGCTACTACTCAGTTACTGCTGTGTTTTGCTTATTATCCATCTGGAAAGTAACTAGCCTCTAAAACATAAAGGAACTTAAAAGTGTCAATTGCACTCCTATTTACAGTCCATTTCTAGTCTATTATTAGTAGTAACAGTTTAAAACCCCTAGAACTTCAAGCCAGTGCACTATAAACTCTTAGGTCTTTTCCCTAGTTGGATGTTTTGAAAAGTCAAATCTATTGCAAACTTGATCAACTACAAAAAATAGCTTAAATGATAGAAAGATTTTTCTACAATTGTTGGATTCAAGTGTTAGTAATAAAGTAAGAATATCTATTAAAATCTTAAACATTCCCCATGTTCCTTAAGTGACTTGCCACAAGATATCAGAACACATAGTATTAGAGATAAGTGGGTCCAATATTTAATTAGATTTCTTTCCTTATATAGGCGTTAGATATAGTGCTCTTGTCAGCTAATGTCTAAGTTATTATATGCAAAAAAAGAGTTTCATATACCTAAGTTAAAACCATGGACTCACAGTTAAAGACGCACTGCACACATGTGCCAAAGTGGAACTTTGACTGTAAGCAAACTGCACTGGGTGCTGCAGAAAAAAAGAGACCTGGAGCTATTTTTTAGTTCAGAAGAAGCAAGAGCACATGAGCCCTGTCATGATACTACATATATTTTCTCTTATCCAGGTCTCTGTTTACTGATATTTATAATAAGTATTGTACACAATACCAGTGCCCCATTCTTGAACTTAAAGGAGTTTAAGAACTTTTGTGACAGCCCCTTGTTTTCAACACCAAGCTTTGTTTCTGAGCATTTCAATGGCAGGTCCTCAGCTCAGAACTATATTTCCTTTGCTGTTCCATGGACAAATTTGATGACCTTCAGGGTGCAGTGCAAGTCTTATTCATTCCCCAGTTTCTTGAAAACAATGTTTAGAAAAGAGAAATACTTACTGAGAATGTTTCACTGAAAAGCTGATCCTACAATGGGCAGTAAAACACTGGTCTAAACTGATATCTGGACGATAGACTTGGTCTTCAGTGAAAATGGATACCATCTCAGATATGATGATGCAATTCTAGCAAACACTGCTGTTGTTTCAAAACAATACCAATGACAAAGTGGGCAGCACAGCAGTGTAGGACGATGTAGCATAGAAAAGGCAATTATAGAGTAAAGGTGAACAAAAATACAATATTAATGTAAGAGTCTTATTTTCAAAAATACTGTAAACATAGAACATAATTTACATTAATAATATTTTAAAACATTCTCCATGAGATCCCCTGTAGTTCTAATCAAGAGATTCAGTTAAAAAAATATACTGTTACTATGCAGTTAATTGAGTCCACTGCCAGTTTAATTAGTCAAGCTAATAATACTGTAAAATTTCTAGATTTTTTTTTTAAGGAGAGAACTTGCAGCTTCTTACTAGTTTGAGTTCCTTTTCTTGCATTAACAAAACTACATGAGCCAAACAATGGCCCCCAAAAATGTCACCCTCAGAGATCAGAGAGCTTTTAGGGAACAAAAAAGTGTTCTGCCTAATATACTAAAGATAATTACCAGAGTCATAAGTTATGTGTGCTTTTCCTTGATCTTCGTAGTTTATAAAAGTAGTTTAGTGTGAAGCAAGCAATCAAGCAAAGCTTCTTGAATTAATAGAATCTTTTGGCACACAGATAAGGCCTGTTTTCTTTAACAAAACTAATAGCACCTCAGCCTAATTATTTAAAATTGACAAGGAAAGTACAAAAAAAATGTATGCTTTTATAGAGGTAAGATGTGTTCATGAACGTTTTTACAGAAGAAATATTAGGGAGGTCAAGTCTGGGGTTTTTCCATTATGCTAGGCCTTTTTTGGAGGACCCATAGATAACAGCTGGGAATTCTCTCTAGCCTTAAAGATGGTCAACAAAAAATAAAATAAAACCAACTAGAATAGCCCTGATCAGCTGTTAAGTTGCAATTCAGAGATAAATTGTAGGATCAGTAGGAACAAGCCAGGTCAGAATGTCAAGAAGTCAGGGCTCGGCACTAAGATGCAGACAAACTGCAAGGTCAGAGCTGACTCAGGTTAAGTTACCAGTGAGCTGGGATTGGGTGCCAGGTTATAGGCAGCAATTGAAGAGCAAAGTTCAGGACAAACTAGGGTCAGAAGCCAGAGTCAAAGGTCTATTGCAAGCAGGATCTGGAGCAGAAGAATGCAGGCAGATGATGTAGCTCAGATGGCTCTCCATAATGGCTTCCTAGTTTATATAGTAGTATTGGCCAATCAGCAGGCTCCAAGAAACAACCACTGGGGCCCTGCAGGGCACTGCTTCTTCCTAGCTTCCCAAGGTCCTTCCCCAGGCATCAAGCCCAACACTCTAGTGGGGATATGGAAACATCAAGGGTCAAGAACCTCCACTGTCCTTGGTTCTAGCACAGCAGGTTCTTAGAGAGCTCTTTTCATCAGCCATTCAGAAGTACTTTTCCCTGGAAGACTCTAAAATGCCTGGAGAATCGCTGAAGAGTTCTATACAAAAGATTGAAAGTTGAGCAACTGAGAGGAAGAAGAGAGGAAGGGAATTTTAGTCCAACCTCCTTTGTATTTCTAAGATCACAAATTTATCAGTCCTCCAGAACAAACAAGCAGCACATTGGACAAGACCTGAATTTTTACTTAAAATTAATGCACGCAGGAAAAAAAAAATCTTCCAAAAAAATAATACATTTGGGGTGTCTTCTTTATCTTTTTTCCACAGTTTGAGGGTTTTGCTGCCACAAGATTTTGGAAAAAACAAACAAAAACTATCCCAGAAGTATATACAATCCTAACCTAAGCAAAATATGAGACTTGTCTTCACAGCAAACAATTAGCAAACTCCACTCCAGACAGAGTAGCTCAGAGAGCAGGCACACAGCTAAACAACACTGGAACTACACAAAATGATTTCACAAGCAGAGGAGTTATGCTAACTTGAGCTTTAGCTGTACTGCAATGCATTACTAATGCAAGCATCAGCAACGCTCAGGCTATGTCGACACTACAGAATTTTTTCAGAAAAACAGCTGTTTTTCCCAAAAAAACTTCACTTATGTCCATACTGCAAATGCGCTCTTTCGAAAAAAAAAAATCAAAAGTACAGAGGACTTTTTCCGACCTTGGTAAACCTCCTTCTACGAGGAAGAAGCCTTTTTCTGAAACTGCACTTTTGGAAAAAGGCGCGTGTGGACAGGGAAGAGGGAGTTCTTCCCAGCACTCTGGTGGCCACTCCATCCATAGTAATCACAGCTTGCATGTGAGATAGTGTCCACACTGATTGGACACTATCTTTCAAAAAAGCACATCACTTTTTCGATGCGCTTTGGCAGTGTGGACATTCTCTTTCAGAAGAAGTTTTTTTGGAAGATCTCTTCCGGAAAAGCTTCTTCCGAAAGAAGCCTGCAGTCTAGACGTAGCCTGAGACTCTAACCTACTCATCCCAATGGGCCAACTAGATTGAATTTAAACCACCACTTGACCTAGAGATGTGGGGAGATTAATGAATTATGGGCATCAAGGGCAGCAACAGTCTTCATGGGCCCCTGGGCAAGCTGCGGGATGGTTGCTCCAGGCTCCTGGAAGAGTCGTGCCTCAGGCAGAAGGACCAGGGCAGCCATCCCTGTGCACCATCCAGAGCACCCTCCCCCCTGCATATCCCTTAGAACTGCTCGGAGTGTGGTGCTCAGGGAAACAATTTAAAAAGTCCAGGGCTCCAGCCACCCCTGTTGCTACAGTAGCAGTGGCCAGGAACCCCAGGTCCCTTTGAATTGCTGGATCCCATGGCAACTGCCCCATTTGCCACCACCGTTAGCAGACCTAATGGTCATTGCTCAAGCCAACAGAAATCAAGCCCATATGTTAGATGATAGACTGTGTCTTCTTAAGATTGCAGAGCACTTCATGTCACTGCTGACATCTGCAGTCTTTAAGCTGGCCTCATGTGCAACTGTGGACATATGTGTGAGTCATTCTATGCCCAAGAGTTTTCTTCAGACAAAAGGTTCCCATCAGTTTGTTCCTAAGTTTGAATCCTACCTGACTAGACACAGAGCTCTCTGAGTTGCTATTATGGCTATAAAAAGAGACCCAAAAGAGGAGCTGGCCTAAATGAGTGTCCAATGTATGCTTTATGTACAATACCTGATTCCACAGGACTGTCTCTTGTCTTTGATTCTACTCTTTTCCCTTTTCACTCCATCCATACCCTCTCTGTACTGTATACTCTATACCAATATTCACTCTAACCAATCTATGCTCCATTTTGTTCTCAGCTACTTTTGATTGTCTCTCCTGAACAGAACATGAACTCAGTTGGATCAAAGTCAAACATTCAAAGCTACATCAGGTGGTTTTGTTCCCATATTTACCCATTATAACCATGTAAAACTATAAGGTCATAAATGAAAGCCTTAAAGTTATCCAAGTTTATATTTTCACTCCGCCAAAGCAAAGCTAGCCTACAACATAATCTAATATAATTGAGACATACACGCATACAGAGTCATGATTCCAGAGACTCCACACAACAGCTGCCACATATGAAAAAAAATTTAAATTTCACAGAAAATGTGGTTTTGTATCTACCCCATCTCTCTCTCACACACACACCCACATACCAGCATTACTCACCTCCCATGACTCTTTGCTAACCTATAATATAGCTGAAACTTTCTTTACAGTAGAACAGTATATTACTGAGGACTGATACAGCAATGTATCTATTGCATATGGCAAGTTAACTGCTACTTTCAATGTAGTCTTCATTCTTCCAGTGCTCCAAGACTCATTTCACCACCTAGTGCTGCCACTGGGAATCAGAGCCTCCTTTCTTATAAGCTACGAAATCACAACCTCATTTTAAAATTACAGTGAAGTGGGGAGTGATTCTCATTCAACAAGTTGTGTGTAGTTCTGATTCACTGCAGCAGAAGACAGGCTTTATCTATTTAGGTAAACTAGATATGCAGAATACTTCTCTCAAATTATATTAGTCATTATCCAAGTAGCTCTAATGCAAACCTTCAAGAAAAAGCGGTTTCTCACAACAGTCTAACAAAAAAGAGTCAGCTTTTCGCATTAGGCCAAGTCCAAAGTTGCAAAAGAGAACCCTCCATTACCAAAATGGCATTTTTTCCCCTAAAGTTGAACTAAATCAAATACACATATCAAGAGTTTAATCACTCAGGAGGAATAACTGTCAACTGACAGGAGAAGATTGGGAACATATTCATTGTTTCAAAAGCTGTCATTGGAGAGAGAAGACAGAAGTTCCCTGTGAATGGGGAGCCAGGGTTAAAGGAATGGAAGGAGTGTGACAGGTTGGGGAAACAACTAGGTTCAGATGGGAAAGAGGGCCCCAGTGGATTTTATCTGTTTCCAAACCTGTTCCAGCCATTCCAGTTTCCACACCTTGTCCTCCAGACTTATCCCAAGCCCACAGCTGCCTCTTGAATCCCTCTGTGTCCTGCTCTCACATCCCACGAGCATGTGTAAATGTATGCAGGACTGACATCCCACACTATTTTCATTATTTTACTCCTAATGCCACCACTCCTGTTGTCATCCATTCATTTCTTTCTAATCCCATTGCTTAAAAGGAAAAAAAAAACAGGTATAACATTAATCGCCAAACCTAAGACAAGTTAATACAACTAAGCAACCTAAACGTTCAAGTTTTTGTGCTGGAAATGTGACTTAATAAAGCATTTTGATGCAACCACCGTTTGCAAAGGACTGGTTAATTTTCTTTGGGTGCCTGAAAGATACAAAATTTTACAGCTTATCATGTTGCTTTCTCTTTCTTAGTGTCAGCTAACATATAGGTTTGCGGCCTACTCATGCATTCCCCAGTCATGCATGTAATTATAAATATCTCAGGCAAAGAATAAGAAACTAGTGAAACCTTTACTTCATCAGCTATTCCCTCAATATATAAAGTACCCAGTGCTGTCCTCAGGAACTGTTATGAATAGTTTCACTCAATTCAGAATGACAGCAAATCACCACACATATGAATTATAATTGAGGAGAAAAAACTATATAGTTAGTGAGTCTACTGCCTACTAATATGAAAAAAATTCCAGAAAGCCTCTACCGTTTAGGTCAGTGCTCCTCAGGGACAGAGTGAGGGGGAAAAAGCCTTACTGGCATACAAATCAACCCACATGAATATAGTGTAAGCAGATCCAAAGGAAATATTGCCATGCATGATTTCCATTGTAATAACTCTAGAGAATGAGACTTGGTCTTTTTCATGCTAACTCACCTCTGTTGTGTACTTTCTTGCTTAAATTTGTATGACAGATCTACCATGTATGAATACATTAATGCCCATGTTTATTTTATTAACTTTCATGGTTATATTCTAATACTTTCCTTTCAGTGATCAACTATTTATTTGCTGAAGATTTGGGGGAGTGGGGACATGAAGTATTTTGACAGATTCCTTTCAAAAACAAAAATGACTTCTATTGCTGTCAGTGCAGTGACTTTACTGGCTGTCAGATCTGAGTAAGGACTGAGTAAGGATTAGCCCTGTCAGGCAAAGAGAGAAGAAGTATATCCCATTGGTAAGGATAGGGCTTACATTGAAAAAAATTCAGTTTCAATCCACCCTTCCCATTTTCCTCTCCTTGCACAAAAGGAAACCTCCTCCTCTTAAAATTGATATGTAATCCTGTACCAAAGGAGAATTCTATTACTGGAAAGACTGCAAGGGAAACTGAGCATTTGCAACAGTTTTTCAAGTGCAAGACTCTGATTTTCCAAGGTCTCTAATGGTGAAGAGGGTCTTGGGATTTCATATATGAATTTGAATATGTAATTTTTATGCAAGCTTTCTAAGTAAATATACCAATACCGTATGATGAGAGCCTCATATACACTTTTCCCCCAGAGTGTGAAAAGGAAGTTTACAGTAGAATGTAACTCCAATATAGAAAACACTCTCACCCAAACTAAGGAGATCAACTCAGAACAGCACTGAGAAAATAACTTTTTGTAAGAATTAAGCTTAGGTTTAAGAAATAGGTTTGCTCTAGGATGAAAATCAAGAGGAAACTCAACAGATAAGGAAATATTGACAGATTAAAATTGTAATGCCCAACAGGTGTCAATTTTTAATATTAATTCAGAGCCACACATTTTAGTAATGGGTGGTTTTATTTACCTTTTAAACATTAATATTCATATAAAATACTGCATGTTACAATTTAAATCAGTCAGAACTAGTTATTTAAAAATTAACATATTTGTATTAATTATTTTAAATTAATTAATGATTTAAAATTAATTTTTCCACTAGAAAAGAAAAAGGAAGAGGAATCCTCCATATCTTTTTCAGACATGTTTTTGAATGAGTAAAAATACAACATTAGTGGTACTTAATTTACAAAATACAACAAAATGGCATTGAAAATACTATTTAACAATAAAGTTAAAATAAGGTCAGGTTATAATTGTGTCCTTGATAAACAACAGGCCAGACGTAGGTCCAGTTAATCATCACTATAGTGGGTGACTGAGGAGGAAGCACAAACTTACCAAACTCAGTGAACCAAAAGCTTTTGTCCTACAGAACAGTTTGTCTCCTCTCCCACTGCACATCTTCTCATTCCATCAAGAAAGCTGGCTTCGGAGAAAGTGATTAGATACCATCACAGACAAGGTCAGCTCCCAAACAACTGCAGTAGGCAACGCAGTATAGGAAGGAAGTCGGGAGTCCTCACTGGAGAAAGAACAGGTTAAGGCAGGGCTGGGCAAAGTATGGCCCGGGGTCTGGATACAGCCGGGCAAGCCACCAGATCTGGCCCGCAGATCACCCTGCCAGGACACTCAGGCACATGCAGCTTCCATGGTTTAAAGCTCAGACTGGTGGCTCTTTGCTCTGAAGGGAGGGGGAAGTTTTGCAAAATCTCCCCCTCCCCCCCCAGCCCAATCCTGCTCCAATTCATACATATTAAACTTCCTAGGTTGTCAAACAAATTAGGGCGCAATGTATGATACATTATATAAATGCTTAGTCAAACATAAAGGTCAAATTCTAATTCAACCCTTATAACCAGAAAGCATGCAACATTTTGCCTAAATATCAAAAGAACTCTGTGATAGTCACGTGCGGTCCTCATTTCCCAGCTAAGATGAGCCAACTGATGTTGGAGCATGTTTTGGTCTTCACAGCCAATGGATATTCAGCCTATTGACAGATCCAGTCCATTGCATCATTCACTCATGAATCGTGTAAAATAAAAGTTTTCTTTTTCCTGGGGCTCACTACACTAGAAAGGCAGGGGCTCTTGTACACTTCAAAGGAGGAATGCGGAAGTGTCTATTGACTAGACTTTTAATTTATCCACTCCTTCACCAGTTAAAACTGAAATCCCTCCCCAAGAAGGAATCCCTTCCCACAATATAAAAACAGTCTTAATAAGAATGCTAAAACTGCTGAAATTCAGCATTATTCTTTTCACCTCTAGAGATCACCCAGGTTGTTATTATTTGCTGATAAGCCTATTTTAAAAGCTTCTTGAACGGTACACAGAGGACTGCTAGATCTAACAGGGTATGTCTAGACTACATGTCTCCGTCGATGGAGCCATGTAAACTAGTTTACCCGACATAATCAATGAAACGGAGATTTAAGTAATCCCCGCTTCATTAAAATAAAAATGGCTGCCGTGCTGTGCCAACAATCAGCTGATCTAGCACAGCATGGCAGTCTAGACGCGGATCAGTCAACAAGGGAAGCCTTTCTCAACTGCTCCTGTAAACCTCGTTTCACGAGGCATAAGGGAGCGATTGATAAAGGCTTCCCTTGTTAACCAATCCGCATCTAGATTGCCGTGCTGTGCCGGATCAGCTGATTATTGGCACAGCACGGCGGTCATTTTTATTTTAATGAAGTGGGGATTATTTTAATCCCTGCTTCATTGACTATGTCAGGTACACTAGTTTAAATGGCTTCGTCGACGGAGCCATGTAGTCTAGACATACCCACACTGATCAATTATTACCTGAGCTAATATATCAAAAGCAATCACTCAAATACATCTTGATCATGGATCAACTGCAGTGCAGCTGCCATAATCTATACATAAGTCACAGAAGCACTATGAATGAGCGTTTTCTGTCCAACTCATGCTAGCAACTTCTCTAATGCAAGCATTACATTAGACTTAACAATGCTGCTGTGAAAATCCCATCCGTGTTTGACAGTCTGGCTTTCCCATTAGTTTCCTAGTCCTAATGAATCATCAGGAGCAGCATAATAAACTATCTGGAGCTTAAGAATGACTAGAGCCTGTCACGCTCTTCTAACATATTTGCTTCATCCCTGCTTTAAGCATCTGAAATAGCTGAATACTCCTTCAGGGTATGTCTACACTACTACCCTAGTTCGAACTAGGGTGGTTAATGTAGGCAACCAAAGTTGCAAATGAAGTCCGGGATTTGAATTTCCCGGGCTTCATTTGCATCTTGCCGGGCGCCGCCATTTTTAAAGCCCCGCTAGTTCGGACTCTGTGCCCGCGGCTACATGCAGCACGGAGTAGGTAGTTCGGATTAGGCTTCATATTCCGAACTACCGTTACTCCTCGTGGAATGAGGTGTACCAGTAGTTCAGAATAGGAAGCCTAATCCAAACTACCTACTCCGTGCCGCGTGTAGCCACGGGCACGGAGTCCGAACTAGCGGGGCTTTAAAAATGGCGGCGCCCGGCAAGATGCAAATGAAGCCTGGGAAATTCAAATCCTGGGCTTCATTTGCAACTTTGGTTGCCTACATTAACCACCCTAATTCGAACTAGGGTGGTAGTGTAGACATACCCTCAGAGACATAGATTTAGTTGGGATTGGCCCTGCTTATAGCAAGGTGTCACGGGGGTGCCCTAATGCCCGGGGCACCCTTCGTTGCTCCCCCCACACGGATCAGCCTCTACTTGGCTATTAACAGCTTCTCAGGCCTAGTCACAAGCTAAACGCTCCCCTATTGGGACTAGTCACAAATACAGCCTCACTTCCTCAGGGTGAAAACAGGCTTACGGACTAGCCATAGGTAAACATCCTCTAAATCTAGGTAGCTGGTTTATGGTGGGATGGGGAGATAGGGAGACCTGGGCCCTTCCACTCCACCAGGTCCCAGCCCAGGGTCCTGTTGGCAGCAACTGTTTTCGCTGTCTGCCAGGCAGGGGTGCCTGCCGGAACATGCCGAGCTCCTGGAGGCCAATCCTCTGGTGCGGCTGCTAATGCTGCTCCACGGGCAGCTGCTTCTGTAGCTGCAGCTGCTGTTGCGGTGGCTGGGGCTGCTCCGGATGCAGGAGCTGTCCAGGAGCTCCCCCGTGGGCTTCTTCCCCTCCCAAGGTCCATCCCTTCTGCCCTGAGTAGCCCTCTTTCATACCCGAGCAGTGGGAGCATGCCCAGTAAGCCCAGTGGCCTCCCTGGCCTTCAGAGTGGAGTCTACCACTTCTGGACTAGTGCGAGGGGAACCTTCCCTGTCACATAAGGGATTGTACTCGTTGACCTTCTGAGGACTCTTCCATACCTATGATTCTATCTTTGGTGTGCACTTTCTGCTTCCAAAGCAAACTACCATACTAATAACATGCACACACAAAGAAAGCTAGAAATTTTAATAAACTAGGCAAATTTGATTTCTACTATGCACATCCCTTGGACAAATTCATTTTCATATCTGCTTAAAGTAATTTACTCTATTTTTCCTTTTCAGAGAGAAAATTTCTTGAAACTACTCTGAACAATATCATTCTTGAAAGTGCTCATTGATTTCTGGCCAGACTCAAGATGTCTAACTGTCTGGGCCTGTACTTAATTTCTTTGTCAATGTGCTCTCTCCCTGATCTGTCCTCCTTAACATTTCTGCTTTTAAAATGTCAATTTCTTTTTATCTTAACCATAAGGGAGGATTAAAAAAAATGTATCTAATGATTGCCTATTGTAAAAGTCTGACGGCTTGCAATTTGATTTTAATAAAGGTAACCCTAAAGATGTGGAGGAATTTGAGAATGGAACAAAGTATGTGGAAGATATTCACTAAAATTATTTAAATACAAAATCAGTGATTGTTTAAAATTCAAGTTTAACCACCCATAACATGTTAATAGTCATATTCCAAGGTCTAATTTCTAGTGTTAGCCAAGCCCCTCAACTCCTCAATGAAAAATTCCTTGTACCCACATCAGGCAGTCCCATTGTCCATATCTCAGTGGCCCACACCAGTCCTTGTTTCAGCAAAGGAGTTTTCCTGCTCTCCTTCTTTCTCTTTTTGATCGTCTTGTGTGTGGCCAAATCACCCCCTTTCTTTTCAAGTCCAGTTCCAGAAATGAAAGGAAATCTTTACTGGCAAAATCTGCACTCACAAACTCCTTTGTGAGCTTTACTACTTCCTCCAGAGTCCTTAGCTGGTGCTATTGGACACAAAAGTGAGACCTTTAGGAGAGGCTTTGGAGAAATTGCTCTAATATTTTCATGTCCATTATTTCCCCTACACTTCAGGTACTCAGTCTTAACCAACACGTTGCCCAATCTGTTAATTTTTGCACAATCACTTTTGGTTGTATGCCTTCACTGTATCTAATGGCCTGAAATGTCTATCCTTATTTTTTGACTGAAAGGGCAACCCTGTCGAGGACAGCTGCTTTTTCCACATCATAGACCAAGGCCTCTTCCTTGCTCAGAACCACATAGGCTGCATGGGATTCCCCTATCAAATAGGGTGCCATGAGGAGGGCTCATAATCCTTATCCCATAGGGTTGCCAGATGTTTTCAACAAAAATACCAGACACACTTGACATTACATCACAATCTATGTTACATCTTATTTAGGAAATACTGGACATTTATATTTTCTCAATTTGTTTCCCAAACAGAAAGCTCAAATACTGGACTGTGCAGTTCAAAACCAGACACCTGGCAAACCCTAATTGCTACCCTCTCTAAAGTTAGTAAAAATGCCTCAAGGTCATCTGCTGGGCCCATCTTCGATAGGCTCACTCCGTGTCCAACTGCTGTTCCATCTCTTCTGCTGCTCAGCCCTGGTATTGGTATTCCTGGAACAAATGCATGGCCTTAAATTAAATTAATGGAGATTGCCTATCTCCTAGAACTGAAAGGGACCTTGCACAGTCATTGAGTCCAGTCCCCTGCCTTCACAGCAGGACCAAGTACCATCCCTGACAATATTTGCCCCAAATGGCCTCCACAAGGATTGAACTCACAATGCTGGGTTTAGCAGGCTAATGCTCAAGCCACTGAGCTATCCCTCCCTCATCACCTCTTTTTTGTTGCTCCACCCACCACTGTAGAGGCTATTCTATTGCCTGAACACTGACTCCTTGCACTAGCTTCAATCAGGAGATTTGGTATCACCAATGGGAAATCATAATCCTGGTCAAGCCTCCCCACGTGCAGCACGGCGCAGCTCCACTGTCTTCTTCCCTGAAGCAACTACATTTATTCTGCCAGGTATGAACTCACTGACCTTTTATTTCAAGTTCCATCCACAAATATTACTTCTAGTCCTCAGGCAACTGTGTTTACAATATCTACAATGCAACTGGCCCTCACCTCAAGACTTGAGGGAAACAGAGAAAACCCTTCTTTGAAGTCTTGTGAGTGAGCTCAGCTAGCTTTAGTTTATCTTCTCTCCCCCTACTTCCTTCCTGTGCCTCTTTTTAGTTTTGGGTTGATAGGTTAATTGAATTGTCACCCCAACAAGTCCACCAGCCTGATTAAATAATTAACCCCAATTAGCTTTGTCTGAAGAACAAATTAGTATTTAAGTGATCAGAGTACAGCTTCACCTGTACACTTGCTGTACTCTCTCACAGTTATGAATAGTGTTTTGTGCTTTAGTTAAAGTATTTGTAATAGAAACTAGATCTAGACTGATGGTTTAAGGGAGTTTCCTGTACAAAAAGCTGTAAGGATAAGGCCTTTTTCTGTAGCCATATTGTAAGGCCCATAGCACTATTGGAAGGCCTAACACCTTTGTCTGCAGCCGCAGTTATACCAGCCTAATTTCCTAATGTAGGACAGAACTTGAGCCACTTTCATTCTGTAATAGAGAAGTTTTCTAATAAAGATAATCTCTTTTAGAGGTTTCTCTAATTTATAAGGAGCTGCAGGAGTGTACACACATACTCCCTAGTAAACCAAAGTGACCCCCTACATCCACAAAACTTACAGTGTTTCTGGGATAGCTCAAGAATTCATGCCATCATAAGAACCTGTGTGGTTCTTGGTCATCTAACTCATAATTTGTCACACTCTTGTTTGCATGGGGATGGATGGCTGGGCAAGTGAACACAATATTTGAGTTACTAACAAACTATTACTTCCTGTGTTTTAGGACTCACTTCCTTGTGGGGAGGGGTACCTGTTTTGATAATTTGCACTCAAAAGATAAGGGAAACAGAGTATTTCCAGGGATTCAGAGTGGTTTTAGAACAGGAGTGAGCAAGACACCTCTCGTGGGCTGGATTTAGCCTGCCAAGCCACTGGATCAAGCCACCAAGATCATGTGACTTCTCTCAGAAACTTATTTATCAGCAGCTAGCACACACACATCTCAGCAGTCACTGTCACACACACACACACACACAGTCTGTGCCATACATAGAGTCACTGTCACATACAGTCACACACACATTCCTGTCTCTGTGCCACACTGTAGCCAGACACGAACCCCATCTTGGTTTCCACCCCCTTCCCCGCCCAGAGAGCAAGAGAAAGGCAGTCAGCCTTTGATGCCCTGGGAACGCAGGTGTGCTGCCTGTCCCTGACTCTACCATAAACAGAAACCAGACAGTAAATGGGCTAGCTGATGACCCAGGGCCTCCCGTCGCCCTGATGGCTAGTACCAGTAATTGACACGCCTGCACTGTCCCAGGAGAGGAATCTTCGCCCATCACATACCAGAGGTGCCCATTGTCTGCATTTTCCCAGGTGTGAATGATGCTTTGCACCCTTCGTGGGAAACTTGGCATTCAAAGCCATTTTTCCTGATTGGCCACTTAAGACCAGGAAGAAGCCTACATGACCCAAGGGGTATAAAGAGGGGTTTAGTAGCCCACCCCATTTGAGCTCCAATCACCTACACCTGCTGGCAGGTATTGATTGTCTCCCGAGGTCTGTGGGACGCCCAACCTCACCCTACTTCTTCCCGAGGGATTGAGAGAAAGACGCTGGCCACGCCGAGTCTGGAACGCAGGGATGAGAATATATACCTGCTATGTGTCTATTTTGCATGCATTTAATAAGAGCTCAGAGAACCAAAAGGGTTTCATGGTACCTGTAAGTGACTTATTAGTCTAATTTCTGTCCTGTCCTTCGTAGTGGCTGTGTTATCTGTAACACAGCAGTAGCATTTAACAACTAAGTTTACCCTGTAACAATAAAATAATAACTGTTTAAGCTTTAACCTGACTCCTTCAGTTGCTGTAACAGAACCAAGCACAATTTAAAAGAACTTCAGCCGGTCATAAGGGACTCACTGCCCTGACCGTTGGCTGACACACACATGCTCTTCCCAGTCTCTGTGCTACACAAACCCTCAATCTGTGTCAAAGTCTGTCTCTCACAGAGTCCCTCTTTCACACACACACTCACACTCTCACTCTCTCTCTCAGGCTACGTCTAGACTGCAAGCTTCTTTAGGAAGAAGCTTTTCTGGAAGACATCTTCTGAAAAAACTTCTTTTGAAAGAGCACATCTACACTGGCTAAGGGCATCAAAAAAGTGATCTGCTTTTTCAAAAGATAGCATCCAAGCAAGCTGACTGGACACTCTCACATAAAAGGCTGCCAGAACCAGTTCAGGGAGGGCTTTAGGTCACGAGTTGCTTCCGAGTGCTGGTGCTGGAGTCCACCAGAGACATGGACTTAAAGGAACCCCCCTGGACAGCCATTTCTTTGCTTCTGCTGTATGCTTGCCTACCTCTTCGAGGGACAGCAAAGCTTTTGCAGTGCGTGCTGTGGTTACCCAACTTTTCTGGATGCCACAGCTTTTTCCTTTGTGCCATGCAGCCAGAACTGCCCCAGGATATGCAACGGCCCCACACAGCCATGTTGCAGTTTCTTCAGCACTTCGTGCCAACTGCCTTCCTGGTCCTAACTGAGCTGGACCCCAAGTCCATTCTGGGGACCGTCTCCATGGCTGCGGGAGCAACACCCTTGCAATTGCAACTAACAGGGGAGAGGTGTTTCTGGAGGCTGGACACCAGTTCTGACTAGTGGAACTGGCTGGTTGTGGGATGATCAGCAGTGGCTCCAGAACTTCTGCATATGGATGATCACCTTTTTGGAGCTGTGTGCCTGGCTCACTCCTGCCCTCCGACCTGTGGGGGTGGGGGGAGGGAGTCTTAGAAAAGGGGGACCCTTGGGAAATGAGGATTGTGGGTTTTGGGTGTGGAATGGGAGTGAAGCCCCGGCACCGGGGGGTTGTGCCGTCCCATCTTCATACAGCCTTGCTGTTGGGGAGGCGGCCTCACAGGGGGTGGCTCCTTCTGCAGGTTTTGAGGGCCATCAACTCCATCCCACTGTAGAGGGTTATCTGCCTGGGAGACCTGGACCCCATTGTGGCTGGAATTTCTGCTCTGTGGTTCCTAAGCTGCAGGGGAGTGATTGATGGGACCCACATCCTGAGCCCAGTACATCAACCGCAAGAGCTACTTTTCTATGGTGCTGCAGTCCTTGGTTGACCACTGTGGACAGTTCATGGATATTTTTGTCAGGTGGTTGGGCAGGGAACATGATGCCCACATCTTCAGGAACTCCAACCTGAAGTCTCCAACATTCTTCCCCCGCCAAGACTTTGTGGTTGGGGACGTGTAGATGCCAATGTGCATCGTGGGGGACGCAGCCTACCCCCCGAGGCTGTAGCTAATGAAACCTTATACCAACCACCTGGACGCCAGCAAGGACCAATTTAATGCCCACCGGAACCAGGCCAGGATTCAGGGGGAGTGCACCTTTAGCTGCCTCAAGGCATAGTTCAGGTGCCTCTTGACCCACCTGGACATGTAGGAGCACAACATCCCTGAGGTAGGTGCAGCATGTTGTATCCTCCACAACATTGTGAAGAGGAAGAGGGAGGCCTCTCCCTTCCTCCCAGCGTAGGGGACAGAGGAAATGGCTGTGAGGGGAGACCATTTCAGCAGCTGCAGACAGCTGCTATCCGACAGGCCCATCAAGCCAGGGTGCGCATCCAGGAGGCCCTGAGGGAGAGTTTATAGATGGGTTTATGAAGGGGATGGTTTGATGGGATAGCATGATCTTGGCAACTAATTGACCTTTCACTATCGGTGGTAAATAGGCCAATGGTGGAATAATAGGAGTTACTATAGAGAACTTTTCCTGGGTGTCTGGCTGCCCACATGCTCAGGGTTCAGCTGATTGCCATATTTGGGGTTGGGAATGAATTTTCCTCCAGGGTAGATTGGCTGAGGCCCTGGAGGTTTTTCGCCTTCCTCTGTGGCACGGGGCACGGGTCACTTGCGGGAGGATTCTCTGCATCTTGGGGTCTTTAAACCATCATTTGAGGACTTCAATATCTGAGATATAGGTGAGAGGAATATTCCAAGAGTGGGTGGGTGAGATTCTGTGGCCTGCATTGTGCAGGGGGTCAGACTAGATGATCATAATGGTCCCTTCTGACCGTAAGGTTTATGAGTCTATGAGTTTCTCTCAAGCACCCCACTAACTCTTCCCAGGGCCTCTCTCCGAGGGGCCTCTGGCTTGCTGCACTATCCCTTCCCCACCACAGCTTCTCCCTTCACCCCTTCCCTGACCTCTCAATAAGGAGACCTGTTTGGTTTTGAACAAAACTTTGTATTTGTGTTTTTTAAGGGGGAGAAAGGATGGGCATGGAGGGCAACCAGATGTGCCACCTTGGGTGTGGGGACCTCATCAGAGTTGGGGTTGGATGGATCCTGGGTCAACAGTTTGTGGGCATGAGGGGAGACTGGAGCAGGGTTAAGGATGGCAGGTGGAACAGGGGCAGGGGGCATTGGCATCACTTGGGGTGGGGGCATGGGCTTCTCTTGGGAAAGGCATTACTTAGAGGGGCAGAGGGAGGGGGAATGGGCATAGCAGGGAAGGCAGAAGGGTGGTAGGCAGCAGCAGCAACCGCAGCCAAGTGTGACATCATGTCGCATATGATGGCACACATGCTATTGCACCGCTGCATGAGCTGGTCCCACGTGCAGTTCCACCACTCTACGTCCTCCTGGATCTTCTACACCAGGATCTGCTGCATGTTGCAAGGACGCTGTCATGCTACCGCATCAGGTCTTCATGGACCCTGGTGAGCTTTGGGGTCCAGCCACAGTGGGATCCCCCCCCAGGGTGGCAGAGGAGTCGGGAACAGCCTGGCCCTCCCTGGGGCCCGCACACACCCCTGTGCCTTGCAGTGTATGCCTGTGCGCTGTGTGCGGCACTCCTTGGTGTATCTGGGGTCGTGCCTGCACCCTTGTGGATAGCCTGCTTCCAGCCATGGCAGGCTCTAAGAGGGCACCCCCGTGCCAGGGCCAGACATGAGTGTGGCTTCCCTGAGTCTGGGAACAGGATCCTTGGCATGCTCACATTGCCTGCTAGTTCCACGTGTCTGCCTGCTGGTTTCATGTGAACTACAGCACAATGTCCAGCCCGAGCAGGCCAAGCGATGCTTGCACTCCTCCCCCTTTGCGCCCACCTCCCCCGCCCCGTGTGTGTCAGAGGCTGAGATCACTTACATGAAGATCCCTCCCCAGCATCTGAGGAGACCTGGGAAACATCCAGGCTCATGGAAACCAGCTCTAAGGAGAGTATGATGGTGGCCGTGTCATCCACCTCCTCCTCCTTGTACGGTCCCTGGTCCTTCTCCTCCTCCTCCGCTGTGACCTCCAGCCATGACACATTGGGCATGTTGAGGCCGGAGTACACCATGGTGGGTGGGGAAACGGCTTCCTCCCTACCCCCAGAATTTGGTACAGCCACTAGTAGTAGAGGCAGGTATGGGGTCCTGCCCCGGAATGCGAGCTGCGCTCTCTGGCCCTCATGGATCCCTGGTGGAGCTCTTTGACCTTACTCTGGACCTGTTTGTAGAGATATCACACATCACCCTTTAGTGTTCTATTATGCAGACATCAGACCCAGGGGACCCAATGCACTCCTTATGCCCTCTACCAATTGATTCCCAGGTGTCAGATGCCATTCAGGATAGGGATCCTGTTCCCCACTCCAGAGAAGAATGGTGCTTCAAGGTTTTCCCTCCTAGAAACAGCATCTTCACCATCACCTCGGGGCTTTCTCTCCCTGATTGGCCACTTCCTTTGCTGCCACTCTCTCTTGCCTTTTCCTGGAACAGAGTGTGGCAAGGCAACAAACCTGCAGTAGGGGGCATCAGGCCTATTCCTCTCCATCACAGAGAAAAAGAGTGAGGCTCCCTTCTTTCATTTCCCATATTTTGCGATTACAGACAAAGTTGGCTTTGTCCCTCTACCATTTTCCGACACTCTGTGATGATAGGGCATACATAGGTCAGCACTACACGCAAGAGACTTGAGCATATCCAGAAAGGAATCCTCAGAGATTTTAGCTGTTAAGTTTTTCAAAGGATTATAACTTTACCAAATCATGGGTACAGCAAAAGGCACATCTGTGACACTAAGACTACCCTCTGGCAAATCACACAACTGTAGGATTGAACAAGACTTCAATAGGTCATCTACTCCAGCTCCATCTTCAAGACAAAGCAAGGAAACAGCCAGACCATTCCTCACAGGTGTTTGCATAACCTCTTCTTAAACACCTCTAATGGTGATTCCACAAGCTCCACAGTCAATTTGTTCCAGTGCTTAACTACTGTCAGGGACGTTCTTTTTCTTCTAATGTCCAATCTAAATTCCTTTACTGTAATTTGAGCCCACTGCTTTTTGTCCTAGCCTCAGAGGTTAAGGAGAATAAATTTTCACCCTCTTCCCTATACACTTGAAAAATGTGATCATGTCCTCCCACCAGTCTTCTCTTCTCCAGACTGAAAAATTGGATTTGTTTAATCTTCTCTCAAAGGTCATGTTTTCAAGAACTTTAATCAGTTATGTTGCTCTCTTCTGGACTTTAATTTGTCCACATCTTTCCTGAAATTTGGCATAGAGAACTAGACACAATTGAGGCCTTATCAATATAGAGTAAAGAAGAACTATTACAGTGAAACATTTGTTATCTGGCACTCAGTTAACCAGAAAACTTTGTTAACTAGCATTGCCCTCAGCCACAATACTGTCACATCTTCAGGTGCACAGGCCTGTCTTGGTTTACCATGATTGGTTTAACAATTTTTTATTTAAGTAGTACTAATCATCTTTAACTCAAAATAGAAATGTGAGACCAGCTGCCTCACACTACAAAACTATCAATATTAAAAACTTGAGTTTTACTATTATTGTCCATTGGTTTTTCCTAGGTAGATGGGGACCCTCAGATAACTGGAATTTTAAGATAACCAGAACGCCCTAGTCCCGAGCGTGCCGTATAACACAGGTTTTACTGTACTTCTTGTGTCTTAGTTACAATATACCTATTAATATATCCCAGAATTAGGTTTGCTTTTTTTGCGGTACTGTTACACTGTTGAATCACATTTAACTTGTTGTCCACTATGATCCTGAGATCTTGTTCTGCATTACTCCTATCTTGGCAGTCATTTCCCATTTTCTTTGTGTGCAACTAATTGTTCCTTCTTCAATGGGATAACTCTGTATTTGTCCTCATTTAATTTCATTCTATTTACTTGGATCATTTCTCCAGTTTGTCCAAATAATTTGGTATTTTAATCCTGTTCTCTAAAGCACTTGCAATCTGTCTCACCATGTTATTGTCCACAAGTTATAGAAGTGCCCTCTCAATGCCATTATCTCAATCATTCTTAAGATATTAAACATAACTGTATCTAAGACTAATCCCTGTAAGACACCATTGTTTTCCAATCACTTATGTACCCACATTATGATAGTTCCATCAAGGTTGTATTTTTCCTAGTATCAAAAGCTATACTAAAATCAAGATATACCATATTTACTGCTCCACCCACCCACCCACAAGACTTGTTGCCTTGTCAAAGAAAGCTATCAGGTTGTTTTGACAAGATTTGTTCTTGACAAATCCATGCTGTTTCTTATACCCTTATTATCCTCTAAGTGTGTGCATCTTGATTGCTTGATTACAAGCTCCATTATTTGGGTAATGAAGTTAAGATGACTGACTTGTCATTCCCCAGGTTTTCCTTATTCCCACTGAAGCACAGAGACATGCATTTAATACCTCTTTGGAAAAACTCAACTCTCTTGAACTGTTTTCCCTTTAGACTTTCTTGCTCTTACCTACCAACTTCCTGAGTTTGCTAAATGGATTTAAAGAAGAAAGTCTTATCCTTATTGTACTGTTCCCTCCTACCATTCTCTATAATCACTAACTCTGTCATTTAATGATCACTTTCACCCAAACTGCCTTCCACTGTCAAAATCTCTACTAATTCCTCCCCATATGTCAAAAATTAAATTTAGAACTGGCTTTTCCCTGGCTGCATTTTCAATCTTCTGAAATAAAAGACTGTCGCCAATGAATGTCAAGAACATGTTGGCTAATTTGTGCCCTGCTGTACTTTTTCCACCAGCAGATGTCTGGATAGTTTCCCACCACCACCAAGATCTATACTTTGGATAATTTTGTTGTTGAAGCCTCATTAACCTCTTCTTCCTAGTTAAGCAGTCTGTAGTGGGCCCACCACCACTACCAGTATACCATCTTGGCTTTAGGACCTTTTATCCTTCACCAGATACTTTCAATGTGTCTGTCTCCTATGCAATCTCCACCTCAGACCAAGGCAACACCACCTTAATTTTCCACCTCCCAGGCCTTCCTAAAAAGATGTACCTTCTATACCAGTAGTTCTTCAGTCATGTGTATTATTCCACCAAGTCTCTGTAATGCCAATTACATCATGGTTGTGTTTATTCACCAACATTTCTTGTTCTTCCTATTTATTCCCCATACTTCTTGAATTAGAATGCAGGCAGTGAAGATACTTCCCCTCTATGTTTTCTCTAAGGCTGTTAAGAGGCAGGTAATTGACTAATCATGTAGTCTATACAATTTGTATTGACTATATGATTAGTCAATAAGGAAGGCACTCTGTACTGGCTCACACCAGTCCAAAAGCTACCCCACTGCAGTTCTGCAATTTAAATGGATCAAGAGCCAGGTGGCTCTTACTCCATTTAAAATGCAGAGCCACAGTGGTCCCAGACCAGCGTGAATCAGGACTGAGCCAGGCTTACTCGGTCCCACTTCGTGCTAGGTCCAGCAGCCTCTATAGCCAGCTTCACAGCAGCAGCCCCTGTTTGCAGGGGGGCCCAGCTGCCTGCTGTGATCCCTCCTGGATAGGTGCTACTGCTAGAGCAGTATCTGCCTGAGGCAAGTCTGTGCCTGCCATGGCCAGAGGCTGCTTTGCAACAGCCTCATCTACCCTCTGCCCATCCCCTCTCTGGTGCCTCTGATAGAGGCAGCAGCATGGGGGAGGGAAGAAGGAGGGGGGCCAGGGGAGCAGATGGAACTGTGGAGATAGTGCCTACAGGAACAGGCCTTTAAGATGGCTCCTCCCAGCACTGGCCCCTGCTCCCCCAGCCCCTTACTGCCTCTGATACAGAGGCAGCAAGGAGAGGAGCAAGCAGGGCCAGCTTGAGCCATTCTTGTACCCTGGGCAGCAGGCATGCGGCGCATGTGCGGCTCCACCCCGGGCACACGGCACATGCACAGCCCCCGCCCCCCAAGCATGCGGGGCCCCTTACAGCTGTAATCAGGTGCCGCATGAGCCCCACCCCCGGGCTGTAAGGGGTGTCATGCGCCCAGGGGGTGGAGGCCGCACAGCACCTGATTGCAGTTGTAAGGGGCGCCGCGCACCCGAGGGCGGAAGCCGCACGGTGCCCCCTACAGCTGCAATCAGGTGCCCCCAATAGGTTGGCGCCTTGGGCAGCTGCCCAGCTAGCCTCCCCCTTAATCCATCCCTGGGAGCAAGTAGTCGAGCAGTCAACTACTCAACTACTCACTTACATCCCTAGTTCCCTCTTGTCTCTTTGTCCCTGCCCATGGTCTCCCCAGATTCCAACCTATGTCAAGTCTCTGCCCCCAAATCATGGGGTACACATGGGACCTCCCTGGTCTGGCACCCTTGGAACCTGAATGGTCCCAAACAATAGAGTTTGCCTGACCAGAAGAGGTCAAGGCTCCCTTCCTAGCTGTTGGCCCTGCTCTCTGCTGCAAGCCTGCTGCCCCCAGCCCTGCCAGGGCTGTGCTCCCTGCCTGAGGCTGAGGCTATGCTCCACTGTGTGCTTACCCTGACTGGGGCTGCAGTCTCATGACCAGCCCAGGCTACACTCCTGGGCTACACTTCTAGGTGCTGGCTCTGCTCCCTCTGGCCCAGCCAAGGCTATGCTCCCCGCTATGCCAGCCCAGCTGAGGCTCTGCTGCCTCTGGCCAGGTGGGGTTGCACTCCCTGCCATGATGGCCCCTCTGCCAGTAGGGCTGCACCCCCAGGTGGGGCTTATACAGAGACAGCAAAGGGAGGGAGCATATGTAGTCAACAGGATTAACCGATAAACCCAGGCTTATCGGTTAATCATGTAGTCCACAACACATTGACAACCCTAGTATAAACCCATTTATATACCTACATGTTTTATTAAAGGCCAGTAGCAGTACTCAATACACTTAAAGGTCCAGTACTCAAGACAACAATCTTTGACTAGTCTTGTTTTTCCTGTATGGCTGGTCTATGGTTGGTCCTACAAAAACATGTGGCCATGCCAGCTGGTGCTAGAACCCATCTTGAATTTTGTACTTTTCCACAAGTTTGAACAGAAACTTCCCTCCCTTGGAAAATTCTATATAAGAAATGGGAAACAAACAATGATTATTTTCAGGTGCCTTCACAGACTGTTCCCCACCCCGAGAGGATACATGAAAAGACCTTGAAACAAAAGAACTCTAATGACAGGTGTAGAGATAAGCTGCTGGACCCAAGTAAGAAAGAACAGCTCTGGCTTAAAAAAAAGACTTCACCTGAAATAAGAACTTTTCTTAGTTTACCGCTTAGATGGCATATTTTGTTTTATTTTAGCTTAGTAGTTTACTTTAATCTGCTTGTTATCACTTGCAACCACTTAAATCCTAGATTTTATTCTTAACAAAATCACCTTTGTCTATTATTAAACCCAGTGTAAATAATTGTTACCCCGGTGGTGGTGGTGGTGGGGGAAACAAAAGCTCTCATCTCTCTCTTTCATTGATAAAGGGGGCAAACTTTATGAATTTTCTGTGTGTAAAACTTTCAAACAGAGTAAGATGGATTTATCTGGGTTTTGATCCTGTTGAGGGTGTGCATACGGTGCTATGTCAAGTCCCTGTGACTGAGTCTTCCTAGAGCTGAGCTATTCTCAATATCTGTGCTGCTCTGCTGTGGGCTGTTACTCCAACTCTGTACTGGGGAGACCAGACAATCTCTCTCACCAAGACAGGACAGTGGGGAGCCTCAGAGGGTAAGTATGTGGGCTCAGTGGTATGATCAGTCCAACATGTGACGATCTCAAGCAGATCTGAGACTCAACCTGTGACACAGCACTTTCCACTAGGGGGAAGAGTGACAAAACAACAGGACAGAGCCACAACAGGCTCTGCCAATGAGTAACACTAGCACTTGCTGTATGTTCGGGCAACTTCAGTGGCACTAAGGTTATTTGCATCAGCTGGGGAACTGACTCAGTGTGCTTAATCCCAGTCTTGATGACTTCCCACATGCAAGGAGAGCCCTGAAACCATTGTGGCAGACACATCCATTCTTCAGAAGTAGATAACTCCTCTCCGGGCTGGACGGGCAAGCACCATGCACTGAAGGATCCCTTTCCTCAGTGTGTGTATCTAGGAAAAATATCTTCCCCTGTACCCATTTTAAAAACTATATTTGGTCTGGTTTTAAAACACACATGATCTTAAGCATCTCTAGCTCTGAGACGATTAACAATTAAAAGTATTTAATCCATTACTTACCTGTTTCCATGCCTCTGCTCCTAGAGCAGCAACTTTGAATTATATAAAGTAGTCATTAGGGACAGGTATGCCATTTTAAACTAGAGAATGCATAAACACAACCACCACCAACAGCACAAGACACTGCCAAAGCACATTTTGTCACTAATCGCTGCTGAGTTAGCACTTTTGCACGCAAGCTCTTCTTCACCTAACCTTGTCAAGCTCTATGCAAGTTTAAGCCTAGCTATGTTGAATTAATTGTAAAGCATTCCACAATTATTTCCCCAATAAATGTCATACTAATAAATACATTAGTATTTATAATACAATATAGAATACATTATTATTAGCAAAATAAACATCTCCATACCTGTGAACTTTTGAGGATTTTTTTAAATTTCCCTTTAATCACTTATTTTTAATTTAACAAGATATTATGACAGATCTTTGAGAAATAAGCATTTCCATTATTGTTACTGTTTTCCAGGGTTTATAAAAAAAATCATAAATAATAAGTAGAAAACTGAAATATCAGAAAATCTTTGGGACAGATTGGAATTTCACTTACCAAGTAATGCAAACCTGAGTAACTATACTGACTTTAACTGCTTAACTTAAAAATTAAAAGTGTATGTAAAATTCTCATTTCTCCGCAGAACATTGACTTAGAACTTTGAGATACTTTCCAAAAATGGAACCCAGTAAAACAAGCCTTTTCAAGCATAAAACTGTCATGTTTCTCTATGATTTATTTCAGGTTTTCTTAAAATTTTCTGATTTTTATGGACAGAAAAACCATAGTTAATGTGTAGGACTAAAAAGGTTTGGTTTGCCAAACTAGCCAGTTTTATGTCAATCTTATTCCTAATGCTGAAATTCATTTAATTATTTTTCTTATTATCAAATTTTGATGCATACAAGTTGAATGCCAAATGACACAGACTGGAGCAAAATAGAAAGCATACTTTTAAGTTCCAATAATCATATCCATACAAGTTTACTAATACTCTATTCCTGCTGCTACTGACCTATGACCCTCCTAACTAGCTAAATCTACAAAATTATTTACTACCACTGAAGTGTGAGGATAAGAATTCAGACTTCTCCTTTCTGCAGCTATTTTCCTTCCCTCCCCACCAAATAAAAAGACAGCACTGAAAAACAAAATATCAGCCTGATCCTAGGAGATTCCTTACAGTCTCATTTAAAGCCTACTGTAGTTAACAGAAACACCTTTATTGAGATCAGAACCATGGGAGACTTGAAAGATCTACCCCTAATTCTAAAACATCTCCTTTTAGCAATGTATACATTAATTCCAGTGAAGTCAACAGACTTGCTGGGCCCTGAGCAAGGTGGGCAGGTGCCCTCCACACTCCCGTAAAGGGGAGAGCCTCAGGTGAAAAGGGTGGGGCTGGGGTCAGCCAGAGCTCAGCTCCACCTGCAGTGTGTCACACCATACCTCCCCCTCACAGCCAGCTCTCAGAGCTGCCCAGAGCCCATCCTGCAGCACTCCAGTGGCTCCAGCCATCCACCATTACCTCTCCTGAGGTAGTGGCGGCCAGCAGCCACAGACTCTTTTAAATCATCAGGCTCCAAGGCAACTGCCTTCTTGGTCTCCCTGCCTCCTTCTCCCCCTCCCCCCACGCATCTGTGGACCTGATTATTTCAATTCTTATTCATGTTTTTTTGTAGCTATTGCTCAGATAAAGCATGCAGAAGTCACACATGTTCACCACATATCCCAATTCCTTTTCAAATTTGGGGCTAAATTCTATTTGCCTTATTCTCACAAACTGATCATTTGAAGTTAAGACCTTTGGCCCATAAGAAGAATGCAGGCTTTCAGCCATTCAAAAATAATATCGTGGGTCAGAGTCACAGCTGTTGGAAATTAGTGTTTCCCCACTAAAGACAATGGAGTGACTTCAGAATGTTGATTTAAATAAAAAAGCAGTGAGTAAAAGCATGACAATCTTTTTAAGAAACCCACACAGCTTAACCACATGTATGTACGCATAGTAGATGTTGTCTGTGGCCAAATACGGAGAGCCTGCATTTGCAAAATACACTGAGATCATGTGAGTACTCATATTACAAAGAGGGGATTTTTATTTTTGTTTGTTATTTCTGGGGCTTGGATTGTTTTAAGCATGGAGTTATTTTAAAAGGCAAAAGAAATAAGTCACAAGCTCAAGATCTAGTCTCAAATAAAAATTTGCAATGGTTAAATTATATTTTTCTAAAAAACCAGAATTATACAATGTACTCTTCAAACTTCAGGTTTTGCATAGCAAAAAGATGATTTGACAAACTGTAATCCAATTCCACAGACAACTAAATTCAACACTTGTACTCCCTCTTTAAGATTATTTCAATAATTAGTGACCTATAGTCACCATAGTTTCATGTAGCAGCAGAAGTGGGGCTCTCGACATCAACAACATGAGGATTAATGCTGTATACAGGGATATCCCTAATCAAGGAGGAACATCTTTCAAGGGATATTTTATACAGATTTAACATGTGCCAAAAATAAAAATATAATTGCGTTCAAACCCTTATTGTGTATGCTGTACTATGTATATAACCCGAGCATGGTCTATGCTGCAGTAGCATTAAAGTGTCTTTATGATACTATCAAAGCACTTGATTTAAATTGTGACCAATTAACTGTGCAGATTTTACCCTGCTAGGAACTAGGAAAAGATAACACCTTTTAAGAGAGTTGTTTTAGTAGGTGTGCAGGGCAGACACAGTTCTCAT
This sequence comes from Pelodiscus sinensis, assembly GCF_049634645.1. Taxonomy (NCBI): domain Eukaryota; kingdom Metazoa; phylum Chordata; order Testudines; family Trionychidae; genus Pelodiscus; species Pelodiscus sinensis. The sequence continues at coordinate 35,283,793 of NC_134718.1, read as the reverse complement.
TTATTTCCAGCCTGAGATGTGGGGAATATTTATTTGGTTTACTTATTGTAACACACAACCTGATGAAGGGAAAGGAGGAGGGTGTTAATCCCACATTTCTGCTTCTAATAAACAAAAAGCAAAAATATTATCAGTTAAGGGGAAGTACTATTTATTCATCCCATTCATTCTTACCCAATCTCCACAGAGTGTGTGATATTTCTTGTTATATAGCTTCCAGAGAAATCAGGGCAACTGAAGGGCAGATTTTAACAACACACCTTTATGACTGGGGGAACAGGTTACTAGTGTCCATTTTAGAAGGGAGGAGGGTTGTTTTTTAACTAGAATAAGCTAAATACAAATTGACTCAGAGAAACCTTCCCTAATAAGTTTTAAAATGCACACACCTGATAGTAATGGCTGCTCAACTGTTAGGAGAGCAGGTTCTCTATACCTCAATCTGCTTTCTCTAGCAAATGTCCTTTATACTAACCATACTTCTTCCCCAGCCCTTATATTTTGGTATTTGCTCTCCCCAGGATATGCCTCCATTAATGGCCTCGAGACTATGAATAGCTTTGCAAGCTGCCCACAGTGCTGGCTTTATGATGGATTTCACTAGTTAGCACAAGATTTGAAATGCAGAGGTCCAATGTGCAAGTGAAAGGATGAACTGTACATGCTGCACAAAGCGCTGATGAGAGGGGTCATATCACCTACAAGGAGTCCAAGGGAAAGTGTCACCCTGCTGATTCTACCCTGCAGCAGCAGTAGTAGTTACAGCCTCAAATATGAAACACATCCATTACCTCCCATGCCCAAAAGGGTTTCTAACCACAGTTTACTCTTTTAATATTAAAAGATGAGTCATATCAAAGGCAAGGTCCCCTCCATGCTCTCTCCTTTTTAGGATGCCCTGAGATGTGAAGAGAAGGCACGTAAGAGCAGACAGCAGATAACATATCCAGCATTATTCCACTCCCACAAATAAGATCGGAAATGAAATGTAACAGCAGCCTTTCTACCGCACGAAGTATTACAAGATTGGAATACTAACCGGTTTGTTTATTTTTCTGATTGCCATATGCAAATATTAAAGACTACACTTTGCTTCTTCACCAGTCCCTTAAGCAAATTCAGCTTTTTTGTATATATATTTGATTGCACAGTTTATACATTGCCTGTTGATAGGAGACAGATGGGGCTTGTCCTTCATCCAGAAAGGCCATTTGCAAAATTGTGAGATTCTTCTATCACCCTAGGAATTTCATTCTTTAGTTAATGTTCAACTGGAGGAAATCAAACACTTACAGCACAGCTGCTGAGTTTCAGCATAGTTCTCCCTTTAGCATCTTACCCACCTCCCTTCCTTGTGGAGGATTTAAAACTTTAGACAATTTTGGAACCAGGCATTTCTTTCCTCACTGTCAGCATCAGAAAAAGGTCTTAGAGAAGAAACAGGGGACCCAGGAGTGGATGGCAACTGCTTTATTGCCCACGCATGTTTACCTCGGACATTAAACACAACATCCAAGTGGCAACAACCTGGTGCCAGTCGCTCCCTTTTATCTATTTTAATATGTTAATTCACAGATCTATCACTATTTTTCCTAAAACCTTATTTAATAACGTTAACTCCCATAAAATGAATATTAATAAACCAATAATGAATACAACTATACCCACCCCTAATTACTACTTACAGAATTTCTGTTTGAATCACCACTTCTATACTACAAACTTTCTAAATCAGCAGGTTACAGAGATTACAAGAACTTTAAACCTGAAGATATTTTATACAACACCAAGGAGGATAGACAAAAGACACAACAAAGTAGAGCAGCTGCATACTTGGCTATTTTTCTAGGCTGCAAAAACAAAGGGAGAAACATGTTTATATATCAGAAGGATAATACTGGTTTTAACCAGACTCTTCCCAAACTACAAAAAACAAAAGGAAAAAGCATGTTTCAAGGTTAATGCTGTGGCTGACCCCGAACCACTACTGTAGAGCAATTTCAAACCTCCATGAATGTTTTACATATCCCAACAAAAGGCATAAACTTAACTACAATGAGAGCCTCACAACATGAGGAGCCTCTTTAAAAAAAAAAAAAAAAAAGAGAAGAGAAGAGAAGAGCTCACCCCATGTCAGGGCTGTTCCCCACTCTGGCACTCTGAGTGCAGAAGATGGGGGGCTGGAAGAGAGCTGCAAAGCCTTTCCTGTACAGGCACTGGTTACAAAAACTCCCTTCCCCCACTCTCCCCACCCAGTTTTTGGGGAATTGCTGCCACCATCAAAAACCAGGGTTGACACCTAAAAACCAGGGGTGAACACTTGAAATCACCTCCAAGAGTACCCCCAAATTCTTTTGCCCCATGAGAGCTTGAAAAAAAGAAGAGAGAAAAACAAGCTGCAGTCTCTGGTAGCTGACCCCTCAGTCAGAGGCATGCAGATACACACAGACAGACCTTCCAGGACACAAGAATCAAATCATCACCTTAAAAATGATTTTTATTACTAAACAAAAGATAAAGTCGAGAAAAAATACTTGGTTGCTAGATTTTACAGAACAACTAAGGGAAGCAAATTAAAATATAGAGAAAAGTCTTAGCATATTGCTTAGATGGTAGTAAATGGGAAGGGGAGGCATAGATTCACAGGGAGCAGTTCCAACCAAACTACAAAATAAAGAAAAATACCCTGAATGTGACTGGATTCACTTTTCCCTCTTACTTCTAATTTTTCTCTTTATTCAGTCCTCTCCTATGCCCTCAATTCCATGGGGCATGGCAGTCCTGCCTGGGTTTAAATCATTCTGTGTCTCTCAACTCCTGGTTTCTCTCTCCCACACAAAGAAAGCAGGCAAGGAATCTATATCCAATTCAAATTTCAACCCTCTGTCTCCATTGGTTTTTCTGGCCCCTGGCCAAAACCTTTGCTAGCTACCTGAGCTTAACCCCTTAGTCACTGGGTGCTGGTCAGCACTCCTCCTGTCCATTACACCCCATTACAAATTTGATCAGAATCTGTTGATAAATAAAAGAGATATGGGGAAAAGAAGATTCTCTCTAAACATAGACATCTCCATTCAAATATGACAAAAATATACACATCTGGCTATACAAGTACTATTACCGTACTCTTACCCTTCACAACTATTCATTATTGATAGGCAGGAGGCCAGGGCTGAGGGAAAAAAAACTTTAAAATTGTACTTTTAAAATGTGTATTTCCTATGAATAAGTCTTCTGTCACTCTCCTCAGGCAGTATTGTTTTGGCCAGCTGCTACTGGTAAAATTCTGACCATGCCTTCATAACTTCTTTAAATAATCTCACTGCCAATAAAATCAGGAATAATATGAGATTGGAGATGGCAGTGTTGAAAAGCAATCTTGTCGAACTCATACTCATATGGGACTCATCCTAGGGGCGATGTCATGTACAGCATCTACCTTAGCCGGAAGACCGTCATCTAGCATTCTGAGTTTTATAGAGCCTTCTTTGTTCCTGCTTCCCCTCCCTCTCATTTTCTTAAGTGTTACTGTGTTCTTTGTTTTTAATCTCTACATATGTACAACTGTGTATTTTAATGCCCACACCAAATTGAGTTTGCAGGTGATTGTTTTATGGACTTGGTCAAGTAGATCTTGAGGAGAATAAATATGTGTTTGCTTCCCACTGTCAGTTTTGGGAGGTGTCACTGTATTTTTATGGTATGTCAAAAAAACAAAAACAAAAACCAAGTAATTGTTTCATGACAAAAATTAAACCAGAATAAACATTTGTAAATATATTTTTAAAGTCTAGATAAGCTTTCTATTTTCCTAACAACTTTTTTTACAATTTATACATATGAAGAGAAAGGAAATTTTCCTTATTCATGGCATAAAAGTATTATATATCCTCTCTTGTTTTCCTGTGAGAACATAAACAAACCAGCAATAATGTGTACAGATATATCCTGGTAAAATAACACAGGTTTTTGGCATTATCTGTCTATCTAGAGAAAAAGAGAATCTCAATATTTATAATATACCGGTAAATGTTTATTGGTTTCAATAAAAACTTTCTACTACTAATTTTAGTAACAATATTTGATAATTCACCATAACTTATATAAAAACAAAAAAAAAATCAATGACTGGAAAAATACAACCCACATACAATTATGCAGATAAAGGACATTTAAACCATCAGGACCTTTTTTCAAGTGAGCATTCAAGATAAGATTCAGTCATAGAAACGATTTTGTGTCTTCTTTGAGGCTAATGGTGTTTTAATTAGATTATTATTCTATATTTACAATTTCGCCTTTGTACATATGCAAATATAAAGCTTTTATGCTTATATATTTAGTGTCCTTTTTGTGAAAATAATATTTTTAGTGCTATGAAGCCTCTTAAACTTGACATAGTTTAGGGCTTCAGAATGTCATAATTCATCCTTGCTCACTGTAAACCAAGGAAAGGGGCCCAATTCCCAATGGAGTGAGAAGCTTTCTGGGCATAGGTATCAAGTTTTAAAGTGGTCCATAGAATATTTAAACAAGAAATGCAAAATCTCTTTTCCACCTAACAAGTAGAGTATGCATCAAGTCAGAACAAAAACCTTTCCAGGAGCAGGCAAGAGCAGGGGGTGAAAACAGAGTTTGTCTCAGCAAAGGTAAATTACTGCATTGAGGCCCAGGATGCTCCTGTTGGCATTCATTCAACCCCATCCTCACTCCCAACTGAGAACACCACCACCAAAGTTAGATCTATCTAAAGCCATCTGCAAACAGCACCTACTGGTAAGCAGTTACTTACATCTATGAGTGTTTTTCTTTGCTAACTGTGATAGCTGGGAACACAGTTATGAAAACTTTATTTTAAAACTGGACAAAAGAAAGAGTATTTTGATTATTTGGAAAAGAATTCTGAAGAGTTAAACTACACAGCTAAAAAATGTATTGGCTTTTTCTTCTTTACTTGTCTACTTCCACTGTGGATTAGAAATTGTATGTCCCATAGCAAATAACTATTTAGTGTACACAAAACTCGGAATGAGTGTAAAGCATTCTAAACAGTTCATTAAATACTTATGAATAGACAGAAAGCAAGCAATTAGACAGAAAATCTGCCATTGTCCCTTATACAGTCTCCATCCTGTCATTATCATACATATTGATCAAATTTTCATAACAAAATTTGCACTCTATTTTGGTATAATCATAAGAGCATTTTGCCTTCTGATATTATTTCTGAGACATTTTTCGAAAGCCAGACATCTTCTCAGGACTTTTTTCCTCACTGCTAAAACCAAAGGTCCTTGTCCTCGCTGAGTTTTTACCTTAGAGTAGTTTACACACCTTAGTTACCCAAAGTTAAACAAAGGTTGCCTTTTTTAGTAATGAGGAAATGACATAAAAAGTGGGCTAAGCTCCAAAGGAGACTTAGTGATACAGAGTATCACAACATCTAGCTTTCAAGAACTAAGAAAGTCAAAAGAACATCACCACAATTCACAAATCCTGGATTATGGTTTTAAACTCCCAAAACTATGAACAGGGAGAGATGCCTCAAAATAGGGGAGCCGACAGCCATGCTGGGCTTCTAGGTAAGATGGGAGGGGCCAGCAATTGGAAGGGGTGAAGTCTCAGGCAGAAGGGGTGAGGACAAGGCAACAAGAGCGTCATGCCAGCCCTCCCAGAGCCTTGGGTGCTGCCCAGAGCATGGTGCAAACCCCCTGCTCCAGCTTATAGAGCTTACCGGAGAGTATCTTGCAGCACTCCAGCGGTCTGGGGCTCAGAGTGCTGCTGCAGTAGCCGTGGTGGTAGCTGGAAATCTCAGGCCCTTTAGAATCATCAGGTTCCAGGGTAGTGGCCTAAAACAGGAATTGCTATCAGAAGAGTGTCTTCTAAGCCAACCCTGCAGAATTCAGTGCCTAAATTCCTGCTGCAGGGAGCATCCAGTTCTGCCTGGTCATCCACAAATGGAAACTCCCATTCTGGAGTTTCATGAGACAATGAATTTAGCAGGTCACTAATTCCACATTGGGAGGAGATGGTGGTACCCTCCTGTAACTTCTAGCTTACTACACAAAGCACTGATAGGGGAGACCCTGTTCAAATCTCTCTGTCCCCCCACCACCTGAAGGGGAAAATGAACTAGGTTCTCCTATACTGGAAATAAATGCTCTAACAACTAGAAATAAAGGTGGATGGTGACCCATGGCTTCCTTCAACTAGAATTTGAATGGGACCAAATCACCTAACAGCCTCGAAGATCACCTACCATTTTGGGCCCTGCATGCAAAATAAGCTTTGCCCCTTCCCCCATCTTCCCTAGTTCATTAATCTCTCTGGAACTTAGGTGGAATATAAGCATGCATATATCTAAAATAAGGCAGTAATATAAATCTTAGCGGCAGAAGCTTAAACACTTAAATAAATTTTACTCTGAAAGTGTAGGTGTTCAGTGAGTTTAGGTGCCTAAAAAGATTGGAAAAAGTTCTGGGAATTGCAGTGGAGTCTAAAATTGGGATGTAAAGACCTACATTTTTTGACTCTAGTCCTAAATCACTAAAAAGAGGAACAAAAAGGACTCAGACCCTAATTTTGATACTTAGAAATATACTGGAACAAATTATTAAACATTTTTTGTAAATACTTGGAGGAAAATCTGATCATAAGGAACAGTCAGCATGGGTTAGTCAATAACAAATCATAGCAACCCAACCTAATTTCCTTCTTTGACAAGGTTAACCACAGGAAAGAGAAGCAGTAGGTGTGCTAGATCTTAATTTTTGTACTTTTTTTACATACTCTACTTTGCTTATGAGCATGTTATAAGGGACTACGTGTCTAGGTGGAACTACTATAAGATGGGTGCACAACTATAACCAATGCAAAAGAGCAACAGGATAACTCTTTTAACAGTCATTGGTTTTGACAGTACAGAAGAGTATATTTGTGAGAATGAAGATCATTGAAATGTATCATAAAAGAACATGTAGCATATATTAAAATATTAGGAAATAAAAACACGAAACTAGAAAAAAAATCTATTATTTCATTTGCTACATACACTAAAGTTGATGAGTAAAGTGTGCAGTTCAGTGTTTACAGGAGAGGGGAATTTCTTACAGAAATAAAATTTTTAATAAGTTTTTCATTGACAAAGGGAGAACAGGAAGTCACATGATACTAGAAGCCTGAAATGATATTGATTGTTATAGAAATCTAAAAGTATTTTAAGCATATGGTTTCTTTCAGAAATATATTTGCAAATAATAGAATGCTAGATCTGGCAAGGATCTCAAAAGGTCATGAAGTCCAGTCCCCTCCACTCATAGCAGGATAAAGCAACATCTATATCATCCCGGACAAATGTTTGTCTAACCTGCTCTTAAACATTTTCAGTTATGGAGATTCCACAACCTCCCTAGGCAATTTTCACCAGTGCTAAACTACATTGACACGTAGAAAGTTTTTCCTAATATCCAACCTAAACCTCCCATGCTGCAATTCGAGAGAATATTTTTTTCTCCCTCCTCCTTGCAAACATCCTTTTTAGTACTTGAAAACTGTTATGCCCACTCTCAGTCATCTTCTCTTTGCCAGACTAAACAAACCCGGTTCTTTCAGTCTTCCCTCATAGGTCATGTTTTCTAGACATTTAATTATTTGTATTGCTCTTCTCAGGACCTTCTCAAATTTCCCCACATCTTTCCTGAAATGTGGTACCTAGAACTGGATACAATGTTCTAGTTGAGCCCTAATCAGCTCGGAGCCAACCGAAAGAATTACTTCTTGAGTCTTGCTTACTACACTCCTGTTAATGCATCCCAGAATGATGTTTACTTTTTTTGGTATCAGCTTCACACTCTTAACTCATATTAACTTGTGGTCCACTACGACCCCTAGATACCTTTCTGCAGTACTCATTCCTAAACTATCACTTCTCATTTTGTAGGTGGGAAACTGATTGGTCTTTCCTAAATGGAGTATTTTGCATTTGTCCTTATTGCATTTTATTCTATTCATCTCAGACCATTTCTCCAGATCATTTTGAATGATCCAAAATACTCGCATATCCTCCTAGCTTGGTACCACCTGCAATATGTATGAAGCTAGCACATCCGAAAGGTTTAGAAATAAAAAGTCAATAAAAAGAACCCCAAATATGTTTATTTTAATTTCATGGTTCTCTGGTGTAACATTCATGAATTCTGAATACTTCTGGTGATCATTATGTCTCAGGGTCACATACTGCTATTCAGTACAATTTACAGAAGAAATTATTCTTTGAGAAAGATTTTGTACATTTTTGTTCAGTGTTCCTTGCACCAATTTTTAGAGATATTTAGGCAACTAATGATTATTAAATACTTTCACCCTTTAAAATCTGGCCTCTGGGGAATATTTGGGAACCAAACTCTATACACAAGTGGTGACCTGAAAAAAGTAGTTGAGTGCTGGATAGAGAGAAAAAACAGTAGTTGCCAAATCAATCCCCATTGGTGGATCAAAGGAAACTAAAGAGATTTTGATCCCAAAACAGGAAAATCAGCTTTGAAGTAACATGAGTCACAAAAATAAGCTTATGAATTAAAAAATGAAAAAATAAAAACATAAAATTCAATACAAACAGGAAGTTCTATATTAGTAAGCAATCACATCTGTGTTTCTAACAACCATTAATATTTGTAATGCTTTATTTGCTTATTGAAATATGAATTAAATAGAACAGTGACATTTATCTGCACAATATTAATGAAGGTAAATGATGAATAGTCACAAATAATGAAAAATAACACTTGAAAGGGTGAATAATTTAAAGGAGGAGTGAAACTACTTTTACAGTGGATTACAAGAAGAGGCAGCTAAATCCAGGCAATCAGAACAGCATATAACAAATGTGTGAATTGTTCTGAAGCTTTATGCAGTCATACAAATCGACAAATGATTCTTTTAAACATTAAAACCATGTGTGACTGTTGTAATTTTGGGAGAGGGGTGGCACCAGTAAACTATTTCACTGAATCAAATCTCTTTTAGCAGCTCAATGCATCCTATCAGATAGTGAAGAGCTGTCTTGCCTAGGCTTTGGAAGGCATCCAGAAGGCAGCTGCGCCGTCCTGAGAGGGTAGGTGGATGGAAAAGCCTCTGCCCCCAACACCCTGGTTTTCCAGTTATCACGGAAGGCTCACCCCGTCGCGTGCCTGTTACCCCGTCCTTCCCTACCAGGGTTACCTCCCCCGCTCTGACCCCGTCTGGCAGTGTCCTTACCCCGCGGCTTAACCCAGGTCTCCCCCTTGACTCTCTCCTTCCCCTGCCTCCAGCGCTTTGCTCCCCCCCCCCCCCCCGGCCGTCGGTCTTTGCCCTGCCCGAACACCGCCCGTCCCTCTCTCTCTCCCGATTTGCCCCGCTGCCACTTTTAACACCCTCCCCCCTTGCAAGCCTAGAGCAGCGACCGGGCACCAGCTTCAGCGGGCGCTAATGAGCATGCTCAGTAGGCAGGCGCATGCTCAGTCCCAGGCACGCCGCAGACAGCCGGGCGGCGGGGTTAGCGGTACAGCCCGGCAGCCCCGGGCAGGTTGGCCGGCGCGCAGCCTGGTGCGGGGGCGCGGCCGGCAGCCCAGTCCCTTGGGGGCGGGCAGGACAATGTCAGAGACACAGTGGGGGAGGGGAAGAGGGATGGGGGGTCCGCTCCTTACCTCGCTGCCCCGAGCCGCCTCCCCGCTGCCCGGCAGCTGCCGCTGCAAGCCCCGCCGTCGGTCCGCCCCGCTGCCAGCCCGGCTCTTGCCGCTCCGTCCCCGTCGTTGCCACCGCCTACCGGGGAGGCTGCGCTGGGCTCCCCGGGGCCTCGGCGGGCAGGGTCAGCGCGGGGAGCCGGCGAGGCGCCGCCGCTTCTCCCGCTGCTAATCGCTGTAATCTGCTCGCCGCGCCGCCAGCAGCCCTCTGTGCACCGGCTGCGCAGTAATAAGGGCTCGGGGGCGGGGAGGGGGCTTGGAGGAGGGAGGAAAACTTTGATGTTCCAGCGAGAGCCAGAGAGGGGGAAACACCGCGGCGGGAGGGGGGGGGACGCTGCCGCCTCCCAGCCCGGGAGGAAAGCGACGGGAGAGGAGCCGCCAGTAGGCGCGGGCTGCTTGGCGGGGGGCGCCTCACCCTTCCCCACCACAGGTGAAGGGCGCGGAGCCGCGCAGCGGGAGAGCCGCAAAGGAACCCACGGGCGGCTGGCAGGAGCCGGGCTGGAAGGCGGCGGCGGCGCTGGGAAGCAGCGCGCTCCTCAAGCGGCGCAGCCGGCGAGCGCGCCCAGCCAGTGCCTGGCGAGGCTACGGGGGAAAGCCCGTGCCCCTCGCTGTAGCGTGGCAGATCGCGCAGGAAACAAGCCAGATAGTCTCATCTCATTGCTCACGCCGCACATCCACGGCGCTGCACAGCGTACCGGAGAGGGGAGGGTAATGCCACCACCCATGCTTAGATCTTGAGTATCTTACCGAAGGAGTCACAAATGGACCGTGCAGCTTAGAGGCTTTTGACACGACTTCCCAGTTTCATGCCTCCAAGTCACCCTTCTGCTTCATCCTGCAATGTTCCAAGTTGTGTGGAAATCAGAAAAACATCTGAAATGCCATCGGAAGCAATCCATAGAAAACCAGATTTAAGGAACTAAATTCTACCCCAGAAACGACAGGGTTGTTTTTTTCCTTTCCTCTCACGCATACTTGATGAGCCAATAATAATAAATCTACAAGTGTTTCATGCCCTCAAGCGATACGTGCATTGCTAATTAGTTTATTTGGCTCCTGTAGCTATTTGTGCGTTAGAAATCCTCCTTATAAATGCACCTTTGAAACGAAAACCAATAACAATTTTCAAGTAATGCTACCTTCAACCAGCATTTCTTTTCTGATTCAAAGCAATATTTGTTAGTTGATGACAAATATGTATTAGAAGGTAAAATAATTCTGACAATATACAGCAGTGATTCTGAAAGCTGTTTTTGCCACTCCAGTCCCATTAGTTTATCTAAGCAGAAGCATAGTGGCAAAGGAAGCGGTTTTTTAAGTGCACTGTATTTGGCATTCAGCAGTAGTAGCAACATACTTCATGACATCAAAAAAGAAACGTCTGTCAAAAGGCACTGAAAACAAGTACTGATTTAAAATCCAGATTGAAGTGTATAAACTGCCAATTTCATTTTCTTAGCATCATTCTATCCCCAAATGCCATGTATAGGATTTTGCTGGGAATGATTGGACTTAGCCATCAAACTTTAGATACATTTAATTCATTTTTAGAGTAAGTTTGAGGCAGAGGATCTAGGGAAGAATGTGTCATGTTGAAAAATGCTCTTCAGCAATATGCTGGTTCTGGTTTTCGCTTCTGGCACTGTAATCTAGTTCCAAATTGTGAAAGTAATGGGAAATCCCACAAAATATGCCCATCTAGCCCCTAAGAATGTACATCTTGAGGGCCACAAATGCAAATATAGCAAGAAATCTGTTAATAGAAGTTATTAATCACATAAATAGTTCCACCCACGTGATCTGGACTTACTGCTTGAGTGAAAAATGCTAGGCAGGATCAGGTGCTTGACTTCAGGAAAGTTACCATTAATGTTTATAAATAAGCAAACTAACTAGTCACAATTTTAGAAATTGGTCTATGGTGCATTGGAAAGGACACACATTGTAAAATAAGAACACTGGCTTTAGAATACTTTTTTTTAAAGTAGCACAGTTAATTGTTAATGCTGATCACATCCTTTTCTCTGCAGAAGTATGCTAGGTGCTCAAGATCGAACTTACTAACTGTATCCCTGACACTTGAGAAGTGCCAGATTTGGGGAAAGTGATTCAGAATACTTGAGTTTAATGCATTCATAAGTGTTAATGAAAACAACTATTGACTTTCAATTGTTTGTCAGCTTCCTTCTCTGTCAGTTTGGTCACATCACCTCCTGTTCAATCTTTTGCTGTCAACTATTGTATCAGATTTCAACTATTGATCATTTTCTTCAGTGCTCATTTTAACTCTGCTGCTGCTTACCTTATTGGAGATTGTTCATGAAATCTGAATACCTCAATTTTCCCCTTCCAGACCCCCCCCCCCCCCCCGCATTCCAGTTTCCTACCTCAGGGCCTTGTCACTCATGCTAAGTGCTTCATTTCATCTCAATCTTCCCTCCTCCTACCAGTCCCAGTTGTGCGGACCACCTAATCCTAGTCCCTTTGTGCAGTCTCAGCTTTCCATCTTTTCTCCCTAATCCCAGCCACCTGATCTCACTCTTCAGACAGACTTGTCCCAGTCTCTACCCTCCCTGTTAGTGTTTCTCCTCTGGTCCCAGCTTCTTATCCAGTCTGTCATTGTTCCCCATTACATCTTTGGTTCTCAATATCCTCCTCCACCATCCTCTATTCACATAGTGGCTCCACCCAAGCTCTCAGTCCCTCCCTATTGATCCATGTCCCAATCTACTCCTTCCACACACGCATATCTGAGTCTTCTCCTTTCCACATTGGAGACTTACACTTTCTATGCTGCCTAGGCATGGAGAGCACAGGACAGTCTCCCTACTCTCTGGTTCAGTATCTGGGCCCTTCAACAGCTAGACATAGTAATTGCAGGGGCAGTCCGCCCCAGCCCAAGGATGAAAATATGCGATATATAGACAATCTTCAAAGATTTAGCTGCAAAAGTCTAACATGCCTCCATTGAACATATGCAGACAGATTCTCTCTCCCCTCAAAAATTATGAATTAGTCATATTTGGCCAATTTTTCATGGGAACACACAAAGGTATATCCCTGGAGCCATGGTGATTCCCATGCAGACACATGCCAAATTTCAAACCCCTAATACAAAGTATGGAGATGCTGAAATTTCTTAATGAAACTCTTTTAATAATATTGTAACATTAACATTTTTCCACAATTTTGTTCTTGGAAACAGCTAATTCTAGTTGAAACAGCAATTTTAGTGAAAATTCAAAAATATCTGCCTAAAACAGACACTTGGCATGGGAAATTTCAGCCTCAACAGTAAAACATTTGGCAAAGTGTAAAGCAACCAGGAAAATGGTTTATTATGGGAAAAGAATTTCCTTAAATAATGGTGGTGCCAATCAAGCAGCTCAGATATGTTCTCTGCTTTCAAATTTTCAATATGCTTGACAAGAATCACTGCAGCTGTGGCTCTCAAGCTAAGAAAACCTGAGTTGGATTCTTGGGAACATTTCCAAAACAGAAAGAACACATGAAACACTATTTTAAACAAAGACCTGATCAAAAGTGATGAGTTTTAGAGAGATGCTGACCCCATCTACACCCATTTAAGCCAATGACAGCAGGGGGCAGACATCACCTCTTGGAATCACTCAGTACATGTCAGGATAGTGCCTTTGGCTTGTTCGCTGTTTCCCATTTCCCCACATATTCATTCTGATCATGTGTACACTTAGGCAGTTAAGTAATTTTGCCAGATTTTGAGAACTTCAGTGGGACTTGCAGCACTTTGCTATTGCTTAAACCAGCATAAACCAAGAACAATAAGTTACAGAATTTAACCCATTATTCTTAATCATAATTATAATGTGGCACTAAACCTGCAGTCACATAAAAGAATTACCTGAACTGAAACCTACAGAATAACTCATGTGAGTAAAGTAATTAATCTGCATAAGTGCTGGCAGTATTAGGCCCTCAGTGATGAGTGTAACAAACAATGGCAGGTTCACACTATGTATGTTTTACTTCCCCCTATATACTCATGTTTGTTCTTACCTCTTCTATTAGTTTCTTTAATTTCACATCCGTATATTTTTCTTGTATTTTAATCATTGTTCTCACTGTATGCTTATCCAGCTGTGTACTCCTGGGGGAGAGGGAAAAGCCTTGGGTGGGAGGAGGGAAGGGAACATTTTAAGAGGCTCCCAAAGCGCATGAAAATAGCTGGTGAAATTCTAGCATTGGCCAGCTTTGGAGGTGCCCATCAGATCCTCCAAAAAGTGCCTATTCATTTGTCCTATTCCCCCCCCCCCCCACACACACACCCCACCCCACCCCACCCCTGGGCTGCCCCCAGGACACAAGGTTACCACAGACAGTCTATTCTTTTCTGAGAGAACATGTGGGGTGCCTGTAGTGAGTACAAATCTCGAGAGAGAGGGTCTCCCGAGTCTCTGGTGCTTTCGCTTCCCTTGTCAAAGCTCCAGTCTCAAATGACTGCAGACGCCCTGCACTGGTGCTTGGAGTAAGAAGAAATCCGTGACTAGGGACACCTCTAGCCTCTTAAGAGCTCCCAGTGTGTTTTACTGCTGGACAGCGCGCAGCGAGGCGCAGGTTATCTGATGCAGGGAAATTGTGCTTCGTTCTCATCTCGGAGCTACAGCGAATTACAGCTGCCAATAGGGCAGGTGGAGCCCAGCCCTTCCTCTCTGGTTTTCAGGAAACCTGAACATTGCTTCGCTTTTAGAAAGGGTAGATCGGGGCAGAAAGAACGCAGTGAAAACAGACAGTTCCGAGTTTTCTCTCCCGAGCAATAACGAATAGGCTCATCATATCCCTTTAACATCTCGACAGGTTCCTTCTTGGCTACCTTTATTAGCTTCACTTTCCCGGGGTCTCACTGAGTCGAAGTGGTTTAAATTACTTTTGCCTAGACTATTCATCCCCTTAGCAACAGGGAAGAACCACACAATTCTTCTGTGTATTCATATTGGCATTAGGCGGAGGTCAGCCCAAGAATGTACAACATTATGCAGCCGAATGTTTGAGACCCCAAATTGTGCCTTTGATTGAGGCTTGATTGGGGAGCTCGACGTGATGAGCCAGGTGATTAGACTTTCTGACAAAAGCTGCTTTCTGAACCCACATTCATCTTTTCTGTGGTTGGGACTGGGGCTTGAATGCAGATATTTTGGACAGCATACCTCCCTTGTGCTCAGTTACTGTTTTCCCTCAATGGCTGGGGCTCTCTCATGTCCTATAGCTTTAGCTTCCCAGGTGATTTTCTCCCTGCCATTTACCACTTGTTACCTGTAATTGCTGTATAGTTGCTAACAGGAGCGATTTTAGAGCAGGAAGGATAAAATAAGGTAAATGTTCCCAGTAAAAATATATCTGCTCTTTGTATCATGAGTTATTAAAAAGCAAATCCTGCCCTTAAAGCAATAATGGCAAGGCAATGAGAGTGTTCTTTAATTTCTTTCAGATGTATTATAGAACTGAGAATAATTTTCTATGTACTCTATACTGTAAGGCTATGTCTACACTGGCACCCTTTTCTGGAAATGCTTAAAATGGAACAGTTTTCCATTATAAGTATTTCCAGAAAAAGCGTGTCTACGTTGGCAGGATGCTTTTCCGGAAAAGCACTTTTTCCGGAAAAGCGTCCATGGCCAATGTAGGCGCTTTTCTGGAAAAAAGCCCCGATCGTCATTTTTGCGATCGGGGCTTTTTTGCAGAAAAGACTACTGTGCTATCTACACTGGCCCTTTTCCGGAACAGTTTTTCTGGAAAAAGGACTTTTTCCCAAATGGGAGCAGCATAGTTTTTCTGGAAAAACACTGACAATTTTACAGTAGATCGTCATTGCTTTTCCGGAAAAGTAAGCGGCCAGTGTAGACAGCTCACAGCTTATTCCAGAAAAGCGGCTGCTTTTCCGGAATAAGTGGCCTAGTGTAGACACAGCCTAATAGATTCAAGTATTAACTTTAATTAGTATTAAAAGACTTATACACTTACATTACTTTTCACATGCCCTATAACTTTTGGTCTATATGTAGAGAGAATATATATATATTGCGAGAATAGACCAAAAAGATATATGATCTTAACTCCCATTCATTTAAGTGAGACCAGGATCTTATTCTTTGTCTTGAATATGTGTATCCATTCCTGGTTTGTAAATGGAATAATACTACTTTCCTTCCTCGTAAGTTTGTAATGAGCTCGGTGATGGAATCCATATAAATACCTAGACTGCCATCTATGCTAAAGAAAAGTAGTCACAATGTAATTAGTGTTCACCTGCTATTTAAAAAACAACAACAATACATTTCTAGAACATGTTTGCATACTCTGTACCCTCTTATTCTCCCCTTGCTTACTCCACCTTCAGTCTCTCTTAAAATATCTAACTATTATTTTTAAGTTAACTCGTGGAGATCTTGGAGATCTCATCTTATTATATAAGATGCAAATTAATTGATTTGAATATGGGGAAAACAGTGCAGTTCAAGTAGAGCTTGTTGTACATGGCAATATTTATTATTAATATCAGATCAGTCACACAGATCTTAGAGCAGAATCTTGTTTTGTTATAATGATACACAGCATTTATGAATTTAAGAACTGAAAGCTTTCATACTAAAGCAGAATTCCAATGTGATTGTCTCAATACTCATTGGCTATGTCTAGACTGCAGGCTTCTTTCGAAAGAGGCTCTTTCGAAAGCATCTTTCGAAAGAGCCTCTTTCGAAAGATCGCGTCTAGACTGCAGGCGGATCTTTTGAAAGAGAAATCCGCTTTTTCGAAAGAGAGCACCCAGCGAGTCTGGATGCTCTCTTTCGAAGACGGCCTCTTTACATTGAAGAACGCCTTCCTTCGAAAGAGGAACTTTCGGAGGAAGGCGTTCTTCCTCATGAAACGAGGTTTACTGCCATTGAAAGAAAAGCCGCGTTCTTTCGAAATAATTTCAAAAGAACGCGGCTTGAGTCTGGACGCAGGGGAAGTTTTTTCGGGAAAAGGCTACTTTTCCCGAAAAAACCCCTGAGTCTGGACACGGCCATTCTGTTTGAAACATAATGCTTTCAATTATTGAAAGTTTCGTTTTGCCATCAAGAATTTGGAGGATGATCTCCAACATAGCAAGGCTATGAACTACAGAGAAACTTCAGGGCTCCCTTAATTCAACATTGGCATATATTTGTGTATCTTTTAAAATACTATGTCATATTCTTAGCCCCAAATTTCAGAGTTATGTTTATTTGGAAAAGCCAAAACTCACCGAGCTCCTCTCTCTTTTTAAATATCCAAACATAACTGAACGTAAGACATCACATACTGATAAATCCCTAGTTAGAAAAATCACTTTATTATTTCAAAACAGAGGTACTCTAGCAGTATTTCCACATACTTCCATGCATTCAAAACCAAACAGTTGTAAGGAGAATTAGTTCAGTGCTTCAAAGCACATTTTGTAGTTGTAAATATAATTCTGAAAAGATCAAAATTGAATATAATTAATTCATCATATACTGCTCCTATTGAAGTCAATAACATTTTTGGCTTTGATTTCACTGGAAACAGGAGCTGGCCCTTAATATAATAATATATATTCTTCTCCTACTTGCCTAGGTGGAAATCTAAATTAACACCACTGGAACACTTCTGTTTTCTTGTGAAGAAATACATTAGTCATTGAGATTCCAACAATCACACCTGCATTATTCTTATTTTCTAACATTTTCCATTAATATCATTTAGGTCTTTTTCTCTCTGTTACCCTCATTTTAGCATTCCTTGACCTATTTAAGATTGTAGCTCTAAATCTAAGAATTCTCCCAAGTGTAACTTTTTAGGACTGGTTATAGAAACCTGCATTGGGTCACTGAACAGCTTCACAAGCAGTAACCAACAAAGGGTCCACATCAGGCCCGGCCAAAGAGTGTACAGGGCCCAAGGCAGCCCACTGAGTCGTACAGCCACATGGCTCCTAGCCAGGTGGGCAGGGCCGGTAGCTGGCCAGTGCGGGGTCCTGAATGCCCACAGGGCCCTGAATGTGCAAGGCCCAAGGCAACCGCCTCGATCATATTGCCCAAAGGCTGGGCCTGGTCCACATGTTAGCTGGATTCTACTAAAACACATTTGGGCTACGTCTACACTGGCCCCTTTTCCGAAAGAGGCATGCTAATTTTAAACTTCGTAATAGGGAAATCCGCGGGGGATTTAAATAAAGATGTCCGCCGCTTTTTCCGGCTTGTAGAAAAGCCGGAAAAGAGTATCTAGACTGGTCCGATCCTCCGAAATAAAGCCCTGTTCCGGAGGATCTCTTATTCCTACTTTGAAGTTGCTCTTGAGCTTAATCCTGGCTCTTACTGATACACTGTCTTCCATCTGTGAAATGAAGACAATGACACTCTCTTATCACTCAATGAAGGAAAAATCATTAATGTTTGTGAGCCTCTATGCCCTTGAATGGCCTAGAGAAGAAAATCCTAAATTAATATTTCTGTGTCCATTGCAGGCATTCAGTGGTATTCAGTAAATCAGACCAGTGTCACTCATTGATAGCAGTTCAATATTTTTTATCCTCTTCCACTTTCCTGACTACAATTCAGCCTTCTGCATTGAAAGAATCAAAGGCCTTGTGGAAGAAATAGCACATGACCATATAAACTACACAAACAGCAAAACTAAGTGTGCACAGGAAGCTTAAATTCTGGCGTTTCCTGAGTTTTGAGCACTTGACAATGCAATATAAATAATGTTCTTTGAACATAGTTCTTGAGTGAAATTTTTGTTGAATGGCTTACAGTTCTTCTGACCTAACCTGATGTTCCCAGACAGAAATGAAGTGAAGACTGCAAGGCTACGTCTACACTGGCCCCTTTTCCGAAAGGGGCATGCTAATTTTAAACTTCGTAATAGGGAAATCCGCAGGGATTTAAATATCCCCCGCGGGATTTAAATAAAGATGTCTGCTGCTTTTTTCCGGCTTGTAGAAAAGCCTGGAAAAGAGCGTCTAGACTGGCCCGATCCTCCGGAATAAAGCCCTATTCCGGAGGATCTCTTATTCCTACTTCAAAGTAGGACTTTATTCCGGAGGATAAGAGATCCTCCGGAATAGGGCTTTATTCCGGAGGATCGGGCCAGTCTAGACGCTCTTTTCCAGCTTTTCTACAAGCCGGAAAAAAGCAGCGGACATCTTTATTTAAATCCCACGGGGGATATTTAAATCCCTGCGGATTTCCCTATTACGAAGTTTAAAATTAGCATGCCCCTTTTGGAAAAGGGGCCAGTGTAGACGTAGCCTTGCAGTCTTCACTTCATTTCTGTCTGGGAACATCAGGTTAGGTCAGAAGAACTGTAAGCCATTCAACAAAAATTGCACTCAAGAACTATGTTCAAAGAACATTATTTATATTGCATTGTCAAGTGCTCAAAACTCAGGAAACGCCAGAATTTAAGCTTCCTGTGCACACTTAGTTTTGCTGTTTGTGTAGTTTATATGGTCATGTGCTATTTCTTCCACAAGGCCTTTGATTCTTTCAATGCAGAAGGCTGAATTGTGGTCAGGAAAGTGGAAGAGGATAAAAAATATTGAACTGCTATCAATGAGTGACACTGGTCTGATTTACTGAATACCACTGAATGCCTGCAATGGACACAGAAATATTAATTTAGGATTTTCTTCTCTAGGCCATTCAAGGGCATAGAGGCTCACAAACATTAATGATTTTTCCTTCATTGAGTGATAAGAGGGTGTCATTGTCTTCATTTCACAGATGGAAGACAGTGAATCAGTCAGAGCCAGGATTAAGCTCAAGAGCAACTGCCTCCCAAAACTGTGCTCATTTTTTTCTGCCCACACTGCCTTCCACCCAGCAATGCTGAGCATCCAGATCTCCTCTTGATTTCAGGGATCCTACAAGAAGCCTCATTCACTAATCTACTGGGATTTATTCGCAGAGCATTATCCAGGCCAGTCACTAAATGAGACAGAGGTTTTGGGAAAATGGTTTGTGATCAAGTAATTAAAGATTGTATTCTAATTCAGAGAGCTGAATAAAGGTTGCCCAGAGAACTATATCTGGCTTTCCATATCTTTTGAGTCCACCAAAATTGCAGTTTTCAGCAAATAAATTAATACAAAATTATTTACCTAGCTCTATTTACTGCATTAGCTGGCAGCATGAGAACTCTGCTATACCAAGTTGCGAATAGAGTACTTAGTCATACTATTTTGGGGGACTAAGGGTACATCTAGACTGTGTGTCAAGGGAACGCGTTTGATCTTCCGCTGTTTTTTCCGGAAGAGTAGACACACTTTTTCAGAAGCCCTGTCTTCCTCATTCCACAAGGAAGAAGGGATCTTCTGAAAGACAGGCTTTTTTCCCGAAATTTGGCCCAGTGTAGATGCGCCAAATTTTGGAAAAGCCTCTTCTGAAGAAAAAAAAAAAAGAAGCAGAAAAAGGTTGTAGTCTAGACATAGCCTAAGAGGGAATAGAAGGTTGTTTCAGGGACCCCGACAAACTTTCCTTCTTTCTTGCAAATAAAGGGGCTTTCACTCTTCTTCCTTCTTCTCTCATGCCACATATCTTCTCCCCCAAGATTCAAGACCATCATTGAAGAGAATTTTTTGACTCTACATGTGTGCAGATGGGAAAGCCATTTGTATTTATTTAGCAAGTTTATTACTTTAAATACTACCACATCTATCTGAAATGTGAGAGGTGATTTGATAGTTAGTCCAGTAAAGCAACATATATTTTCATTTGAACCTTTTGAAAGAAGAACAAAACGCAAAATATAGCCTGATTTGTACAGAATGGAGAAATTGGTTTTGGGCCATTTCTATTCTATTCTAATTTATTCAGAAGTCTAGATAGTCCTTTGAAGTAGTTTGGTTCAGCTGTTGCCCTTACCAAGTTTCCTGCCAGGAAAAGATCTCTTTTCAGCTCT
The DNA here is from genome assembly GCF_049634645.1 of Pelodiscus sinensis. Classification (NCBI taxonomy): domain Eukaryota; kingdom Metazoa; phylum Chordata; order Testudines; family Trionychidae; genus Pelodiscus; species Pelodiscus sinensis. The sequence goes on along the minus strand of NC_134718.1, from coordinate 35,263,136 downwards.
ATTTTCTATGTTAAAGTAGTTAGGAGAGAGTTTAGCACTTTTCTATCATTCTAGATTGAGTTTAATATAAATTAACATTTTTATGACTTTCTTTAATGTTTGAATTCCCAGAAGAGGTCTTAAAGCATTTAATGCTAATTTCAATACAAAGTTTTACTGTACTCCTAATTTCTGCCACAACTTGCCCTTCCTTTGTTAAATCAGATGGCATAGCAGGGCCTTATTTGTTTAAATTGTTTTTCCAAGAATATTAATCCACTTTTCAGAGATCATGAATACCCTCAGTTAAAAATCACTATGTATACTGTCAATGCTATGTACATATTTAAATGTGATGAGGAACTTCAGATTTGGAGGGGTGAGGTCGTCTCTGCTTCTGAGATCACATAAAAAGTAAACTGAATAGAGTGTATAATATTCATTTTATCAATACAGAACATAAAATTAGTTTCTTACCTCTTACTTTTATTTGTCATAATGGAGAGGATCAACCAGTCTGGCCATTACTCAAGCTAATTTCATTCTTTTGGAAGAAGACCGCTTAGATACTTTATCACTCCTTCATCTTCCTTCCTTCTGTAAGTTCAGACTTCCTCTAGTGGAGTGCTGCAACACCATACGCTGACCGCAGGAGATGACCTTTGAAACTGACACTACATATACCAGTAGAAAAGCAATAGTGGCACTATTGCAGTTTGCTGGGCTAATGACATCTACAAACTTTATTTTAGCAGAAACACCGTTGAAAACTATATACAAGTTAAATGAGGCTCTCCCCAGACAGGTGTGTGCCTACCATGCGCTGGGGATCGCCCAAACCAGTAAGGGTATGTCTACACTACCCCGCTAGTTCGAACTAGCGGGGGTAATGTAGTCATCCGCAGTTGCAAATGAAGCCCGGGATTTGAATTTCCCGGGCTTCATTTGCATAAGCCGGCCGGCGCCATTTTTAAATGCTGGCTGGTTTGAACCCCGTGCCGCGCGGCTACACGCGGCACGGAGTAGCTAGTTCGGATTAGGCTTCCTAATCTGAACTAGCTATACACCTCGTTCCATGAGGTGTACAGCTAGTTCGGATTAGAAGCCTAATCCGAACTAGCTACTCCGTGCCGCGTATAGCCGCGCGGCACGGGGTTCGAACTAGCCGGCATTTAAAAATGGCGCCGGCCAGCTTCATGCAAATGAAGACCAGGAAATTCAAATCCCGGGCTTCATTTGCAACTGCGGATGACTACATTACCCCCGCTAGTTCGAACTAGCGGGGTAGTGTAGACATACCCTAAGAGATTTTGTCACTGCCTGCCTTGTAACTTTGGATGTCTTAATACTATGCTGCTAAGGCTCAGAGTTCTCACTCCAGGAGGCAGCATACAAGCATATGGTCTCTCCCCCCGCTCCCCAACATCCAGCAATCCAGGAGGAAACCATATACTTGAACCTGAACAAGGGTCAGTGGTGCTGGAACTATTTTTATAGTGTTTCCTATTGTCCTTTTTGAATTTCCCACCTTATTTTTCAATTGAATGTTCCTTTGTTCAATTTTCCTATTTCATAATACGAGAAGTTGCCAGTCTACCTTCTTCGTAGCATTTATTGTATGTATGTTTGTCCTATTCCTTCTTAACCATCTCCTTTCTAAGCTAACAGTCCCAATCTTTCCCATCTCTTTTTACATACAAGATTTTCTAGACTTCTGATTGCACTTCCCTGAAGCTCCCACCCTGTCTCCCTGTTCTACACTATCCCTTTTGAGACAAAATGACCTGGATTGCACACAGATTTCATGTCAGGGCTCACTTCTGATTTTATGAAGACAATATTTTCAGATTTATGGTCCTTATGGATCCAAGTTTCTTTTTTTTTCTTTTTAAACTGCAGCTGTACAATGAGCAGTGATTCCTATTGATCTGTCCACTCAGGCCCCTTTCTTGAATGCTATGAAGTGTACAGTAGTAGCATTTTAAATTTTCTCCTACAATGTGTGTTATTTGGCATTTGTTGACATTCAGTTTAATTTGTGATAGTGTTGCCCACTTAGGCCGTGTCCAGACTCAGGGGTTTTTTTCGGGAAAAGTAGCCTTTTCCCGAAAAAACTTCCCCTGCGTCCAGACTCAAGCCGCGTTCTTTTGAAATTATTTCGAAAGAACGTGGCTTTTCTTTCGATGGCGGTAAACCTCATTTCACGAGGAAGAACGCCTTCTTTTGAAAGTTCCTCTTTCGAAAGAAGGCGTTCTTCAATGTAAAGAGGCCGTCTTCGAAAGAGCATCCAGACTCACTGGGTGCTCTCTTTCAAAAAAGCGGATTTCTCTTTCGAAAGATCCGCCTGCAGTCTAGACGCGATCTTTCGAAAGAGGCTCTTTCGAAAGATGCTTTCGAAAGAGCCTCTTTCGAAAGAAGCCTGCAGTCTAGACATAGCCTTACTCAGCGTGTTTAGGTGTCTCTGATGTTCCTCACAGTCATCTGTGAGTCCTGACTAATTTAAATAATTTTGTGTAATCTGCAAGTTTTCTTTACTAGTTCCTTATTTGCCTTTCCAGATTAATATATGAAATAATACATGACCTAGTATGGAGCATTAGGGCACCCTGCTATTCGCCTTTTGTCTTGATCAAAGTTGATTGATTCTACTCTGTGCTTTGTCTCCTACCAGGTTTCTGACTTAAGACAGTACTTTGCCTCTTATCCCATGACTACTTTGCTCCTTTGTGTTCATGTGTGGGACTTTCTCAAAGATCTTTTGGAAGTCTGAATAAGTTATGTCAACTGGATTTCCTTAATTCACTACTTTACTGACATATTCAAAATGTAAGACACAATTTTCCTCTGCAGAATCCATGATAATTGTACCTTGTCATACCATGATCTTCCATATGTGATGGTATTCTGGTTTTAATCCTCATTTTACAGAACTTGCCAGACACAGATATAAGACATACCTGTGTAATTCCGTAGGTCACCTTTGGATTTCTTTTTAAAGATATAGCTATAACATTTGCTTCCTTCTGAGCCTTTGTAAGAGTGGATGTTTTTAATAAGAAAAACACTTGTTTCTAAAAAGTAGCCCAACTTCTTTATACTTGAGCTCCTTCAGAACTCATACCACATGTGGAACTGGTGACTCACTGCATTTTAAATGATCAGTTTTCTCTAACACCCTTTTTTTGTCATCTCAATGCTGCCAATACTTCACATTTGTATGAAGCAAGAACAGATCCAACATAGCAATCTTACCAACATTCTTCGTAGTGAAGACTGAAGAAAAGCAGTCAGGGTATATCTACACTACAGCGCTAATTCGAACTAACTTAGTTCGAATTAACTAATTTGAACTAAGCTAATTCGAACTAACGGATCCAGACTAAAAAACTAGTTCGAATTAGCGTTTTGCTAATTCGAACTAGCATGTCCACATTAAGTGGACCCCGAACCGGGGTTAAGGATGGCCGGAAGCAGTGCCGGCAGGGCAACAGATGAGGACTTAGAGTGTGGAACTGCTGCCTCAGGCTAGCCGAGGGCTGTGCTTAAAGGGTCCCGACCCCCACCCCAGACGGACAGTCCTGGCTTGCAGTGCCCTGAGTGCCCACACTGGGCACATCACAGCACTCAGCCATCAGACCAGCTGCACTTGCCGCAGGCTGCCATCTGGGGAGAGGGGGCAATTGGGGAATGCAGAAGAGCTTCCACCCCCAGAAGCCCACAGAGCCATCCCAGTCCTCCCCATCGGGGGCTCGTACCCCATTCCTCCCTCACCTCCTTCCACTTACCCTTCCCTAGCCCCCCTTCCTGATGTACAAAATAAAGAAAATGTGTGGTCAAAAATAGAATCACTCTTTATTGAACAAAACTGGGGGAAACTGGGAAAAGGAGGTGGGAGAGGGGAAGAGAGAGGGTGGGAGAGGGGAGGGCAACTACAATGATGAGGGGTTTTGAACAGGTCCCATATGAAGAGAGGCTAAAGAGACTGGGACTTTTCAGTTTATAAAACAGGAGACTGAGGGGGGATAGGATAGAGGTATATAAAAGCATGAGTGGGGTGGAGAGGGTGCATCAAGAAAAGTTCTTCATTAGTTCCCATAATAGTAGGACTAGAGGACACCAAAGGAAAGGAATGGGTAGCAGGCTTCAAACGAGTAACAGAAAGTTGTTCTTCACAAAGCAAAGAGTCAACCTGTGGAACTCCTTGCTGCAGGAGGCTGTGAAGGCTACAACTAGAACACAGTTTAAAGAGAAGTGAGATAAAGTGATGGAGGTTGGGTCCATGGAGGGGTATTAGCCAGGGGGTAGGAGTGGTGTCCCTGCCCAAAGTTTGTGGAAGGCTGGAGAGGGATGGCACGAGACAAATGGCTTGGTCACTGTCTTCGGTCCATCCCCTTCAGGGTCCCTAGGGTTGGCCGCAGTCGGCAGACAGGCTACTGGGCTAGATGGACCTTTGGTCTGACCCAGTACGGCCATTGTAAGCTCAGGGCTCAGGGTCGGGGGTTTCAGTGGACCACCTTGATTTTCATGCACACCTGCTCCTGGGTGGCCAGGCTGGCAGCTCTCCTGCCCTAGACGGCCACTTTCCTGTGCCTAGTGCGGAGGTCATGGACGAGGTCCACGATGTCCACACTAGACCAGGCGGGTGCCCGCCTCTTGCGGTCCCAGGAAAGCTCCCGGGAGCCACCAGTCTGGTCCCGGGAAGAGGGGGAGGGCTGGGGGGCATCGGGTGCCTCGCTCGAGCCGTGCCAGGTGCAGGGTCTGCTGGCTGGGTGCAGGCAGGCTTGCCCCTGGCACGGGCACCGTAGCCAGGCCGTGCCCCTTTAAGGGCTCCGGGGCCGGAAGGGGGGCATAGAGTTTCCCTGGTGTTGGCCAGAGTGGCCACCAGGGAAAGCTGGGGAGGGCTAGCCTCCCACTAGTTCGAATTAAGGGGCTACACACCCCTTAATTCGAACTAGTAAGTTCGAACTAGGCTTAGTCCTCGAACAATGAGGTTTACCTAGTTCGAACTAAGCGCTCCGCTAGTTCGAATTAAGTTCCAACTAGCAGAGCGCTAGTGTAGCACCTTTCAAAGTTAATTCGAACTAACGTCCGTTAGTTCGAATTTACTTTGTAGTGTATACATACCTTCATTGGGGTATGTCTATACAGTAGCATGTACCTCGAAATAAGCTATGCAATTTAAACTATGGAAATTGTGTAACTTATTCTGAAATAGCTTATTTCAAAATTTGGCACCGTCTACCCAGAGCTAATTTTGAAATAAATCACTAATCCAGCATCTTTCTTAATCCTCATGCTATGAGGTTTACAGGAAGCTGGAATAAGAAGCCTGTTATTTTGAATGTATTTTGAAATAATGGTTGTGCTGTTAAGAAATGCAGAATGCTATTTTGGGATAACAGACATTATCCTATAATAGTGCCACTCTGTAGACATACCCTTAGGGTGCGTCTAGACTGGCAAGATTTTGCACAAAAACTTGCCAGCTGTCTACACTTGCCGCTTGAATTTGTGCAAGAGCACTGATGTTCCAATGTAAGAATTCAGTGCTGCTTGCACAAATACTTTCACGCTCCCGCTCAGGGATAAGCCCTCTTGTGCAAGAATATTTGCGCAAGAGGGCCAGTGTAGACAGGCACCTTAATTTTTTGCATAAGAAAGCCTGATGGCTAAAATGGCCATCGGAGCTTTCTTGCGCAAAAGCTCTTCTATACTGGGCACGGATGCTTTTGCATTTAAAGTATTTTTGCAAAATCATGCCAGTCTAGACGCAGCCCCAGCGTCTCACCTATGTCCTTGTCTTCCTTAACTATTCCTTTTAATGCCTGGTAATTAAGCAAACCCATGAATGATTTCACACACTTCCTACTTCTGATATGCTTAAAGAATATCTTGTTTATTTGTTTGCTAGTTTATACTTTTTGCAAGTTGCTCTTTAGTCTCTATTTTGGATCCTCTAATTTCCTCTCTTAATGTCTGATGTAGTTTATGCTCTTATTTTGTACTCTGTTAAAATATTGAATATAATTATTTAAGTAATCTTTCCCTCCTTCCCCCCACACGTACATAAAAATAAGCTGTTCTTACACCATGTAAAGGAACTAAACAGAATTTGGACCATTTTGTGTTTCAGGTATTTGACATTTCTTTGTTTTTATATGTTTTTTGTGCTTTACACTAAGGTAAGGTTAATTTATTGGAGTGTGTATCAAATGCCATTATTTAATTAGCTGACCTAGCCCATGACCACCTTGAGGGAATTTAACAATATTTTTTGCCATATGAAAGGTCAAAACCATGGAACATCACCCTGGGGATTATTCCATTGCTATTAAATGTGTTGTGTGCAAATAAAGACACCGAGGGGTGTGCAAATAGGCTTTGCTTTAGAGACTTTATAGTCATGTCCATAAATGCCATTTTATTGTCATATTACAGACATTTGGATTCTCCATTGGCACTGCAGGCTGGGGGCATGAGCTGATAAGTCACTCTTTGCCATGTTGCTCTGTAGAGAGCTGATGTGGAGGCTCAATAAGATGCCATGATGTGTGTAGGGTAGCGTATAAAGGATTACAGATGTACACTGGAACTACATTCTTAAAATGTGCTAGGCAGAAAGTGCTAAGACCAGTCATTCCTAGACAAAAAAATACTGTTGTATGGGCTTTACTGTGTCTTTAGTTTATATTAAACAAGGTGTGACCACAGATAATAAGAAGCAAGTTTACATGCAAGACAAACAAAAGAAGTAGGCAAGCAAGTGGGAGAAGATAAGTATTTAATATTCTCAATGAGGAATGAGGACTCCAGCCAGAGAAAGCCTTCTGGCCTCTTGAATCAGGCTTAGTGACGGTTGGGAAGATAAAAGCAGGGAGTGTTGTCTCTCAAAGAGTCTCAGGGCATCTTCCTGTTCACTGTACTGCCAGTGCCACTTCCCAGTGATTTATTGGGGAACCTGTACCTGCCATCTGCTCTGGTCCTGGGATTCTAAAAGATAGCATTCAAGGTCTGTTCAGCTATGTCTAGACAGCAGGGCTATTTCAGGATACCGGAAGTATCCCAATAGAGCAATTCCACATCTTTAAATGTGCTTGTTATTTTGAAATATATTTTGAAATAATGGGCATGCTATTCCAGTGTCCCTGTAACCCTCATTCCATGCACTTTATTTCAAAATTTGGCAGTTTGTAGACAGTGCCAAATTTCAAAATAGCCTCGAAATAAGATACTCAATTTGCGTAGTGCAAATTGCGTAGCTTATTTTGAGATAAGGGTGCTGAGTAGATGCATCCTTCCACTCCATTTCTTGTTCCACTTCCCAGAATCCTGTTCTAACCTTCTGGCTCTCCCTACCTTCTCTAAGTTGGCCTGATTCACCCTTTCTTCTCCCCAGGAAGCAACTGCATCCTACAAATACTCCTCTGTCTTCCCATTCAGTGACTGCAATCTTCCCAGGAGCACCTTCAGTTGCCAGCTTCTTGGTTCAAGTGCAGGTGAGCTTCTAATTACAGCTTCCTTAACAGTCTTAACTCCCCCCAGCTTGTCACCTAATAGGCTTATTGGCCCCACTGGCCTATCTAAACCCAGTCAGAGCAAGCACAGGGAGAACAACTGCATCACAATAACAAAGTAGAGCCCAGGTCTGGCATCGTTATGAACACCAGGCAGAATCTTGCTTTACAGACAGGCCCAGTTTTCCTGAATGGGATTGCATTAGGGGGAATGTACCAAGCAGCCTGAGTAAGGACTGTGGAGTGTTGCCAAATTCCTTCTAAATCTAAATACTAATATTCTGTTTTCTATTTGAAAAAAAATCTATATATACTATCTTTTTCCTGAGAGAACTCTTCATGCATTAAGTACATTAAGGCAATCTTCCCCCTCATTGCAACCAGACATACACATTTTATAAAGTGGTATTAAGTCATCTTTTTTCTCCAATGGAAAGTTTAAAAAAGCCTTCATGAAAGTATGTGTGGGCTAGGTAGGCTATTTTATTTGTCTATTGTTCAAATGTGAGTATCCAAAGTTGTGTCTGTGCTTGCCCACCAAGTATAGTTAAGATCTTCTAAAACTTTTCCTGAATAAAACGATGTTTATGTTGGTATTTCTCCAAGAAAAGATTTTGCTGAAACTCTAAGTTGCTGTAACGGAATCTTTATAAATGTGGTATAAAATAAATGCCACTATTCTTCTCTGAGAAAAGGTAGGTGAGAAAATATAGTTTATGGGGCAAACTTTTTTGGAGAAAGAAACAAGCTTTTGAGAGATTAGACAGGACTTTTCTTCAGGTCTGGAAATTGTATTCCAAGTGTCACAGCTAAATACAAGGTGAAAGAAATTGTTTAGCACAAATAGTTAACACATAGGAACATTCAAAGTGAAATGGACAGTTAATATCTTTGCATTCAACACTGCACTAGAAAAATATATCACATTATAGGAAAAGGTAACACAAATTCCATAAGAGAATATGGTTGAATACAGAATCCTACCCATTCTCCTACCACATATGCCCAGTTTCGCCTTCCACGCCACATTGGTATTAATTGAGCTATCATTAAACAATTAGACATCGTAATCGGAGAAATGACATTTTGAAGGAAATCTTTTCTAAACCCCTCTCTCTTGGCTTTCAAACAACTACTCAAAGGGTATGTCTACACTACCCTCCTATTTCAAAATAGGAGGGTAATGTAGGCATACCGCAATTGCAAATGAAGCCCGGGATTTGAATTTCCCGGGCTTCATTTGCATAAGCCGGGCGCCGCCATTTTTAAATCCCGTCTGGTTCGAACCCCGTGCCGCGCGGCTACACGCGGCACGAACTAGGTAGTTCAAACTAGGCTTCCTAGTTCGAACTACCGTTACTCCTCATTCCACGAGGAGTAATGGTAGTTCGAACTAGGAAGCCTAGTTCGAACTACCTAGTTCGTGCCGCGTGTAGCTGCGCGGCACGGGGTTCGAACCAGCCGGGATTTAAAAATGGCGGCGCCTGGCTTATGCAAATGAAGCCTGGGAAATTCAAATCCCAGGCTTCATTTGCAATTGCGGTATGCCTACATTACCCCGCTAGTTCGAAATAGCGGGGTAGTGTAGACATACCCAAACTTATTAAGCTCCCTGCAGATCAGGACACTCCAACTCAAAGAGACACAGTACCATACACTTTTAAAACCTGTAGGCATAACTCTACTGCTCAATCCTACCCCACCTCACCTAGATCCTTACCCAGAAGACGTAGTGTACATCATCAAGGGTGTTAAATTCCCTTGATAACTCTCTGAGGGTATGTCTACACACCAAAGTTAATTCAAAATAACAGTTGTTATTTTGAATGAACTTTAATAGCTTCTATTCAGGCAAACTGCTATTTCAAAATAAATTCAAAATAGCGGAGCACTTATTTCGAATTTGGTAAATCTCATTCTATGAGGAATAACGCCAAATTCAAAATAGCTAATTCAAAATAAGCTCTGTGTAGATGCTTATTTCGAAATAGGGGGCCTCCAGCCCTTCTCAGTTTCCCCTGGGGGCCACCCTGGGACAAACCAGGAAAACTCCTCTCTTTTCCCCCAGCCCCGGAGCCCTTAAAGGGATAGACTCTGGCCACAGTGCACGTGCCAGAGCCAGGCCTGCCAGCAGTCACCTCCCATGACCCAGTAGCCACACAATGAACCGGGCAGCTAGAGCCAGCCAGCAGTCCCCCGCCCAGACCCCCAGCTCCCAGGAGCCAGCCAGAGGCCGGAGATGGCAGGCACCCTCCTGGACTAGTGCAGAGATCATGGACCTCATTGAGGTTTGGGGGGAGGCCTCCAATGTCCATGATCTCCACACTAGATGGAGGAACGCCACCGTGTACGGCTGCATAGTTGCCACCATGGCCACCAAAGGCCACAAGCACACCCGAGAGCAGGTGCGCATGAAAATTAAAGAGCTGCAGCAGGCGTATGCCAGGTCCACTCAGGGCAGCTCCTCAACAGGGGCAGACACCTAGCTCTATTTTGACATCCTGGACCGCATCATGGGGGGGCGGGATGGTCCATGCCACTCCGGGGGGCAGCAAGCCGGGAGCAGAGGGCCCTGACCAGGGTGCAGAGGAGGAGCCACAGGAGCCGCCACTGAGGGTTCCATGCTGACAGGACCCCCGAGCTGTCCCAGCATCAGAGTCACCAGGGTCATCCGGAGAGGCCACACCACGTGAGTGCCATCACTGTCCCCTTCCTGGTGGGGGGTGGGATGGGAAGGGAGACCAGGGACCGTGCACGTGGGCCTTGCTTACCACGGATCACACAGCAACCTGTGCACATGCAGGCACGTGCCATTCCACCCGTGGGCAGGTGGCTCCAGCTGCATGCCACACAGGGGCTGTGGCCTGATAGCCACATGCGTGTGTGAAGAGACCTGACATGTTCCTGACCCCGGGACGGGACACAGCAGGATGCCCTCCCTTCACAAGCCCCCTCTACACAGAGGCAGGGGACATCTGCCCCCCTCCCCCACTTTGGCCGCACTATACACAGCACAGGGGCATGGGTGCGGTCTTGGGGCAGCTCCCACTCCTGGGGATAGCTGGACATTCCGACCATGGCCTCTGTACAAGCACAGTGGCTCTGACGGTGCAGGGCACAGTCATCCTCACCTCACAGAGGGGGGGCTGGGCTTCACCACTGTGTTCCCAGGGTGAACTGACCACTTCTCTTTTTTCTACACAGCTGCACCAGCTGCGCATGCAGGGCGCACCACCCTGGGACATGCTCCCTCACCCGAGGGCTCCACGGGTCCACCCGAACACTGCAGGGGTACCAAGACCAGCAGCTGAGGGCCCTGTGAGCTGTGCACCACACCATGGAGCAGAGGGTGCAGGATGACTGGAAGTTTCAGTGGGAGCAGCTTGCCCAGGGTTGTGCCATCTGTGCCCATCTACGGACCCTGATGCAGAGCGTACGGCCTCGTGCCGCTCCAGTGCCAGCTACCTCCCCAGCTCCTGTTCCTCCTCCCACTCCTTCTCCCCATCTCGCCTCTCCCTCCTCAACCTCCACAGCCTCCTCCCCAGCCCTCTGGGGACGCCGAGGCCCCTGCACCCACCGTGCTGGGAGACAGCTCGCCTGGCGAGACCCTCACCCCTAAGCCCTGAGCGTCCTCTCCCCCTTCTTCCTTTTACTTCCCCCTTACAGCTCCCTCCTCCCAGTTTCCCCCTCCCCTCTCCCACCCTCTCTTCTCTCCTCTTCTGCCTCCTTTCTCCAGTCTCCCCACAGTTTCATCCCCCAGTTTTGTTAAATAAAGAGAGTTTATATTTGTGAAAATATGTGTATTTTATCTGACATTGGGAAGGGGGGCTAGGGAGGGGTAAGTGGAAGGCAGGCAAGCAAGCAGGGACCTGAGAACTGGCTGCTGGGGGGAGGGAAGGGGCGGGGGAATGTCCCTTTAAGCACAGGCCTCAGCTAGCCTCAGGCAACAGCCACACAAAGACACTCCTTACCTGATGTCCTAACCCTGACCTGGTTCCGGCCAGCCTTCACTCTGAATCAGTGTCCACTCAGTGTGGACGTGGTATTTCAAAATGCATTTTGTGTGTAGACGCGTTATTTCAAAATAACGTACTTCGAATTAACTATGTTGAAATAAGATATTTCGAAATAACGCTGTAGAGTAGACATACCCTGACTGAAATGAGATAATCACTATATTCTTCAATGAACACACACATAGAGATGATAACAGATGTGGGTGAATACCTTTCACAAAGTGATGAAGGGTAACAGGTGAGGAACGACACAGGGAGGTACTAGCCACATGACAGTTCCCATCATGTGACTCATCCCCATGTCACCCCATCCCATGAGAGAGCTGGGACAATGACTTCTTTCTCCCACACCTCACCTTTTCCCACTGCCGCTCTGCCCCCAGTCTGCCTCTTCCAAGTCCCCTCCTCCTGAGCAACCTGTTATGGGTATCATGCTCTTCGGCTAGTCCCCCAGGCCGCCAGAGACTTTGGACCTTTGCTTGTTCCACCCATGGCATTTGGCAGGTCATGTGTCTCTAATATCCTAGGATGAATTTAAGTACAACAACATTGAAAATAATGATTAATATCTCTTTTTTGGCATGCTTTACTAACATCAGATATGTTGAAAATGATAAAGTACTAATTTTTGTGCAGATACTGTAGACAAAGCTTCTGTCAACAAAGAGCGTCTAGACTACATCCAGTTCTGTCGACAAAGCAAGCCGCTTTGTCAACATGAGAGTGTAGATGCAAAGGACAGTGTAGATGCAATAATGCCTCCTGTCGACAGAACTCTGTCAACAAAAGGTGTTATTCCCCGTAGAATGAGGTTTACCACCGTCAACAAAACTGCTGAGTTCTGTTGATGTTATGTCGACAGACCTCGGCTATAGTGTAGACACAGGTATAGTTTTGTTGACAAAATTCCACTTTTGTAGACAAAACTCTGTAGTCTAGACACACCCCTACTGTCCAAGCATCCAACAGCAATCAAAGATCTAATGAGATCAATTTAATTTGCAAATACAAGTTCCTAAATATAAGATGGGTATTGACAGTTGAGAAAGCCAATATTACTTCTGTGGTAATCACTCAGAAGCAAGGTGCTTGACAGAGATTTGCTTCATTAGTCTGTCTACACTGAAGTTAGGGGTGTGATTCCAATCTTAAATACACATATTCATATTAGCTCTCATGAAGGTAGAATGCTAAAAAAATAGTAGTTTAGTTGCAAATAGCATGGGCAATTGTGATCAGCTATACAGTAATCATGAGGGTTAGAGTTGCATATGGCTAGAGACCATCTAAGTACTTTCAAGAGAAAAAATTGTCATCATGGGACAGTTTGGAGAGCACCTGCTAATAGTAGTAGATTCCAGTTTTTCCTGGATGTGATCACCAACAGAGTTCTTCGCCAAATAGTCACTGAACCAAAAGAGGAGATACCATTTTAGGCTTAGTTTTAGTAAGCAGCAAAGACATTGTAAAACTGATTGTAGAAAATAACCTTGGATCAAGTAATCATGAGTTGATTCAGTTTAAATTGAACTGAAGGACAATCAAAACAGCTCAGTAACCAAGCTTTTCCATTTCAAGAAGGCATATTGAGAAAAGAAGGAAACTGGTTAGTGAAATCAATTGCAACGAAGAGTTCAGGGACTTAAATGTTAATGAAGTTTGGAATTTCTTTAAGTAAAAGGTGAAAAATCTATTTCAAATGTGCACTCCAATGCAAAGGGGAAAAAGCTTATAAGGTAAGGCTCCCTACCTAACTGGATGAATAACCACTTCCAAAGGGATATAGTAATAAGCAGAACATCTCCAAGGAATAGAAAAAAAGAACTGATGAGCAAAGAATGCAACTGAGAAAGCATAGGGATAAAGTGAGTATTGCCAAAAATCAAACTGTTAGACATTAAAATAAATTAAAAGCATACAATAAACTAGCATAGCCATATAAAAGAAAAGAAACCAAGAAAAGAAGCAGGGAGAGGATGTTAAGGATAATCTATACATGGCCCCAAAACAAAATGTATACTTTGCCTCAGCCTTCAGTAAGGCTGATAATGTAGAACATGGGGGGAAAGGCAAGAGGGCTAATGATAAAGAGTGTTTCAAACTGCTTATGAGGTTGAAGTAAAACTAAAAACAAAATAATAATAATAATGTGCACAAATCAGGGGGACCAGATAATTTCAATCCCAGAATACTGAAAGAACAAGCACATGAAGCTTCAATTTCAGTAGGTAGGACGTTTAATAAATCTATCAGCTCAGGAATGGTACCATGTGACTGGAGAACAACAAATATTTCTAAATTTAAGGAAGGTGAAAAAAGTCATCTGGACCAGCAGTTCTCAGCTAGGCCTCCCGGGGACCATGAGCAAGTTTCAGGGGGTCTCCCAGATGAAACAGAGTAGAGCCAGCATTATATTCAATGGCACCCAAGGTAGAAAGCTGAGTCTTGAGCCCTGCTCCTGGGAAGTGGAATCTTGAGCAATTTAGTTCCACAGAGGGCCCTGGCCTATTGGTTTGCTTGCTACATGCTATTACTTGCCCTGGTTTTTAATCTAATGAAGAACAATTGTTGTAGCACAGGTGGGAGGTGGAATTTTTAGAGCATGCTGGGATGGGTCCCAGAGGAAACTGGGAAACTACAGACCCATTACTCTGATTTCAAGTAGCATTCAAGGCTTTAGAACAAATTTTGAAGGAAAAAATAATTAAAAACATTGAGGTAAACAAAATGGAATAAAATGCAACATTGTTGTGCCAGACTAACCTGATATCTTTCTTTGATCATTGCTTTTTTCAGACAAGTGGAAAAGGAGTGGCAGAACAGAAGCTGGCACTATTAGGTTCTGATAAAAAGAAGAAAAGTCAGTTACTAGTGGCATTCAAGAATCAGACTTGGCATCAGTCTTATGCAATATTTTCATTAATGACATGAGCATAAAAAGGAGTATGCTAATAAAATTTACTGGTGACAAAAATTTAGTTGGCATCACAGAAGTGGTTTGGAATATTAAACGAGCAATAAGATGAACTGGAAGACTGTACTATTACATTTAATCACATCTCTATTCCAAAATGCAAGGGCACACTGTTGAGGATTATTAAGAAGAATTGTTCCTATAAAGTGGGGGATTGAGGCTTATCAATTGGAAACATAAGGTAAAACCGGGGTATGTTAGTTGATTACACACTGACTATGAGCCACCAGTGTGATGTAGAAGTGAAAGAGGCAAATGAGATCTTAGGATATATCAAAATATTCTAGTTAGAGATAGGAAAGTGTTAATGCCATCATTCAAGGTACTGGTAAAACCACATATGGGACCCTGTACAATTCTTGTCACTCTGGTCAAAAAAGATTAATTCAGACTGGAACAGATGTAGAGAATAGCAACTAGAATTCACAGGGAAATGGAGAGCTTGTTTTATGTGAGGAAACTAGAAGAGCTTGGACTTGATTAGCCTAGCAAAACAAAGGCTGAAAGGGCAATATGATTGCTATCTACAACTAAAGCAAGGAAGGAGAAGAACTATTTAAATTGAAGGACAATATTGGCACATGAACAAATCAGGCCTGAGCAACATTAAGCTGGAAGAACATTTCTAACAGTCTCTCAATAAGACTACAGGGGGCAAACACTTGTGTGTCTCCATCTTAAATAGTATGAATTGGAATTTATGATTGGGATTCCTGTGATAGCAGGGTGCATGGCTCCATGATGTAAGAAGAAGGCCATCTTTAACTTACAGAGGGTACGTCTACACTACAGCGCTAATTCGAACTAACTTAGTTCGAATTAGTTAATTCGAACTAAGCTAATTCGAACTAACGCGTCTAGAACTAAAAACTAGTTTGAATTAGCGTTTTGCTAATGGACCCTGAACAGGGCTTAAGGATGGCCGGAAGCAGTGCCGGCAGGGCATCAGAGGAGGACTTAGAGCGTGGAGATGCTGTCTCAGGCTAGCCGAGGGCTGTGCTTAAAGGGACCCGACCCCCACCCCGGACAGACAGTCCTCAGGGGTGCCCTGCTTGAAAACCAGTCCTGGCTTGGAGTGCCCGGAGTGCCCACACTGGGCACATCACACCACTCGGCCATCAGACTGGCTGCACTTGCCGCAGGCTGCCATCTGGGGAGAGGGGGCAATTGGGGGGCTGCAGGAGAGCTTCCACCCCCAGAAGCCCACAGAGCCAGCCCAGTCCTCCTCATCGGGGGCTCGTACGCCATTCCTCCCTCACCTCCTTCCACTTACCCCTCCCTATCCCCCCTTCCTGATGTACAAAATAAAGATAACGTTTCTTCCAACATTGACTCTGTCTTTATTGAACAAAACTGGGGGAGACTGGGAAAAGGAGGTGGGAGAGGGGAAGAGAAAGGCTGGGAGAGGGGAGGGCAACTAACATGATCAGGGGTTGGGAAAAGGTCCCAGATGAAGAGAGGCTAAAGAGACTGGGACTGTTCAGCTTAGAAAAGAGGAGATGGAACGGGGACAGGATAGAGGTCTCTAAAAGCAGGGGTTGGGTGGAGAGAGTGCATTCAGAAAAGTTCTTCCTGAGTTCCCATAAAGAAGGACTAGAGGACACCAAAGGAAAGGAATGGTAGCAGGCTTCAAACTAGTAAGAGACAGTTGTTGTTCACGAAGCAAATAATTAACCTGTGGAACTCCTTGCTGCAGGAGGCTGTGAAGGCTACAACTAGAACACAGTTTAAAGGGAAGTGAGATCAAGTCATGGAGGTTGGGTCCATGGAGTAGTCTTAGCCAGGGGGTAGGAGTGGTGTCCCTGCCCAAAGTTTGTGGAAGGCTGGAGAGGGATGGCACGAGACAAAGGGCTTGGTCACTGTCTTCCGTCCATCCTCTCCCGGGTCCCTAGGGTTGGCCGCTGTCGGCAGACAGGCTACTGGGCTAGATGGACCTTTGGTCTGACCCAGGACAGCCATTGTAAGCTCAGGGCTCAGGGTCGGGGGTCTCAGTGGACCCCCTTGATTTTCATGCACACCTGCTCCTGGGTGGCCAGGCTGGCAGCTCTCCTGCCCTAGACGGCCACTTTCCTGTGCCTAGTGCGGAGATCGTGGATGAGGTCCACGATGTCCGCACTAGCCCAGGAAGGTGCCCGCCTCTTGCGGTCCCGGGCAAGCTCCCGGGAGCTGCCAGCCTGGTCCCGGGAAGAGGGGGTGGGCTGGGGGACATCGGGTGGGTGGCTCTGTGCCGTGCCAGGTGCAGGGTCTGCTGGCTGGGTGCTGGCAGGCTTGCACCTGGCACGGGCACCGTAGCCAGCCCGTGCCCCTTTAAGGGGTCCGGGGTCGGGAGGGGGGCAATAGAGTTTCCCTGGTGTTGGCCAGAGTGGCCACCAGGGAAACCTGGGGAGGGCTAGCCTCCCACTAGTTCGAATTAAGGGGCTACACACCCCTTAATTCGAACTAGTAAGTTCGAACTAGGCTTAATCCTCGTAAAATGAGATTTACCTAGTTCGAACTAAGCACTCTGCTAGTGCGATTCAAATTCGAACTAATGGAGCGCTAGTGTAGCGCCTATGAATGTTAGTTCGAACTAACGTCCGTTAGTTCGAACTAACATTGTAGTGTAGACATACCTGCCAGTAAAGGTTATATTTTAAAAACTCCCTAACAAAATGGATTTTGACAACTGATGTTTTTAATAACATCAGAATTTTAAAAGTCCAATTTCAATAACCAATTTAATGTCTTCATTATTAGTATGTAATTTGTGTAACGTGTTGGTAGTTTCCAGGTCCAGAACAGATGGCAGCCTCCTAGAATTGCCAATTTTGTTTGGACATATTCCTGGAGGTTTCATCACATAACATTTTTGTTAAAGATTTATCTTTCATTCTTGGATACTCCAGGAGAATCCTGGAGAGCTGGCAACCTGACTTCCTCCAGAGGAAGGTATCAGCCTTCTCTATGTCTTTAGGCCTCTATATAGACAGTCTTGTTCCTTTTGAGAGAGAACAGAAGACTTTGAACTCACTGCCTAATATTCTGAAAGCAAACAATCACATGTCAGTCAAAACCCAGTTTATTTTAAATTAATCATAGAAACATTTGTCAAATAACAATATACAGTCTATATTTCTCTATGTAAGAGGAAAACATTACTCTTTTTAACAAGTAAAATACATTAAGACCCTAGAGGCCAAGATAATGAAATAGAGCTTAAGAGGAAATACAGTGAGAATTCTCTAGTAGATTTTAGAACACTTTAAAGCTGTGTCTTGTAGGCTCAGTCCCTTTGTAAGATGTATGATACATCCTCAAATGATAATTTGCCATCAGTCTGAACCTCTGGTCTACTTATAGTGCCTATTGACTTAGAAATGAAGTATGAAGGCTCCCAACTTAATAAAGTCTATGAGTACTTGTGAAGCACATTAATACAAAAAAATATTTCTAGTGAAACCATATGCTGACATTTGCACAGGAATCGTTCTTTTCCCCATATTCAGCGTCACCTTCCACTTGCCTAATTAACTCTCTTGTGTCTAAAAACTACTTTTAAATAATCAGCTGCCCTCTTCTGGGACCTGAACTCTGCCACAATTTAATGATACATTTTCATAGGTGGTCCCTCTAAACTCTGGAAGACATACAATTTATGGTTGCAGTGTTATGCAAAATGCCAACTTAAAAATAGATTAAAAAGATTATATTGAGTAAGACTCCTTTTATTGTACATCTTACACAAATTATACCATCAGTTACTTATATGCAACTCAAATGAGAAGTAGGGTTGGATATTGGTAAAATGGCTGAATCTTACCCATTGCCTCCAATAGGAAAATAAATAAACCAGCAAGTTAATAATAATTTACACTGTTGTGACCACCTCTTCAGCCATTATTAATTTATCTTGTTTATCTTGCTCATCTATTCTATTCATAGCTGTGTTCTCTATTTCCAACAGAGGGCAGAGGAACCAGAAGATCTCATCTGAGAAAAGTCAGATTGGGGAATGTGGCTGCTGTGGCATCAATCTTCACTTCTGCAAAACCCTGTGTTGAAAGAAGGGGCAAGGCTGCTGCACCCCTCTCATATTGTCTCCCTGTAAGGGAAGAATCTTAGAAACTTCAATTAATAACGACTATGTCAGTATTAAACTTTGCACACCCTCTAGTCCTGATGAGGTGACTCTCAAAGGGATCCATGCATATAGTTAATGTGAGTCCTTGGCAGCAGCAGTATGGTTTTATTGAAGACAAAGCTATGATGAAGGCTGAAGGAAGTTAGAGAATATATGAGGCAGAGCTGGGGCCAGTACAAGCAAATTTAGAGCTCCTGGGAAAGCTATCTGACTTCATCCAATACACCTTATGACTCAACTGGCTATACTATTCCAGTAGAAGTGTGTATTGAGGCCTAGTGGGAAGATGGCATGGGAGATATGTTACTGTGTCCAAACTCCCTAGGAACAGAAATGGTGGTTTCATATATGAAATGAGGAGGACTCTTGAGAGGTGCTATAGTCAGTCCAGAAATAAAAGGCAAAACATCCTGAAGCAGCATCAGAGAACTGTCCACACCGAAGTGTACTTACTCCACATCTGGAGTATTAGAATGGCACACACTAGGGGTGTGTCTAGACTATATGGCTCTGTCGATGGAGCCATGTAGATGAGTGTACTCGGCAAAGGGAAATGAAGTGGTGATTTAACTAATCATGGCTTCATTTACAGCAAAATGGCCACCACGCTATGCTGATTAGCTGATTGTCAGCCAACCGCGGAACCCTTTGTCATCAGATCCTGTAGGCCTAGTTTCATGAGTCATAAAAAATCTGACAACAAAGGGTTCTGGGGTCAGTTGATCTCCATCTAGACTACTGCGCTGTGCCGACAATCAGCTGATCAGCACAGCACGGCACCCATTTTTATGTAAATGAAGCAGTGATTATTTAAATCCCCGCTTCATTGACTATGTCGGGTACACTAGTTTAAATGGCTCCGTCGACGGAGCCATGCAGTCTAGACACACCCTAGGGCTGTGTCTACACTGGCATGAATTTCCGGAACTGCTTAAAACGGAATACTATTCCGTTTTCAGTTTTTCTGGAAAAGGAGCATGCACACTGGCAGGCTGCTTTTCCGGAAAAGCCCTTTTTCCGGAAAAGCATCTGTGGCCAATGTAGACACGCTTTTCTGGAAAAGAGCCCCGATCGCCATTTTCGCGATCAGGGCTTTTTTCCGGAAAAGACTACTGGGCTGTCTACACTGGCCCTTTTCCAGAACAGTGTTCCGGAATAAGGACTTATGCCCGAGCGGGAGCAGAATAGTTTTTCCAGAATAGCGGCTGATTTTGTACAGTAGAGCGTTGTTGCTTTTCCGGAAATTCAAGGGCCAGTGTAGACAGCTCGCAGCTTATTCCGGAAAAGCGGCTGATTTTCCGGAATAAGTGGTCCAGTGTAGACACAGCCTAGGTGTTCAACCTTTTCTACATGGGTGGGACCTTACTACTAGGGGTATCCTAGAAACTTTGTAATGTCCCTGGCTTCTGGCATATCTGGATTAGGGGTGAGAATGGTGGGGCTTGACGTGAATGGTGCTCATTATGTGGGAGGATAGTCTCACCCGCACAAGAAATTGATACACTAATGTGTAGCTCCCAATAGAAAATATGTTTTATAATTAGCTATCAGCTGGGACTGGCTAGTTACCAGTCAGCATAGTTAAGGAGCAACTTTGAGTCCTCCTGATGACATTATGGCAATCCATAATATAATTAATTATGAATTGAGAGGCTATGTCAGAAAGTATGACCAAGAGCTGAGACTCAAGTATAATCCCATGGTTAAAAGCTATTTGGGCTCTATGTTACCTGAACTATATAATCACAGACTTCTTTGCAGTTTGATACACCGGGGAAACTGTAGTCCCTGAAACAGTGCTGTCAAATATTATCTTAACCAGTTCTTAAGGTTAACTTCCACTTTTTATTGATACAGTATTTAAAGAGTGGAAGTTTGCTTAAAAATTCCTGTTCTCTATAAATGCAGTGGTGCCAATTGAACTAATTCAGAGTGATTTGTTTCTCAGTTTGTAATAGAGAAGCTTGGCAGTGCTGACCAATATTTACTTATATATGTTGCTTATCATGTAACTATAAATTCATGAAAGTCCTAGATCTATTAAAAAGGCCACTAAGGAGTTTAGAGCACTCCAAAGTATAGTGATAATGAAGGACTCTGTAGCTGATTGCAAAGAGTTGAAATGTCAATCTCTGATTGAGATGTCAGTTCCAGATGACAGAGTAACCTTTCCCCAAGGTGTTCACATGACAGGGAACACTAAATTTAGGTTTACTGAATATATCAGAGTAGAGGCCCTCAAGATTAGATTCTATTCAGATCAATGCATTAATGGGGGGAGAGAAGGGAAATGCACTGAGTGCCCAAGCATGCGGTTTTTAATGCTCAAATTATTCAGAATAATAACTTGCTTAATAAGAAGTTATGACTGTGCTAAAGGGGCAATTTCATTTGTAAGTTTAAAAAATTATTTTTTATTTCACATTTCACAGATCTATAGTGAAGATCTTTAAACAAGAAATAATAGAATCAAGCTTACAAGAAAAACTGAGAGAAGGAGAGGAGAGAAAGAGGGGAACAATAAAAAAAGGAACACAAGGCAGAGACCACGACTTTGTTCAGCTACAACATATATTTCTTGGACTGAAGATGTAGAAGGCATGCAAATGGATTTTGAAATATTCTATGCAAATGTATGTTTCCATAAACCTCTATTGAGTTGCTGACTCTAGTCTAAAGAACTGCTTAGGTGGTTCTTTAGAACGCTGTGTGTATAAATAGAATTTATATAGCATCTTCCACTAGGATGTATGAATCTAGGTACTTCCCTCTATTTATATTCATTACCCCAAATCCTATTTTTTGAAAATATAATGATTTATTTTAAAGCGTATTATCATGTAGATAACAGAAATTATGTTGAAATAAATGTATTTGTTTGTCTAAAGAGAAAACATGGTGCAATGTTATAGAAGTCACCACCCTCTACAGGAAACCCACTGACTCATACAGTTACCTACATACTTCTAGCTCCCATCCAACACACACCATACCATCCATCATCTATAGCCAAGCCCTTTGATACAACTGCATCTGCTTTAATCCCACTGACAGAGACCAGAAACTTCAGGATCTCTACCAAGCATTTATAAACCTCAACTACCCACCCGGAGAAATAAAAAAGCAAATTGGAAGAGCCAGACGAATACCTAGAAACCATCTACTTCAAGACAGACCCAAGAAAACCAACTATAGAACACCACTTGACATCACCTACAACCCCCAACTTAAACCTGTCCAACACATTATCAATAAACTACAGCCTATACTGGAAAAGGATACTAAACTCCAAGAGGCTCTGGGAGACAGACCCATAGTCTCCTATAGACAACCACCTAACCTCAAGATGATTCTTACCAACAACCACAGGACATACCACACTAATACCAACCCTGGTACCTTCCCTTGCAACAAACCCCGTTGCCAGCTTTCTCCACATATTCACTCTGCTGATACCATTATTGGACCTAACCAAGTGAGTTATAAGATCAAGAATACATATTCCTGAGCATCCAGAAATATAATTTATGCTATCATGTGCCGAAAGTGTCCGTCTGCTTTGTACATTAGACAAACGTCTCAGACACTTCGCCAAAGGATCAATGCCCACAAAACAGATATTAGACAGGGTCACAAAGAAAAAACAGTTTCTTGCCATTTCAACCAGAAAGGACACTGTCTCAATGACTTAATTACCTGCATCCTGCTTCAGAAGCCTTTTAAATCTGCACTTGAAAGGGAATCCTCTGAACTGTCATTCATGCTAAAATTCGACACTCTACGTGTCGGTCTCAACAAAGACGCTAACTATCTTACCCATTGCAAAGATAGCTTCCCCAATTATCACCTCTAATACCATTAGCTCACAGACATTTACCTTCCCCCTCCCCCGCATCCCTCTTCTGTTCTAAAATGTGATTTGTCCTTTTCATATGTGTTCATTTTTTTAATTGTATCCTTTGGTATATATGGTTGTGACTATTTTCTTCCACTATTTGATCTGAGGAAGTGGGTCTGGCCCACGAAAGCTCATCTTCTAATAAGCCATCTTGTTAGTCTTTAAAGTGCTACATAGTCCTGTATTTTGTTTCAGCTACACCAGACTAACACGGCTACATTTCTACACTGTAGAATAAAATTCGTCATTTAATAGTTTGATCCTATCTGAGCATGAACTGTCAGAACATCATATAGGTCAGGAAATAAAATATGTGAAAAAAACATGTGAGGCCATGCCTACACTGAGATATAAGGCTGAAATTATTAAGGTAAATTTTCAGCACCCGATTTTGCAACATTAAAGGAGCACATCCCCAATGTGCACCAGAATACAATGTTCAAAGTGGCACATCCCCAGTAGAGTGGGTGCCATTGATTCTGAGAGCTATGCACTGTGGATAGCTATCCCACAGTTCCTTCACCCCTTTGCATTCTGGGCTGTGCTCCCAATGCATGTTGGGGCCAAAATTGTGCAGTGGGTGGTTCTGGGTACATGTTGTCAGTATACCATAAGGCACTCATTTCCTCCCTTTGCCCCTGCTTGAGAGCAACAGCAAACAATCTTTTCATACCCTTTCCCCCTCCCTGGTTATCCATGCAGATGCTACAGCAGTGTAAACATAGAACTCATTGTGAATCCCCGTGAGCATCAAAGCATTATGGCAATCATATGAACCATGGTGCTCCTCATACTGGAGTATATTCAGAGAGTATCCAGGGTCCACCAGAATCAGGAAGAATCTCTGGAGGCCATGAACGCACTGTTCTGCAAAGTACTTGAGTTGACAACTGTTCTGCAAAGCACTTGATAACTGGAAAATGCCATTGACATTTGATCCTCTGGACACATGGAACATCACTTCTGGTGTGAGACAGGCACAGACTGGTGGGACCATTTAGTCATGTAGCTATTAGATTATCATAGTGGCTGCAAAATTTTCCCACTGCATGGCCATTTTCATGAAACTGTGAGAATTGCTTTCTCCTGCCCTGAAGCACAAGAATACCAGAATTAGACCCGCGCTGACAGTGGAGAAATGAGTGGCAATTGCCCTGTGGAAGCTTGCAGTGCCAGAGAGCTACCAGTCTGTTGGGAATCAATTTGAACTGGGGAAATCTACAATGGGGGCTGTTGTGATCCAAGTAGTCAAGGCAATAAATACCCTTCTGCTATGGAGGGTAGTGACTCTGGGAAATGTGGAAGACACAGTGGAGGGCTTTGCTGTGATGGGATTCCCTTACTGTGCTGGGGTGATAGAATGTGCAGCCCTTACTTATCATCTGACCACCTTGCCAAGGCGTACATAAATTGCAAGGCGGTACTTCTCAATGCTGCAGGTGCTGGTGGATCACAAGGGCCATTTTATCAACATCAACATGGGATGGTCAGTAAAGGTACATGACAGGCACATCTTTAGGAACTCCTACCTCTTCAGAAAGCTTCAAGCTGGAACTTTTTTCCTACTGGAAAATTACCACTGGAGACATTGAAATGCCAATAGTGATCCTTGGAGACCCAGACAACCCTTGCTCCCATGGCTCATGAACCTGTACATGGGCAGCCTGGCCTGCAATAAGGAGCAATTCAACTATGGGCTGAGCAAGTGCAGAATGGTGGCAGAGTGTGCTTGTGAGCATTTAAAGGGAAGATTTAGGAGTCTAATAATTAGGTTAGATCTCAGTGAAAGCAACATTCCCAGCCGCGGTGCGCTCCATAATATTTGTGAGAAAGGGGAGAAATTTGTGTGGCAGGGAGGGAGGGGGGGGCGAGGCACAGCACCTAGCCACTAATTAGGAGCAGCCAAACACCACGGCAACAAGGAGACCACATCCAGGGGCATTGTAAATCAGAGAGGCTTTGAAAGACAGTTTTATGAATAGACTGATTTGCTTGTTGTTCTTAACAAAATGCCCCTGCATTCTATGTGGTTGCCTATAAAGCTCCTCCCTCTTCAACACAACAATAAAGAGACTGTTGTTCAGAAATCATTTGTTTTTATTAAGGGAAGATAGCAGGGAAAGAAAAGGAGTCGAGGGTGGGAACTTTGGGTGTGTGTGTGTGGGAGGGGTGATCACACTTGTTATAAGGACAGCCTTTTGCTTCAGTCACATACTTGGGGTTGAATATGAGGCTTCCCTTGATTTCCTCCCATGTTGTAGAGCCCCTGGAAGAGGACGCTATGTATGATATTCAGCGAGGAGAGAATGTGGTCCCACAAGGGCTGAATGGGGTGTCTGTCATGTAGCTGTCCTGGAAGGATGCTATGCAGTTCATCACACCCACCATGGATAACAAGACTCTCTCCTGGTTCTTCACTTCCAGCTTCCTGCATGCTCTCCTGTCCTCATGTTCCATTCACATCTCCAGAAGCAGTGCATTCCTCCACTCACAGTGCTCTCTGTCCAAGTTGGTGGATTGCATTTGCTCACTGAACATGTCATCCATAGTCCACTTTTATCTGCAGATTTTTGCCAGACAGACAGCTGTCAGAGACAGAGGAGTGCATAGCACACTCACTGCTGTTCCCACTGTTACGAAAAATGTAGGGCAGACTTTACAGGGGCTACATTGTCGAGAGTAAAATCTAAACTGCTAGCATAAAAGGAAGGTCTGCCAAAAGACAATAGGGACGTGTTTTGTACAAGGTCACAGTCATGCTTGTAAGTTGTGACTACATAGCAGGTACACAACAGAGTTCTTAGAGGAGCAGATGACTCAGTTTGGTGGCAGGCATAGTAAGTGACAGGCCAGGGCTTGAGCCTATGGGAGTATGGGGGTCTGTGCATGGTGGCAATGCAGGGAAGTGCAGGGGTTCATGTGGCGCCTGTATAGTTTGGCGTCCCCTGTTTGCCAGGAGAGTGCAATTTTCCCTTCCCACAGGAACATGCGGGTGGGAGGGAGTCCATTTGTAGCGAAAAGACAGAGGCTTGTGTTTTGTCTGTGTGTTCGGCATCCCCATTTGCTGGGACAGTGTAACTTTCCCTTCCCACAGGAAGTATCTGAGCAGGAGGATGGGGGGGCAGAGGGAGTCTGGGTATGGCAGCAGGGCAGGAGCTAACGTCGTGCTTCATTTGGGATGGGCAAATGGTGGTTTACTGCAGTGGCATCAGCTAATAGCTTTTCCTGCTTCACCCAGGTTTCCATGCAAGGTATCAGTCTTCTCCAAATCACACAGAATGATAGGCAGCAGATGCTGACCCTGGCAGATGTGGCCAGGAACCTGGATCTTATGCTTAAATGCTTTGTACTGGTCAGACTACTTACTGGTAGCTTGGCGTGGAAAGGTGTCCTACCATGGAGGACGGAATAAGGCAGGCCTCCCCAGAAACCTTGTGAGAAGATATAAAGAGTTCCTGTATGAGAGCTTTATGGAGATGTGTACAAAGGATTCCCACTCCATCTCCAGACACATTAACAAGCTGTTCCTGGGACCTCATCCCCCCACACTGTGTAGGCACAGTGGCTTCCATAAATCACACCCAATTGCCTTAACTCACTTGGAGCATGATAGAAAATGTGAACTTGAGAGAAATGCCCTCCCTGGGATCAGGTCCTAGCTGTGAGATGTCATTGGAAGGGAGGTGAGGGGTGGGCTAGATTGTCTTCAAAGTTATAAAAAGATCCTGGCTGTCAGTGACATTGGTTGCCCTGCTCGCCTGCTGATCATTCTCCTTCTCTTATCCTCCATGCTGTTGTCCAAGGCTGCCAGAGGAGTGTCTTGGGAGGAATCCATGGACTGACTAGGGAAACTGGTTGGGTTCCCCCTTTAGAATTGTATATAGCCGCACATAGAAACTCATATTTGTGGCGATGATCCAGACCATCCATCTGCCTCCCTTGTCTTCTAGCATGACTGCCTCAGTGCCTTTATTTTCATGCGGCACTGCTGAGCATCCCTGGCACATCCTTTCTTCTCCATGCTCTTTGTGATCTTGTCATAGATATCGGTGTTTCTTTTGCTGGTTCATAGTTCTGTGAAAACAGATTCCTCTCCTGACACAGGAATGAGATCCAGGATCTCCTGCGTGCTCCATGCAGGTGATTGTCTGTAGTCCTGAGAACTCATGGTCATGTGTGTACTCAGGTATGCTGCTTACTGTGAGGTCTGCTTCCCCTGCAGGAAATTAAATTCAAAATGTCCTGGGGCCTTTCCTGTTCACCTGAGAGCAGTAGAATTGAAAGTCCTGGTCAAAGCGGTCCCTGTGGGGTACTACAGGGCATCTCTCAGAGGTCAAGAACTTTGACTTTCACAGTACTGTGTCTGCATTGCATACTGTGTCAACCATGAAAGGTCAAATTTGGCATTGCTTGTTGTGAAAATCTGCTGTACCAAAATCGACATTTACGGCCCATAAGCAGATTTGATGGGCTTGGTGGTGTAGACTCATTGTTTAGAAATTTGACTTCATGTGATAAGTTTGACCGAAACTCTCATTGTAGACCAGGCCTGAAACTTATAGACTTCAAGGACAGAAGGGATCATTGTGATCATCTAGTTTGATCTCCTGTATATCACAGACTACAGTACCTCATCCATCCATTCCTGTAATAGACCCATAACAACTGTCTGAGTTACTGACGGTTACTGAAGTCCTCCTATCTTCAAGTTATAGAGAATCTATTTACTCTAATTCAAATCAGCAAGTGACCAGTGCCTTTTGCTGCGGAGGAAAGCAACGCCTCCCTTCCTCAAAACAAAAACAAAACAAAAACAAAAATAGAGTTTCTAAGCAGGAAAAAATTCCTTCCCAAACCGAAATATAGCAGTAAGTTAGACCGAGAGCATGTGTACAAGATCCAGTAAACACAGCTACCAAAGAATTCAACTCAGAGCCCTCCCTATTTAGTTACCCTCCCGTGGCCATTTGAAATATTTGCTACTAGCAATCTTAGATGCCATATGCCACTTCAGCGAGATCATCATGCCAGCCCCTACATACGCTTATCCAGATCCATCTTCAATCCAGTTCAGTGTTTTGCCCCTACTGTAATTTCTACTGCCTCATTAATATACAAAACTACCACACCACCTTTACTCCCAACTGAGCTGGAGTTCATCCCATGAGAATAGTCTGTGAATATATCCCAGGAGTGAACACCGTTAAGCTTCCCTCCTAGTGCAATTACACAAGCCATCTCTTGGTCACCATATCTTGTTAATATTCACAAGATTTTGTATTTCAAAGTAATAACTGATTTCTTTAGTGTATTTATAGATTTCTCTCTTCATGTAAGTTACACAAGAAAGGAGAGGTCTGCATTACTTTCAGAAATTTGAACTGAACTGGAGATGAATGAAGATGAATGAGTAAGTTTACATTTATACTTCCATTTAGAAGACTTACAAAATGAGTAATGTAATCCAAGGTAGCCCTCCCTCATGAGAGAAAGATGGTTACTGTTAACAATACATAGCAGGAATAAGAAAAGTTTAATCTGTTCTTCGCTGCCTTAATTAATCAGCAAAAATCACGGTGGAATTTTTAAAGAAACAGAATACTCAAACTAGAACTGGATCAAGATACTGAAATTTATTTTTTGGGTTAATGGTGGCAGAAATGTAACATTCCCACTCTCAAACTCCCCTTTTTGTTTTAAAATATACCTTACATTTATTCAAAGACATGAAAAGGAACATACAGAACTCACAATGAGAATACAAAATCAATCTACTACATATATACCATGGAAAGCATGAAATAACAGAGAAACTTTTAGAAGAACATGCAGGAAAATTGTTATGCTGGGAAAGAAATCACGGAAAAGAGTACCTTCTTGAGTCTTAATATTATCCCAGATGATCACCCAATCACAGAGATTGGCATGAGATGTCCACTCTCTTGTGCAGATTTCCAAAAAAGGGCAATCATATGCTTGTCATCTGAACAAGTATAGAGGTTAATCCTTTGTTCTGCTAATAAGAACTCTATGGAACATCAAAATGAAGCAAATGAGAAGTAAAACTTCTGGTCTGGCAATGTAGGTCTTTTTTTGTTAATTCCAAGGAAGGATTTCAGTATGAACACACAAAAACCAAAAAGATATAAATAATGTAGGTTAGCACACAATATACAGTATCAATAGCTCCTTTGAAGGTGGAAAACCAAACAGGTGCCCAGATTTATAGCAGGCCTAGTCCCAGTGGGCATCAAGCCAGACAGGAGGACAATCATGTCATTATGGAAGCTTTCTCAGGAAAATATTCTAAAAGAGAAAAGTCATTCATCGTTTAAATATTTTAACAGTAATATCAATTAAATCAAGTTTCTTGTAATAAATCTAGCTTCAAACTTCCCTTCTGGTCATTAACAATGTTACTTGAAGCATATCAGTTTTAGACTTCTATCCATTTGCAAAACTCCACCTTTGAAGAAGGAAACTATAGAAACTCATTCCCAGCAATGCTTCCATTGCTTCATCTGCACTGCTGAGAGCCATGGTGTAGACAAAGCACTGGTAATATAATCCTCAAGTGATAGTAGCCACAATGATTATTAGTTTCCTAGAATTTCCTAGAGCACAAATGGTCTTACACTGTTCAATTTTGTCCTTCCTGAGAGAAAACTTTTCTATTCCCTCCTCTCCTTATCCTTTCCACTCCTCATTATCCATTTGGTTACATTTTACTAGAAGATTTACTCAATGTTGCTTGGTCCTTAACTCAAATTAGTTTTAAATCATTGTTCTGGGGATGAGGGGTTCACTATGCAGACTGCCCCAGCCCTCTCTCACTGCCGCAGGTTGGGGCCAGGTGAGAAGTGCTTGTCCAAGACTGTGGCAGCTGCCGTGGGTACAGTTGGGGAAGAGGTGCATGTCCCCCGACAGGGGGACAAATAGACACACAAACTGATCAACTATCTGAAATATATTGTAGATCGCTGACCCTCTCTCACCCTGGCCCCCTGCTGGCCTAGTGGGATTTATCTGTCCTGGTCCCCCATCTCTGGCCCCCTGCTGTCCTCCCTGTGAAAAACTTAAAAAACAACAAATAGTCTTGCAGCACCTTAGGCTGTGTCTAGACTACATCCCTCTTTCTACAGAGGGATGTAAATTAGACACGTCGAAATTGCAAATGAAGTGGGGATTTAAATATCCCACACTTCATCTGCATAATTGCATCATGGCGCTCTTTCGAAAAAGCACCATTTTGAAAGTAAAACCACAGTCTAGATGCAGTTCTTTCAAAAACAGCAGGCTTTTTCAATAGATCCTGTACTCCTCAAAAAGTGAGATTTACAGTATCTTTCAAAAAAGCCTGCCATTTTCAAAATAATTGTATCTAGACCGTGGTTTTACTTTCGAAATGGCACTTTTTTGAAAAAGTGCCATGATGCAATTTTACAGATGAAGCACGGGATATTTAAATCCCTGCTTCATTTGCAATTTTTATGTGTCTAATTTACATCCCTCTGTTGAAAGAGGGATGTAGTCTAGACACAGTGTTAGAGACTAACAACAAACATAGTTGGTATCATGAGCTTTCATGGGCACAACATACTTCTTCAGATAAATGCAGTTTATGGGGTTGGTCCAGTTTGCAAATAAATAGCACAGAGGGGATGGTTGGGGGGGGGGGGAGGGGGGGAGGAGGAGGAGGAGGAAAAAGAAGAAGAAAAGGGGGTAAAGAAATTGTCAATTTGAGTGTCCATGCTAAATGAAGCTGATAAGAATACCATTTTAACTACCCTTTGTTTGTTTTTTAATTTCACATTAGGATGTGAAATGTAATGGGCAATCCAGCCAATGTCTTTGCTTAGACTTCTGTTGTAGGAATCAAACTTGTAAATGAAATTAAGTTCTGTCGAGCTGGCTTTTGAAATTGGTTTGAGTATGACTCCCGCCTATCCTTCCCTTTCTATTTTATGAGAATCAAATTCTAGTCACATTCCATTGTTCTGGCACAACCAAACCTTACCTTGCTTTAGGTTATGATAAGAGAAAGCTTTATACCGAATTTGGTAGTCCTAGCTCTTACCATTTAGAAGGAGATTTGAACAATCAGACTCACAGATGGATGGGCAGACAGATAGATAGAGGCACATTTCTCAAATATATAGTAAGATGTGCTACCTGAGATTCAGCCAAATCATAAATTAAATATGCCTTTGTTTTGCAGGGTCAGATAGTTAAAGGTATACTGACTTCCCCTCTTCACCCACAAAAATGTACAAATTCTTCATTCTGTTATAACTAGAATCCTAGAGCTACCAGTTCGCTCAGAAACTGGATAATATGTGTAAAACTTTAACCAGAGGAGTGACTGACTAGTAATAGCAGTTACTTCATAGGAACAAGGGATGTAATTAGATCCAAGGAATTTAGCATGCTGGTCAGAGATACCATCCTATTCCTACAAAAATTAATTCAGCCCCAAAATGACTCCTCTGCGGGAGTGAAGTTACCTTTAGAACAAAACAAAACAAAAATAAAAGAAATTGAAGTAGATACAAAATATTTTAATTATTTTCCTTTTTAAATCCCTCAATAAATAGGTAGAATGAAGCTTCACTGTCTGGAAGCTAAAGACAAAGTGAGATAGATGTGTTCACTACATGTATTACCAAGGGAGTGGTTTCCCTAGCAACAATAATCATGTGAAAGCCTACTGAATATCCTGCTACTCCTATGACTTTTTCCAGTTTAGATACATGGATAATTGAATTTGATGCTAAGTACCCAAATCAATTGCAGCAGGAAGCGCTGGCCTGAACATAAATATATCAATGGCATTGGTGAAGAAGCAGTTTCTTTTATTTGCTGTTAACGGGAACTGAAGTCATGTTTTTCAAGTGCCTAACATTTCAGGTGCCTTTTTATTTTTCACTTCCCTTATTTAACAATTTTTGTTTATTTTTTAAAAAAAATTAGTTTCTTTTGAATGATTCAAAATCAGTACATATTTTAAGATGTTTGTTACATTTTTTAATCTGTAGTTGAGTTCAGAGTTCTCAGAAATACAGTAGAACATGGAAGTCTTATTATAAGAAGATCTATATACTGTGGAAGTGGCCAATTTTTTTTTTTTAGTATTTTCTGGCTTTATGTGGAGTCCACTAGCAAGATGACTTTTGTAATGTCTCAGTGGTTTTAGAATATATTCTTGAAATCCTATATGAAAAAACACACTGTGAAATTCACAATATCACATTAAAAGAATACAAGCTTTTGGAGTGTACTTGTAATTAAGATTGTAGTCATGCTAGAATAAGTAGTCTCTAAACTGAAATGGAGTATCTTTCAACAAGCTACATTTATCTGGAAATCTGTGCACATCTATTTTGACAATAGTTTTTACAGTGGTCCCCAAACTTTTGGGGTTGCTGGGCACCTGGTGGCGGGGCTGCTCATGCATTGGGTACCCGGGGGCGGGGACTCACACGCGCATGGGGGCAGGGCCACCCATGCACTACGCTTCCGGGGACGGCGCCACTCCTGCGCTGCGTGCCCGGGAGTGGGGCTGCCCATACACTGCGTGCCTGGGGCCAGCGCCACTCCTACGCTGTGCACCCAGAAGCTGGCAGCGCCTATACGTGGCACACCTGGGGCTGGTGCCGCTCTTGCACCACGTGCCCAGGGCAGGGGCCACCCATACGCCACGTGCCCAGGGCTGGAACATCCCATGCGCCGCGCTTCCGAGGGCAGGGCCACCACCAACCACGTGCTGCGCGCCTGGGGCTGGCACCGCTCCTGTGCTGTGCACCATAGAGCAGGGCTGCCCTTGTGCCATGCACCCAGGGGCGGGGCCGCTCATGCGCTGCATAGCAGGGGCTGGTGCCACCCTTGTGCTGCACACGCAGATGGGGGGCCGCCTATGCTCCGCGCATCCAGGGGCTGGCGCCACCCATGCTCTGCATGCCTGCGGGCGGGGCCAGCCCTGATCACTTGGCAGGCGCACTGAAATGGCTCGGCGGGCGCCATGGTGCCCACGAGCACCAAGTTGGGGACCACTGGTTTATAATATAAGCAATGTATTACAAATAGATATATTAACAGCTGCTGCCACATGTTGAAAAAAATTAGAAGCAGTTTCTGCATCTTTCATATTTTTGTTACTTGTTTTCTTTTTAAAAAGAAAAATCCAGACATTTTCATTAAAACAATCAGTAGTTTTCTTAGAAAGACTTTTCCATTATGATTATTTTTCTGATATAGAAATCTTGGGCCAGATCCTCAAATTCTGTAAATTACTGTAACTCCATTGAAGTAAATGGAAAGACACCAATTATTTACAGCAGCTGACGATCTGGACCCTAAAGTTTATGAAGGCACAATGGTCTCCAGAACAAATATATCCCATGTGATAGTGAGACAATACTTTGACAGGGTTACCAGCCTAGTGGATGGGCGGAGATGGAGGAAGAATAGACAAGATATATTTTGATCTTAGTAAAACTTTTGACACAGTCCCAAATGACATTTTTATAAGTAAACAGGAGAAATGTGGCCTATGTTAAATTACTATAAAGCGGGTGCATAACTGATTGAAAGACTGGCTCAGAGTAATTATCAATAGTTTGTCAACAAATCTAGGAGGTCACATTTAGTGGGGTCCCTCAAAAGGTAGTCTTGGGTCTAGGGTCTTATACTGTTCAATATTTTCATTAATCTTTGAAAAATCATGGCAGACAGGGGAGATTCCAGAAGACTGGAAAAGGGCAAATATTGTACCCATCTATAAAAAGGAGAATAAGAACAACCCAGGAAACTACAGACCGGTCAGTTTAACGTCTGTCCCAGGGAAGATAATGGAGCAGGTAATTAAGGAAATCATATGCAAACACTTGGAAGGTAATAAAGTGATAGGGAATAGCCAGCATGGGTTTATGAAGAACAAGTCATGCCAAACTAATCTGATAGCTTTCTTTGATAAGATAACGAGCCTTGTGGATAAGGGAGAAGCGGTGGATGTCATTTACCTAGACTTTAGTAAGGCATTTGATACGGTCTCGCATGATATTCTTATTGATAAACTAGGCAAATATAACTTAGATAGGGCCACGATAAGGTGGGTGCATAATTGGCTGGATAACCGTAGTCAGAGAGTTGTTGTTAACGGTTCTAAATCCTGCTGGAAAGGGATAGCAAGTGGAGTTCCTCAAGGGTCTGTTTTGGGACCCGTACTGTTCAATATCTTCATCAATGATGTAGATATTGGGATAGAGAGTACGCTTATTAAGTTTGCAGATGATACCAAACTGGTTGGGGTTGCAACTTCTTTGGAGGATAGGGACATAATTCAAAATGACCTTAGCAAGTTAGAGAAATGGTCAGAGGTAAACAGGATGAGGTTTAATAAAGAGAAATGCAAAGTGCTCCACTTAGGAAGGAACAATCAGTTCCATACATACAAGATGGGAAGGGACTGTCTAGGAAGGAGCATGGTGGAAAGGGATCTAGGGGTCATAGTGGACCACAAGTTGAATATGAGTCAACAGTGTGATGCTGTTGCAAAAAAAGCAAATATGATTTTAGGTTGTATCAACAGGTGTGTTGTAAGCAAAACTCGTGAAGTCATTCTGCCGCTCTACTCTGCACTAGTTAGGCCTCAGCTGGAGTACTGTGTCCAGTTCTGGGCGCCACATTTCAAGAAAGATGTGGAGAAATTGGAAAGGGTACAGAGAAGAGCGACAAGAATGATTAAAGGTTTAGAGAACATGACCTATGAAGCCAGGCTTCATGAACTGGGCTTGTTTAGTTTGGAAAAAAGAAGATTAAGGGGGGACATGATAGCGGTTTTCAAATATCTAAAAGGGTGTCACAAGGAGGAAGGAGAAAATGTGTTCCTCTTGGTTTCTGAGGACAGGACAAGGAGTAATGGGCTTAAAGTGCAGCAGGGGAGGTTTAGATTGGACATTAGGAAAAAATTCCTAACTGTCAGGGTGGTCAAATATTGGAATAAATTGCCAAGGGAGGTGGTGGAATCTCCCTCTCTGGAGATATTTAAGAACAGGTTAGATAGACATCTGTCAGGGATGGTGTAGACGGAGCGTGGTCCTGCCTTGAGGGCGGGGGGCTGGACTCGATGACCTCTCGAGGTCCCTTCCAGTCCTATTATTCTATGATTCTATGATTCTATGATTAATGATTTGGATAATGAAATGCAGAGTATGGTAATAAATGTGGCAAATAACACCACGTAGGTAGAATTATGAGCATTATGGAGAACAGGATTAGAATTCAAAATTAGCCTACCAAATTGAAGAACTGATTTGAAATCTATAAGATGAAATTCAGTAAAGATAAGTGCACAGTTCTTCACTTAGCAAAGAAAAATCATATGTTCTGCTACATAACTGTCAAAGTGGTAGTACTACTGAAAAGAATCTGGGAGTTACAGATACAGAATGGCTGTGTCTACACTGGGCCACTTATTCCGGAAAATCAGCCGCTTTTCCGGAATAATCTGTGAGCTGTCTACACTGGCCCTTGAATTTCCGGAAAAGCCACGATGCTCTACAATACAAAATCAGCCACTATTCTGGAAAAACTATTCTGCTCCCGCTCGGGCATAAGTCCTTATTCCGGAACACTGTTCCGGAAAAGGGCCAGTGTAAACAGCCCAGAAGTCTTTTCCGGAAAATGCCCCGATCGCGAAAATGGCGATCGGGGCTCTTTTCTGGAAAAGCGCATCTACATTGGCCACAGACGCTTTTCCAGAAAAAAGGGCTTTTCTGGAAAAGCAGCCTGCCAATGTAGATGCTCCTAATATGAATCAACAACGGGATGAAACTGTAAAAAAAAAAAAAAGTCAATATCATGTTGGGCATTTTTGACCATCTCTAATCTGTGGTCAAGAGCCAGCCACCATTTTCAAGTTTCCTGTGTCATGAAGAATCATTCCATTGTTCCACTCTACTGTTAAATCCTTTACATAGAAACAAACACAGGGCTGAACTTGACACATGTGAAAACCACAGTATTGACTCATCTGTGGGATGTCACAGTATAATCACAGGAGTTTTTCACTTCACACTTCTAGGTAACATAGGGTATAATTAGGATAAAATTTAAGTCAAAATTCTGATTTTCAAGAATTTGTTTTTGATAAAAATGTAACTGGACTACAGGAAGAAAAAAATAAGGTCCCATTTGGAGTGGAGAAGGGTCTTGGGTGCCCATCAGTCCTATGACAGTCAACCTCACTCCAACTTATAAGATAGACACCAGTCATTCAGTCCAGGAAAATTGCACTCTTTTGGAACTCAACAGCTTTTACTGGCCAGAGGAGTTATTGCCTAGCAGGGCTCGGTAATCCCTTGAGATACAGTACTGTTACCTCTGCAGTGCTTCCATCTCCTGGAACTGGCAGTGAAAAACTAAGATGGGGAAAATAAACAAGGCTAACTCAACTTGGTAGTGATGACCTTTACTACTGGTCAGACCCAGAGAAAGATTTTACTTACATCAATTTTTCCATTTTGTACAGCAAATTAGATCAAAATGAACAATATTCCAAACACAAGTAGACTTCTTTACCTTCTGATTTTAGTTAGACTATGTGGGGAGTGATAGATGTTTATTAAAATCAATATTAGTCATAAATTACCTATTCTTTTCTTTCACCTGAATTCAGCTCCTAAGCAATAAACATTTTCAAGGAAAATGAAAATACAACACTAAGTTGTACATCACATTACTAACTAGATGTGTTTATACTTCTTATCTCAACTGATTCTATTAACCTGTCAGCAGAAAGGCTTTTGGTTTATTACTGCTATTTTGAAACAATATATTTGAAAAATGGCACTACAGAAATGCAAACTTTTGATTCTTAAAAGAAAATACAAAATCAAAGTGGTTTCACTGGGTGGAGGAAAGGGTGGTCTTCTTTAGTACTAGTTGTAAAATATCTGCAAAATTGATGAAGTCATTGTAAGATAATTCACACAATTTCTGTTTTATGATCTAGGTCAGCTGTCATTTAGGGAATTTGCTTCCTAATCACTAGATTTAGGTAAAATTGGCTAAAATTTTGAGCAAAATTTCATAAATATGATTTCCACATTTTCAAATTGGGAATTTGTCAAGGGTCCACACATATTTTTGCAGATTGGCTTGCAAAAATCCAACTATCAGACTTTTTGTTTTGAGAGTTTACATATCCAGTATTTCTTAGGGTTATGCCTTAGCAGCCATGAGGAATTTTGATGCTGTGAAGAGAAGATAGGGAGTGAGAAAGACAGTTAAACTGTCTTACACTTATATAAGCAACCATGCCAGTCCTAGAGGACTGGACATCTCCAGCAAGTGGCCAGGGCCAGTGAACACCAAGATCCCACCCACTGATCCAACTTGAAGGAGAATCAGGTGAAGATTTGAATCAAGAACCCTATGGGGCACAGGATGGCAACAGTGCCTTTCTTTCCATAATTTTTCTTTTCTGGGAGGACAGGTAGTCTGAATTATTGCAGTTCTGGTCTCTAATTCAACTTGACTTGCCACTGGAGAACTGTTAACAGGCCCCATACCAGTTGGAGATCTTTGAGCACATCAGACACATGCCATATTCTCATGCTGCAGCTAGAGACCAGTGCCCTGAAACTGGGGATACCAGGTGCTGGAGTGCAGATGGGGGCAGAGGAAATCAATATAGGATCCTCTTTTCTAGCATAATCATTAGTGGCCACCTGTTTTGGTTTTACTCCAGCTGTGACTTCCCTTGCTGCAGACAATGGACATGCTAAACAGTCTGAGAGGATTTTTTTAG
This sequence comes from Pelodiscus sinensis, assembly GCF_049634645.1. Taxonomy (NCBI): domain Eukaryota; kingdom Metazoa; phylum Chordata; order Testudines; family Trionychidae; genus Pelodiscus; species Pelodiscus sinensis. Next base: position 35,225,826 of record NC_134718.1, on the reverse strand, counting down.
GCTGGAATGTTGGGAAGCATGTGTGATGCTGAGGACACAACAGTAAGTCTACGTCTACACAGCATAGTTATTTCGGAATAAACTATTCCAGAATAGTTATTCCAAAATAACTTATTTTGAAATAGCATGTCTAACTGCAGGGAAGCCTCAAAATTAGTTTGAGGCAGTCTACTCTAATGTAGATGTGCTATCTTGATTTAAAGCCTGAGGAGGAACAACTTAGAATGGCTAAGGAGAGAGGATATTTCAAAATAGTAGAAGTGGAGTGTCTACACACACCTTATTTCTAAATAGGTTTTTCAGAATAGGCATTATTCCTCATAGAATGAGCTGTCCATTATTTTGAAATTATTTTGAAATAGTGGAATTGCTGTCTAGATGCTCACATAGTTATTTCAGAATAATGACTGTTATTCCGAAATAACTTTGCTATGTAGACACACCCTAACTGTTGTTTGCTTGCCACAATATGGCAGCAGAGGAACTCTATGAAGAGTCTGTGGATTCTGAATTGCTGCTTTTCCCCTCCCTACTCAAAAATATGAAATATGACCCGCAAGAGAGGATTCTATTGCAGTTTGTTGTCTGGGAGGAGTTTGCTGCTGAAGGCAGTTGGAGAGTCCATACTGGAATTCAGCAGATGTCAGGGCCGAAAGGGCTTTAAAAGATGAAGTGTCTACCGTGATTGATTAAGCCTGGGTACCACCTGCACTGCCAGGAATGTTCAAAACAAGATCAGTACCACAGCATGTTGGAGACCTCAGAAAAGACTTATAATTCCTTTTTATGGTGGGACAACAGATAGCCTGTTTCCTGCCAAGATCCCACAGTATTTGGTAAAATTACTCATTCTTCTGACATGTGCACTATGCCACAAGGAAATAAAACAAAAAGTCTCAAACTGTAACGTTAACTTAACCAAAATAGATCTAAAAATCATGTGTGATCCTGTTTCCACTTAAGCTCACTACATGTAAATCTAATGATGGGAAAACTACAGAAGCTTCACATTCTTTTTTCTGAGCTGTCAAAACCTACAGAGGCCATCATTGGGCTATGTATTCCTTTATACCACACAGACAATCCTCTTTCACCTATAGCTGGTGTGCTTACAAGAAAGTACTGGTAGCATGCATCTTCTGCCTGTGGTCAATTATTTGGTGGTTTGACTAATTTCTTCTCTAGAGTGTCTTTCAGAGGCTGTAACCAGCTAGGGTCACTCCGATTACCATTCTGGGTGGAGTTTCAAGTCTGCTTGATCTTAAATCTAGCTAAATAATAAGCACATTATACTAACACCTTCCCTGTACCACAAAATTCACAGAGGCTCAAGTCATTTTTTATTTGGCTTACATAGCACATACAGTAATACAACCACTTCTGAGAAAATGGCATCTGCCAACCATCTTGAATTCAGCCTGCTGGAAAAGCAAAATATACATCATTTGTACATCTAAAGGCAACCAAGATGGCTTAAAATTCCAAACTGTAATTTTTTCATACTTTGTGCTCATTCTGATCCTAAACATTTTGTTTGAGCTCCATCAGCTTCCAAAATCGTTCCTTTTTCATCAATTTAAAAAGGATTCCATGACACATTTTCCTAGCTGTAATAATTTCATACTCTTATTATGTGAAATATATATGGCATATCAGATCCTCATTCAGTTTATGCAATTTCCAGTTATATCAATGGTTACTGTACCTGTGTACTTGGAGAAGTTCACATCCTTTAATTTTTAGTGTCTTATAATTACCTCAAGTGTTCTCCCTGAATGATATTGTCCAGGTAATTGCCTTTTCAATAATGAGGGTATCTTCTTAATCCTATCGGGAGGGAGGGGAAGAGATTATAGGTGAACTATCTAATCTGGAGCAGCAGGAAATCACCAACCCAAATACCCCTTGATTTTAATCCACTCTGGAACAGCAAACTACTTCCAAGGACATACAAGACAATTGAAGAGGTCAGTCTTTTATAGATGGCCCCAACTATCTCTGTTGTCTCAGTGTGTTAGGATTTATCACATAATCATTCAAGACTGGCAGCTCTTGCAATGTAATAACATTAGAGGGCATAGGTTAGCTTGTATGCCTTTGCCAAACATTTCTCTTACATTGCTGAAACTTTGGTTGAAAGTGTAAATCATGTTGACCTTATAAATGTCAGGACTACTGTGATTCTGTTCAACAGTATGAGGAGAAATTTGTGCATCTGAATACTCACTGTAATAACACAGTTTCAGTGAGAAAAGAAACACTACAGATGACCAGGTTGATGCCCTCTAATTACAAATATCATTGCACTTGCTTGAATATAAAATATAACATCTACAAAATATCTGATATGCAAATGCTTAAAGGGTTCTCTTCTTCAATTAAAATCTGTAACTGAACAATTTTTGAGAGTAATAAGACTGAAGTGACTGAACCTATTAGAACAAGTGGTAAATAGGCAAATATTAAAAATGATCTTGAATTTTACCTTGAAAAAATAAGAACATGTATAACAAGGACTCAAAACACAGGTGCTTAAAATAAAACAAGCAAGAAAGCACTTATAACGCTCACAAGATGTACAAATCCGTATTAAAATATGAATAAATCAACTTACATTTATGGCAATTAAATGAAGAGCTAGACATTATTTCCATGATTTGCTGAAGTGACCTGCTCCTTGTTACTGAGCAGTACCCACTGTCCATACAACATACATGAAAAATGGAAAGGAATAATGAATTTTAAAAGGCTTTAAGATTTTTTTTATCATGGAATCCATAATGATACAGTGATAAGACTAAGATTATGGGAACTGCCATATCAGACATTTGAAATTCTAACATAGAATCTTCATACTGACAAAAAACGCTTCAGAAGAAAGGAATGATATTCCATCAATGCATTGGGCCAATAGGAGATCATGGAAAAAAATCTCTTATCATTACTGAGGTACTCCTAAAGGGAAGTCACTTAAATATAAATTTATAAGCTGAAGGCACAAAGTTTTGTATATTGTTGATGTGTTCATCCCTGCCAAAACACTTGGGTTTGCCACCAAAACTGAAGAGACTGAGGTCTGGACATGAGAACCTCAAGTGTTCTCAAGGAGTAGATTTGCATTTGATGCTCTTTCCATCTCTGTTGGCCTGTATCCAATCTCACTGATATAAGAATTACAAGCTTTCTAGGGGAACATGCTGATACTTCTGAAGGCTTATTTATACTGGGGTTTTTAAAGGATTGATTTGATACATGCAATACACATGCCATAATCAATCCTTTAGAAAATAAAATCAGAGAACGAAAGCTTTCCTACACTCTTTCATAGACTCAAAGCTGTATGTCTTTATGGATTTAAATCACAACAGATTCAGTATACAACTTTAGATGCCTTTCTGCACATATGCACATAAAGAAAAAAAAATCTAACATTGCAGATCTTGCCTACCATACTTAAAAATTAAAAATGTCAGGATACCTCTGAACCTTAAATAAGTTGTTGATCATACTGGAAATCAAGCTTTAGATCAGCTAGTAAATGCTGTGTAAGCACTGATTACAACTGATAGCAAGTTTCTCCAAGATAATTTGTCCATCTGCCTTCTTTCATTTATTTTTAAGGAATATATTTATAATACTGATACAATAAACCACTCTAGGGTGTGTCTAGACTACAGACACTACAGAGTTTTGTCGACAAAAGTGGACTTTTGTTGACATAACTATACCTGCGTCTATACTACCGCTGAGTTCTGTCGACATAACGTCGACAGAACTCAGCATTTTTGTTGACGCTGGTAAACCTCATTTTACGAGGCATAACACCTTCTGTCGACAGAGTTCTGTCGACAGAAGGTGTTATTGCATCTAGGGTTGTGTCTAGACAGAACTGTAGGGTTGTGTCTAGACAGCTTGCTTTGTCGACAGAACTGAATGTGTCTAGACATTCTTTGTCGACAGAAGTTTTGTTGACAGATACTGTCGACAAAACTTCTGTCGACAAAAGCCTGTAGTCTAGACGTACCCAAATAGTATAGGAAAGCCTCACCGGTACCATGGTGAATGCTGAATTTAATTTTGGAACCTTTTTTTAATTATTTTTATGATCTGGTATTGTACATTTGCAATGTCATGCTAGAAGAGGCTCTCTAACATTTCAAGTACAGTGTAGAAGGTTGTGAACCTAATTTCCAAGATTGCTAAAAATTCTTACATTATATTGGCCACATGTTGACCTTTCCTTTGCTTTCTAGCTTGTGTCATTACAAGTGCCTTCAACTCAGCCTTAAATTACAGGGTTTTTTTGGTGGGAGTCCAGACAATCTCTTCTTATTGGAAATATGACAAATGCAATGGACTGTACAGTGAGTTGTCTTTTATAGTCTGTGGTTAGCTACCATACCATTCTCCATAACATAGGATTTTATCTTAGCACCTTCTAGTTCTCACAAACTAAAAAGTCCTGGTCTTTTAAATCTCTCCCCATGGGATGCCGGGCTCCTGGGTAAGGTGGCAGGGGCCAGCTCCATGCTTCTGGAAGGGATGGGACCTCAGGGAAGAAGGGGCTGGGAGTTAGCCTTCCCTTGCCAGCCCTTCAGGGACACCCAGAGAACATCTCTCAGGGCTCCGGCAGCAATTTAAAGAGCCCAGTGTGGGCCTGTATGGAAGCTGTTATATATCCCTCAATTTTTGTTGCCATTCTCTATACCTTTTCCAATCATATCTTTTGGAAATGGGGCAACCGCCACTGCATGCTGTATTTGAAGTGTGGGGCATCATGGATTTATATTGTAGCATTATGTTATTCTCTGTCTTGTTAGTGACCCTTTTCCCTCCCTTACATTGCTAGACATTTTTTTTTCTGCCGCTCCTACACACTGGGCAGATTTTTTCAGAGAGCAATTTGCAATGAGTCCAAGATCTCTTGGGATTCTGTTTTCCAATGTACATTTCTTTACATTTACCAACATTGACATTTCATCTGCCATTTTGTTTCCATTGTCTGATGCTCTTTATAGTGCTTTGTACACCTGAAATTCAATTTTTACTTTCATCCTGGGTACCAAGGCTTACTACAATAAAATGACAGCTGCCTCTTGTAAGCTTTTCTAATCAGATATGAATTGAGAAAGGAAATTTAGGTATAGGTTGGACCTCCCTCATCCAGCACCTTTGGGATATGAGTAGTCCTGAAGGAGGGAATTTGCCAGAGCAGGGGAAGTCAGGCATCAGGCTTTCCCAGGACTCCCCTCCTGGCCACCAGCCTGGCTAATGTGTTGCCCTCGGCCAGAGGCAGGGCTCTGCCCTTTAACCCAGCTGGTGGGGCTTCCTGCCCCCAGGTGGCAGCAGCTCTATGACCCTTGCCCCAGTTGGTAGTGGCTTTGCATACCCAGCATGGGGTTCCCTGCCCCTGGTTGGAAGTGGCTCCATGCCCCCATCCACAGTAGCCTGGCTGGGCGGGGATGGCTCTCCTGCCCGTAGCTAGCAGCGGCTCCATGCCCCTGACCAGCAGGAGCTCCAAGTCCTCAGATGACAGAGCTATGCTCTTGGCTAGCAGTGCATCCTTCCCAGTCCTGCTCCAGCTACCAGTTATGGCTGGGCTGTCTACCCCCCAGTCACTGGCCCTCCAGGCTGCTTGGCTGAGCTCCCAAACTCTGGCAACCTTTGTGGCTGGGGCTCTCTGGTGGAGCAATATCCATGGTCCTGCCAAATGTTGCCAGACCAGAGAGTCCCAGAACACAGAGGTTCAACCAGTACTATATCTCTATACACATATATGTATATTTGGAGGCTTATTTGGATACACATTCATGGCTAGCCAGTTTGGCACACATTCTAATCATGTATAACAAAGAAGAGGAGCCAGTTAAATTTTTATCCCTAGCAGTTCACAGAAGCAAAGCTTCTATGCCAAGGAAAGATAGAAAGAGAATACACTTCTTCCTCTTAGCTTACAGCAGTTATACAGTGCCACATGTAGGAAGCAAGTCTGAGAGAAAACAGTTTAAGAGAACTGGCAGTTTTTCAATGAGACATTATTAAGGGCAAAAGAGCAAACTATCCCACTGCATAGAAAAGATAGGAAGCATGGCAAGATGTCACTCTGTTTTAACTGAGAGATCTTCAATAATCACAAACTTAAAAGAGTCTTCCTAGGTGAAATTATAAAGGATGACTAAAACACCACAAGTATGTAGGTACAAAATTAGAAAGTCCAAGGCACAAAATGAGATTTAACTAGCTAGAGACATAAAAGTTAACAAAAAATCTATTCCCAGGCTTCCACAGAGTGATATATTAGCTGTTACCACATTACTGCATTTCCCCTCCAGTAAATGAACACTCTGTGTTCAATATAATATTGCACACCTGCACTTCACTGTGAACTTTTCATTTTCATGATTATGGCGTTTGTTCTAGGAAGCAATTAGTTGCAGTTGGTTAGCAAAAGAAAAGAAGAGTGGAAATTTTGAGATAAGGAAATCTGTTTAGTCAGTTGAAAGATAAAAAAAAATGAAATTGTTGGCTAAAATGTACTGTGGTGAAATATCTGAAGATCAAAAGATCTTGTGTCTGAATTTTGTAAGTTTAGGCCACTCTCTAGTTAATGAATGAAATAACCTTATCAAGCAGATGCAGTTTGATGAATCATCAAAATGTACCATGACTCAAAGAGGAGCAAATTATTAACCTGACTCACCATAGCATTATTCACATTTCACACTGGTTAATTCAATTGAAATCAATGCCAGAATGATTCAGTAATCCAGTGGTGAATTGTGCTCTATGTATTTTGCTTGTAATACCTGAAAATAAAAATTGGTTGAACTCAAACTTAGTGACTCATATGGATCTCGGAAATAGATGTGAAATTCTGTAATAGATCTAGAATAACAGAAATCAAGTTGGAGAACTTATCCATTATGAAGACTGCAATTGTTGTTTTTATCCACTTTGCTGCAGAATTTAAGTTTGCAGAACAGCTTGCCGATTATTTTTATAAATTAATTAAATATTTTCTATTACTCACTTTTACCAGATTACTTTTACTTATAAGCCCATAGACTCCAGTGTTAGTCAGCTCCAAACCTAAGGCCATGTCTTCAGTAACTGGAAGACTGATGCTGCCACAAACTATCTTCTGGTGTTCAATTTAGTGGGGCTAGTAAAGACCCACTAAATCAAATCAGAAGGTGTCTCCATTGGCAGCTGGTACTCCTGCTCCTGCAAGAAGTAAGGGAAGCAGACAGGAACATTTGTTCCCATCAATCTCCAGCTGTGTGGATGGCAGGGAACCTCAAATCTAGGTATGTTGGCTCCGCTAAGTAATTAACATAGTTGGAGTTGTGTATCTTGATTCAACATTCCCCTTTAGCAAAGACCTGGCATAGACCTAAGTGAAGTGCATATTTTAGAGGAAGGACAAGTAAAGAAAATGTGCTTAAAGATGCAGCTCTCTGTACTACTGTGCATAGCAGTTTCTTGGCTTGTGTGCATGCAAATGTGAGCAAATCTGTCCCAAGAGTCCATTTGCAAGGCAGGACATACACTCATTCCTGCTTTCTTACATCAGCATTATCAAACACATACCTGTCTCATGTTTCTTTGTAGATCAGTTCTTTGTAGAGGGCATCACAGAACAAATGGAGCTGTTCTAATAAACTGTTTTTGTTGTGTCACGGCAGAACTTGTCTGTCCTTTTTGGACCATTAAAGAGAGGTCAGTTTAATCCATTAACTATTTAGCAGTTTCTTCTAGCTTGGCATACTCCTTACATCTCTCCATTCCACACAGGGCTATGGATCCATTAGATCAAGTGCTCCGGCTTGAGAGAGTATTGTTTATGCAGTGTAGAAGACATTTGGCAAGATGCTGAATAATATTTCTGGCACTTTTTCTGAAATGCAGAAGGAAGCAGGACTCCAAGGATGATTCACTCACTAAAGACATGGTCAGTGATGCTATTGCCAAGGAATCTTCATGAGCATATCAGTGCTTTCGGTGAAAGATAACTACAGAAGGAGGACAGTCATGCAGACCTGGGGTGACCAGCAGTGAGTCCAGAATTTCTGAATGAAGAAACAATGTGTATGGAGCTACAGGAAGAGCTAACACAAACTCCTCACACCAAACATGTTGTCAAGGGAGGCCTTACTGGTATAGAAGCCAGTTGCTCTTGGCTCTGGAAGCCAACTGTCCCAGACTGCTGTATGTCCATTGCACACCAGTTTGGTTTTGTCAAGTCACAGGTGGCAATGGAGATTTTAGGTGAATAGCAGGTTTACCCATAGATGGTGAGAATAAAAGATATGCCTGAAATAATAGCTGGCTTTCAGATAATTAAGCTCCCAAACTGTGCTAGGGCCATCCATAGTTTATTTGCCTGCAGGAACAAGCAAGGATTATATGATTATAGCCTGCTGTGTCCAACATAATGCTGGTGAAGTGAAAGGCAAGTATTTCACATGGGGTAGGGGTATCAAGATAATGATGTTCTGAAAATCCAGTGCATACAACTGGGAAATGTGCCCAGTCAATGTGGGTGATGAGCCCAATGGGTGAGGGAATAAGAGATGCCTTATCGGATCCCATCCTCACAGGGCAATGAGAATGAAATGTGAATGAGCAGGTCGAATGAGCTTTGTCTCATTCCACATGCCTATGTGCTTGTGACATTTTTTCAACGTTGTTAAAACCTTCTTTAATAAGTGCCTTAATCTTCATTCCTTTGGCAGCACCCACAAAGCAACCGTGCTTTTGGAGAACTGCTATACTGTTCTGGATACAGGAGACAAGGAATCACCCCCCGGGGCAGAAGAGGAGAAGCCTTATACCCCCAAGACTGGGAGATCTGCATCCACCACCACGAGGAGGAAACAGGGTAATGTGGTTAGACACTCTCGTTTGAGGGAGACTGAGGCTCCCATCTGTTGCCCTGACATGACATCTCGGGAAGTATGCTGCCTGCCAGGGGCCTGAATCTGAGATATTATGGAGAGATTGACAAGGATTATCCAGCCCTCTGACTATTACCCCATGCTACTCATCCATATGGGCACAAATGATACTTCAAGGTGTGACCTTGAGCAGATCCAGAGTGACTACAGGACTGTGGGAGATGGGTGAGGGAGACTGGGGTGCAGGCAGTAGTCTCCTCTTTAGTCCTTCCTGTCAAAAGTAGGGGCCCAGGCACAAACAGGTTTATCCTGGAGGTGAATACCAGGCTGTGAAGATGGTGTTGCCAGGAAGGCTTTGGCTTTCTTGACCTCAGGATGCTGTTCCAAGAAGGAGGACTGCTAGTTTCACACCTACAGAATGGGAATCAACTGTCTCAGAAAGAGATCAAGGGATCACAGTGGACCACAAGCTAAGCATGAATCAACAGTGTGACACTGTTGCCAAAAAAAAAAAAAAAAAAAATACGGAAACGTGATTCTGGGATGCATTAACAGGAGTATTGTGAGCAAGACATGAGAAGTAATTCTTCCACTCTACTCTTCACAGATTAGGCCTCAGTTGGAGTACTGTGTCTAGTTCTGGGCACGACATTTCAAGAAAGATATGGAGAAATTGGAGAAGGTCCAGAAAAGAGCAACAAAAATGATTAAAGGTCTAGAAAACATGACCTATGTGGGAAGACTAAAAGAATTGGGCTTGTTTAGTTTAGAAAAGAGAAGTATGAGAGAGGACTTGATAGCAGTTTTCAAGTATCTGAAAGGGTGTTACAAGAAGGAGGGAGAAAAAATTGTTCTCCTTGGCCTCTGAAGATAGGACAAGAAGCAGTGGTCTTAAAACTGCAGCAGGGAAGGTTTAGGTTGACATTAGGAAAAACTTCCTAACTGTCAGGGTGGTTAAACACTGGAATAAATTGCCTAGGAAGGTTGTGGAATTTCCATCACTACAGATATTTAAGAGCAGGTAAGAGAGACATCTATTAGGGAGGATGTAGATGGTGCTTGGTCCTACCTTGAGGGCAGGGGATGGGACTTGATGACCTCTTGAGGTCCCTGACAGTTCTAGTATTCTATGAAACAACCCCCAACAATTTATTGAAGTAGGGAACAAACAGGTCAGAAGCATCAAATACAATCAGAAACAGGCATACCAGTCCAAAGTCCTCTGCCTTTTTGCCTTCTCTTTGGCAGGACATCTTGACCATCTTGCACATGACTACACAGTTGCAGAGGGGTTGTTCATAGATGTGTGCCCAGAAAAGATGTACACATTCCAGTTCACGGAATTATGCATTGCCCAATCACTCAATTTGTCACACCCTAATCTGGCTGCAGAGCATGAAACACAGAGGAGAGTCTAGTGTAGTTTGAACTGGTATTACCATTGGTGAGATAGTTATTATCAAGTTACCAAAGTCAGCCTAAACGGTGGGTGAGGTAATATCTTTTATTGGCCACATTTTTGTTGACAAGAAAGACAAGGTGGTCCTAGAAAATGTACCATCTTCTTAAATCTGACTGATAGACTTAAACTCCTGCTTCATGAAAATCTTGCAAGTATCACCTGCTAGGAGTGGAAGAATCATAATGTAATGTTGAAATATGATGAAGATAAATAGCAGCACATCCTGATTGTTCAGCACAAAACTGGCAGACCAAAGAGAACAAAGACAGATGTCTTTAGACTAACATGTCATACAGCCTGTTTTCTAGTTATTCTTTTTAAAACCGCAAAGAAGTTTTAAAAACTCTGGTTACAATTCTCCCTCCCCCTTGTTTATTGCACATAATCTTGGATTCTACATGATCTGGGGAAGATGATGCCTTAAGCAGAAATTTAACAAAAAACAATGTCTCACATATCCCCTATGCCGTGGTCCCCAACACGGTGCATTTGAATGCGCCCGCCAGGTGCTCGGGCCTGGCCTGGCCCTGGGCACATGGCGCGGCGCTTTCAGGGAGCGTCAGCCCCGGGCACACGGCGCTTGCGGGGGGGGGAGCGCCGGCCCCAGGTGCGTGGCTATGGGGGGGCCCCAGCCCCAGGCAAGCGGCTATGGGAGGGGGGCGCCCCCAGGCATGCGGCTATGGGGGGGGCGCTCCCGGGTGCACAAGTGTCCCTGCCCCCTGGCACCTGGCGGGTGAACGGCCACGCCCCCTGGCGCATGACAACCTCAAAAGGTTGGGGACCACTGCCCTATGGTAATTTTATTAGCCAGAACCCAGAATTTTCCCTCAAAAAAGTTATTTCCCCATATAATGCACAAGGTAAGAGTGGATGCTTGCAGAGTGGATCCTTGCCCAGACACCTGTCCAGGTTGTTCCCTAAGTTCACCACTTAACAGGTCTTCAGAAAATTCCTCAAGATGACTCCCACTAGCTGGGTAAAAAGACTGATCCTGGGCTTCCAGATCTCCTGTCTGGAGCTTCTTCCTGAGACTTCTTTGTTGCATCACCCACTTGATCTGGTTTGATATCATCCAGATTCAGGATAGGTTACAGTGGGCTTTTGTGCATGGAGCTATAGCAAACAACAGAGCAAGCTCTTTCTAGCAGGGTCATAGGAAGGATATTGGACCGGATTTGCTATTTTCATCTCTGGCATGCCTCAGACTGGAGCCAGTTCCAACATTTCAGACCAGTCTACTGCACATCCGTGGAAAAACTCTCCCAGTCTTTTTGAGATAAGGTCACAGTTGAGCAGATTCCTTGAGCTCTTGGTAAAAATCATTCTCTAAAAGGAGTACTCATGCTAGAGATTCATAGCTGGCCTAGTATGCTCCTACTGCTGGCAAGCAGCCCTCTGGACACAACAAAAATTCCATGCTGTGCTGAGCTGCTCTGAAAATGATGCAAATTCAGTAGGGTGTGTAGAAAATAAAGGGCTAAACCCTGAAACAGCTTCCGGTGCATAGAAGATGAGTAGGAAGTTTGTATATAGATGACTCAAAAGCTATAGGGAGAGGAAATTGTTGGACCACAAGAGGAGAGTAATCAAGGCTCAAATGCAAGGTACTTGTACACCTTTGCTACTGCCAAACTACAAAGTGGGAGGGTTGGGGAACTGATCACAGTTAGTCTATACACTCCCCTCCTCTGATGGGCTCACCAGTGAGAGATCTACTTGCTTTGAGGCATGTCTTATGGGCTTTGAGTGTGTGTAATGGAGCAAAGAGGAAGTGATTATGGGTACTTTCATAGGCAGAGAGCCTGCAATATAAACAAACCCTACAGTTGTGTCCAAGAATACAGGAAACAATAAAAGAGAAAGGAAAAGTGCAAGGGAGGAAAAGACCAAAGAAAGGGGACAAAGGAGCAAGACAGAAGGAATACCACATGGGATGAATCAACAGAAAATGAAAGAATGAGCTGCCAACTTTATAGGCTTTGGAAATTGAGAGAAGTGGCCGGGGAGAAAGTTGGTGGTGTATCTGCTTAGCTTTCATTAAGGATCCGGGGTATATTTATTATGTTGGGAGGGATGGGATATCAAAGTGGAAATGAAGCTGTCTGTTCTATTATGCTCTGTTTCAAGCCATCCCATGACAAAGATTTCAATCCTCTTTCTCTACTCAATCCACAGCATTCTAGTTTCCTTTCTTTTCCTGTGACCATTTAAAATCATTGACTTCCTCTCTTTCTCTCTCAGATTCTACTTTTCTGACTTCTTTCCCCTAGTATACGAGGGCACATTTGTCTGCTATTTTTGCTCAAATACGCATGTATTAACTTGTAACATGTTCTGAGATGCTCAAAATGCTCCGCGAAGCATTACACACTGCCTTACCTACATCCATGGGTGGCAAGTTTGTATAATTTTTGGTGGTGCCCAGAATGGGTCTAGTCACGCCACCCCTGCCCACCCACCCTGTAAGCTGATATATATTTTATTAAATAATGTAAAAATGGACTAGAAACCATAAGCGTTTAACAGATTCCCTTTATTGCACAATATCACTATCGTAAGAACAAACTATTTAACTAAGAATGTCAACGTTATTTATATTCTTTTGAATATGGAAACAACCAAGCACTCTTTGATCAATAACCCCCACAAGCAAACACTTTCTAAAATTAAAAAAATATAGCCCCTTCTTTTGCAATGTTTTTTAGGAGGCAGCAAACACTTTTCATCATTGTTTGGTTCTTGAAATGAAGTCATCCAGAAGATTTTCAATGTCCAATTCAAAGGTAGAGTTCTTATGAACATGCAGAAATGCCAAGTGATTTAGATGTTCTTGGCCCATTGTCGTTCGCAAATAATTTTTCAGTCGGTGCAAGCAACTGAATGATCACTCAGCAGTGCAGGTTGTAGTCAGAATTGCGTAGAATAAGTTCAGGAGAATTGTAACTTCTGACAACATGTCATTGAAGCCTTCATTTTGTTTTAGAAATTGCTTCACTTCGCTCACCAAATTAAGCTGGCAATTCCTCGATCTGCAAATATCATTCTACATTTCTAAATGAAGAAATAGCTTCTCCGTGTTAATGTCCCTGGTGCCTGCTGCCCGCCAACCCCTCACCCTCCTCTGCTGTCCTGACTCGGACTCCTGCCCTTCTCATTGCCCTCAGCCCTCCTGAGACCTGCCCCCCTCCACCAGCCCTTCTCTCCCCACTGTCCCCACTCCTCCAGTAGCCCCACTCTGATCATGTGAGCTACCCCTCCTCATCCCCTCTCCTAAAACCTTCTTCTACACACCTGCCCTGCCTCTCTCCTCTTGTGCTTGTCCGTCCCCTGCAGGTGTCTGTCCTTCTGCTTCATCCCCAGAATCCCCTGCCACCTGCACCTTCCCTTACCTCTGCACCCTCCTGGTGCCCCCCCCTTGCCTCACTGCCCCTGTCCCCTTTGCCCTCTTTTTCCCTGATGCCCACCCCCTCACCACCCTCTGCCCTCTGTTTCCCTCATGCCCGTGCCCTCACACATGCCTTGCTCCATCCCCGCCTTCCTCATGCCCACCCCTTCTTTCAAGCCTTCTCCCAGCACCTTCCCTTCCCTCCTCTAGCCCCCAATTCCCTTACCCTCTCCTCTCCCAGCATCATCCTGTCTCCCCTCCCACTGACACCTCCCCTCCTGCCCTTTTCCTCATTGTCTGCACTTGGCCCCTGGCATTTGTCTCTCCTCCACCCTATCCTTTGGTACCTTCCCCTTTCTTCTCCTGACCTGCCCCCCTCCCCTCAGCACAAGCCCCTTCCTCTCCCACCCCTTCCCCCTATTTTCCCCCTCCCCACTCCACTCCTCTCCTCTCCTCCCCTCCCCTCCCCACCCCACCTTCTTCCTTCCAGTTTGCAGCGCTGGAGTCTGTGATCGGGCCCCAGCTGCTTCCGGGACTCCAGACCACTTGTGGGGCCTGGAGCTGGGTTGCACAGTTTTAAAGTCCTGGGCTATGATGTCATGCCACACCTGGGTATCTCCCCTCTCAGCTGTTGCGTGGCATTTCAGTATGCCACACACGCACTCCCCCCTCCAGGGAATTTAAAGTGCGGGGCTGCGGCACCCCATCATAATCCACCTCCTCCTGCAGCAGCTGCCAGCCAGCCCTTTGGTTGGCCCTTCAGAGGACACCCACCGGGAAATTCCTGGTGTCCCGCCGGGCCAGTCCGCCCCTAGTACCTCTTCCCTCTCCTGAGTGCTCAGCCTGCCGCCAGTGTCTCTTGTTGCCATAGGCAGCAGGCAAGTAGGCAAGGGAGAGCCATGCACAGCTTTCATTCTGACAGGGATGCTCTGGGGCCAGGGGGGAAGGACACGCGGGGGAGGGGAAGATGGAAAGTGGGGGCCGGGGCCCGCTCCAGGCAGGGCCGGGGGAGAGACCCAGCTCCAAATATTGGTGGAGCAGGGCCCCTGGCTCTGAATATTCCTGGAGCATGGACACCATGAGCCCATATAACTCGCCACCTATGCCTACATTCGAGCAGGTAACAGATTGCAGGTCACTCAACTTTCTTTATGACAAGGATATGCTGAATCAGAAGGTAGTGAGAAATAGCCAGACATCTATCTGGCTGATTATAATGAAGCCATGACATCATCGTCTCTCAAAGTTGGGACAATACCAAGAAATGAAAGGATTTAATTCATGATGATTTATATTACAGTAATGCTGAAATGCCCCAGTCAGAGATCAAGATCCCATGAAACTAGGGACTGTACAAATGTGCACAAAAACAGGCCCTGGTCCAGGGAGCTTGCAATATAGGTTTTCAAGAAAGACACAAGTGAAGAAAGTCAAACAGAGGTTCAGAACAAAGTGACAAAACATGTATACATTTGTATATTTAAACAATCGCAACTAGCTACCAGCCTAGTATCAATGCCAAATGGTAATGATCTCTAGGCATCAACAGAGAGGTAGGCTTTAAAGAGGTTTTTAAAAGAGTGCTGGGTTTACTAATTGCAATGGGAACTTCCTCCAAGTCATAAAGAAGCTGATTTTGGGAAAAGTGATCAAGGCAACTATCACTGGTAGAACAAAACTGGGGGCTGGCCACATGACAGAGTTTAGATGGAATACCTTGGGTTGAAGATAAAAAATAAAGACAAGATGCTTGCATATGAGATAGTAGTAAAAAAAAGGAAGCCAAGGAGGGATGCAAAAGTCGTTAAGAGAAGGGGTAGATGATCCTTAATAGAACAGCATTGATAATGTGGCATCTAGAATTTACATTACTGAGGAACTTAAAAAAAAAATCCTAAAAGAACAAAATGTTCAATATACAGGAAAAATATCATACGTGCATCCTTTATTACCAAGATGGATTAAATTCAAAACAGATGTCTTGTATGTCTAATTAAGAAATGTCCTTTAAGACTATTTGATCGTATTGCTTCCTAGGACTATTTCCAAAGGAAATCAGCTGAATCTTGTTTTAGAACGAAACAATGAACAAATTGCACACAACATCCTGTTAGTCTCCTGGCTTTCAAGCCAACCCACGCTTCTCTATTACGTTGCTCCGTTTTATATTTTAAAACCAATTGAAACCAATTAAGTTATTCATAAAACTTTGTAATACCACATAAACACTGACCAAGCCACATTAAAAATCATTTACTTAACATCCCACCACACAATTATAATTAGCTAATAAAAACAGAAAATGGATAACTTTCCAATATCTGAACAAAAAGTTTTACAGAGCTAGAGAACTGATTTCTCTAGAAATAGTCAGTAGTTGCAGTTCTCCATAACAAACAGAAGTATGCTGCTATATGAATACAGTTAACAATATAGACTTATCTACAAATGCATCTGCCAGACTAGTTTATGATGATGATGATCCTTATTTATTCAGGATGGGATTTCAAAGTCGCCTATGAGAGTCAGGTGCCTAAACTCTCTGTGACTTTTAATGAGAGCCAAATGTGTAACTCTTAGCGTCTCTCAAAATCCCAGGGTATGTCTACACTACAGCACTAATTCAAACTAACTTAATTCGAATTAGTTAATTCGAATTAAGCTAACTCGAACTAGTGCATCTAGACATAAAAATTAATTCAAATTAACGTTTTGCTAATTCGAACTAGCATGTCCACATTGAGTGGACCCTGACCCGAAGTTAAGGCTGGCCAGAACAGGTGCCGGCAGGGCATCAGGTTAGGACTTAGAGTGTGGAGCTGCTGCCTCAGGCTAGCGGAGGGCTGTGCTTAAAGGGACCCGACCCCCACCCCGGACAGACAGTTCTCAGGATTCCCCACTTGCTTGTCTACCTCGATGAGGGACAGCTAAGTAGTCCTGTCTTGGAGTGCCTTGAGTGCCCACACTCAGCACATCACAGCACTTGGTCATTAGCCTGACTGCACTTGCCACAGGCTGCCATCTGGGGAGGGTCAATCGGGGGGCTGTCAGGATTCAGGAGACCCTGCAGGAGAGCTACCACCCCGAGGAGCCCACAGAGCCACCTCAGTCCTCCCCATCGGGGGCTCATACCCCATTCCTCTCTCACCTCCTTCCACTTACCCCTCCCTACTCCTCCTTCATGATGTAAAAAAATAAAGGACACGTGTGTTCAAAAATAGAAACTCTCTTTATTTAACAAAACTGGGGGGGAAGGAGGATTAACCTCTGAGGACACTGAGAAAAGGAGGTAGGAGAGGGGAAGAGAGAGGGTGGGAGAGGGGAGGGGGAAACCTGGGAGGAGGGAGCTGGAAGGGGGAAGCCAGGGGAAGAAGGAGAAGGGGAAGTATAAGACTATGGTACACCATATCTTCAGTATTGTGTACAGATGTGGTCTCCTCACCTCAAAAGAGATGTTTTGGCCTGGGAAAGGGTTCAAAAACGGGCAACTAAAATGATTAGGGGTTTGGAACAGGTCCCATATGAAGAGAGGCTAAAAAGACTGGGACTTTTTGGCTTAGAAAAGAGGAGACTGAGGGGGGATATGATAGAGATCTATAAAATCATGAGTGGTGTGGAGAGGGTGCATAAAGAAAAGTTCTTCATTAGTTCCCATAATAGAAGGACTAAAGGACACCAAATGAAATGAATGTGTAGCAGGCTTCAAACTAATAACAGAAAGTTCTTCTTCACAAACTAAATAGCCAACCTATGGAACTCCTTGCCACAGGAATCTGTGAAGGCTAGAACTATAACAGAGTTTAAAGAGAAGTTAGATAAAGTCATGGAGGGTGGGTCCATGGAGTCCTATTAGCCAGGGGGTAGGAACGGTGTCCTGGCCTCTGTTTGTGGAAGGCTGGAGATGGATGGCACGAGACAAATGGCTTGGTTGTTGTCTTCGGTCCATCCCCTCTGGGGTAGCTGGTGTTGGCCGCTGTCGGCAGACAGGCTACTGGGCTAGATGGACCTTTGATCTGACCCAGTACGGCCGTTCTTATGTTCTAAGTGTCATGGGTCTCACTGGACCACCTTGATTTTCATGCAAACCTGCTCCTGGGTTCACATGTGGCCTTTGGTGGCCAGGCTGGCAGCTATGCTGCCCTAGACAGCCACTTTCCTGTGGCTAGTGCGGAGGTCGTGGACATTGGAGGCCTCCCCCCAAACCTGGATGAGGTCCACGATCTCCGCACTAGACCAGGTGGGCTCCCGCCTCTTGCGGCCCCAGGAAGGCTCCTGGGAGCCGCCAGCCTGGTCCCGGGAAGAGGCGGAGGGCTGGGTGGCAGCGGGTAGCTGGCTCATGCCGTGCCAGGTTCAGGATCTGCTGGCTAGGTGCTGGAAGGCTTGCACCTGGCACGGGCACCGTAGCCAGACCGTGGCCCTTTAAGGGCTCTGGGGCCGGGGGGGAGGGCAGAAGAGTTTCCCTGGTTTGGCCCAGAGTGGCCACCAGGGCAAGCTGGGAAGGGCTAACCTCCCACTAGTTCAAAGTAAGTGTCCACACAGCCCTTAATTCGAACTAGGCATTAGTCCTCGTAGAATGAGGTTTACCTAGTTCGAATTAAGCGCTCTGCTAGTTCAAATTAAGTTCAAACTAGCGGTTTGTTTGTGTAGTGCCTATGAAAGTTAATTTGAACTAACAGCTGTTAGTTCGAATTAACTTTGTAGTGTAGACATACCCCCAGCTTTAGTGCTCACAAAAAGCAAAGTACCAACAGCTCTAGCAACATTTCATGGGATCAGGTGTTTTCCATAGTTCCTTACAGAGCCTTGATTGTTGAATGTCCATGTGATTAATGCTTTGAGTCCTCAGAGTTCTTCTCTTCAGGCTTTGTGGTGCTGTTGTTATGGCTACTAGTGGTACCAAATATTTGTATATTATTGCACATTAAGAATAGGGTTACGCTTAGCCCTATAAAGGGTTAGAATGTGGGTATGTCTATACTGCAGAGATTTTCCAGAAAAATCGCCCTTTTTCTGGAATAAGTACACTTATGTCCACACTACAATTAGGTTCTTTCAACAGAAAGTTGAAAGAATGCAGGGGGTTTTCTGACGGGGTAAACCTCTTTCTACAAGGAAAAAGAGCTCTTTCAGAAAAAGGCATGTGGGAGAGGGTAAGAGGGTTTGGGTTTCTTTTGAAAGAAGGGGCATCCAGGAAAAAGCACAGGTGCCCTACTGGCCATTCTGTCTATAGTAATCACAACTTAAATGCGAGACAGTGTCCAGTGAACGTGGATGCTATCTTTCAAAAAAAAAAAAAAAAACATACCTTTTTTGATGCACTTTTGCTGTGTGGATGCTCTCTTTCTAAAGAAGTTTTTCTGGAAGATCTCTTCCAGAAAAGCTTCTTCCAAAAGAAGCCTGCAGTCCAGACGTAGCCTAAGCGGACCAAAGTCTTAAGGGTATAGCAATAAGACATTAAGAATGTCATTGGTGAAACTTTAAGCAGATTGTAAACAAACAACATGACTGAAGGACAGACTCACAGCTGTTCCAATCCTGCTTCTTGCACACAAGAGTAGCCCCATTGAAACAAATAGGATTGTTTCACTGAGCAACGCATGCAAAATTATGTCCCAGAGGCAAATAGAGCTGGATTCAATTGCAGGTACACTGTTCAAAATATATTTGGCTGTTTTCCTTTGGCATGAAGTATGTTTCCACAACATATTTTCTGAAATGTCTACTCTTCTTTGAACAATAAGAATGCCCTTGCTTCCTTAATTATAATTATGGTGGAGTTTTATGGTACTAAAAGCATATTACAAAATAACTTAATTGTTTTAAATTCAGGATTTCTAGCTTATTTTTTGTAAAAAATTGTAATTCCAACACCCACTTGCTAAAGGGTTTTATTTTAAATTGTCCATAATTAAATAGGATGTTTGTGACACAGCCACTTCTACACTTGAGTCAGACCATGGCCAGACCCCTCCACATATGTAAGGAAATGAAAGATCTTTGAGAGTGCACCTCCTGCAGCAGGTTTATTCAGCACCAATAACTAGGTAAATGGTGACAAATCAAACAGTAGTACCATAACATGTTCACCTTGCTGCAGAGAGGCTCTGGAAGGCAGCAGTCTTTCAGGTTATTCCTTACCCTACCTCTCACAGCATACAAACTGATCTCCTTCTTAGTCATCCCTCTACTGTGCTGTGCTTGCTCTTTTTAATCCCTCTCTCAAAGCCTCACACTTGCTGTAGGTGTAGCATGGCAAGGCTGTTTGAGGCCCGAAGAGTTCATTAAACCTTTCCTGTTTGCTTTTGTATAAAGCAATGGGTTCAAACAGTGCAGTGACCATGGAAGTAGTGGTGTTAGTTATGCCACAACAATAGCTGACACATAGGACTGCACAATAAGTCTGCATTTCAATAAGGCTGCATCGACCATGCCCTGAGAGTCTCCCCTTATTCCTTTCAGAATAAACAGCTGGAACTTTCTATCCAAATGGAAGGGTCCTCTAAACATTTAACCAAAAGGGCAGCATGCATGCACCCGTGGCTAATAGTTTAATACAATGTTCCAGAGTGGAACATAAACCAAGGGCTCTGGTTCAGGGATTAGAGTTGTGAGAGCTAATAATTAAAAAATATTTAGGTAGAGATAACTTTGCATTCAACTGAAGACGTCTGTTTACAAACTGAAGACAGTAACAGGAATGGGTTAAGTGTTTTATGAAGTTTGTCACAAGAATTGTCACAATCCTGGCTGGAATGAGTTAGTTGGGATTGGTCCTGCTTTGGGTACGGGGGGTAGACTTGAAGACCTCCTGAGGTCTCTTCCAGCTCTATGATTCTATGACAATTGTTTTCTGTCCTAATACCAATATTTGTTGTAGTGCAAAGTGTACATATTCATTGTCACCAGTGTTCACAGGATCATTATAGTGCATGGAATTATTTTGAACTTTTCAGTATTCTACATAATGAAGGGCTCACTGTTGCTGTGATGTGCTTCCTTCACCATTTAGTATTGGGGAACTGGCGGAGTGTGAAAAAATATTGAAAGAGCTCAAAACAACATATTCGAGAAAATCTACTGCAGCAATAAAATTAAAATGTTCAATTTCTGTGAATAAGATTGAAAAATTGAATGGGAAGGGGGCACAAAACTAAATCTCAGTCTCACAAGAAAGTCAACTAAAAGAAAACAACATCTTGTTTGAAATTTTAGATTGTAAACTTCTGATGCTGCTTGGATTCTCTAACAATTAGTACAATTTACAGCTTCCTTCAAAAACCTATTTTTAAGTCACATAGTAGAAAGTTTAAAGCTTTTAATTTATTGATCAAGAAAAATAAAGTTTACCAAGGAACTCTGAACCACTCTTTGTGGTATTTATAACTCTACATTTTTTGTGTAGGTTGTTGCCCTTGAGGATAGGTTTATGGATTTCACAGTAAAGCTTTTCAGGGGAGGGAAAATAACTTCCTATGGGTATGTCTACACTAGAAAGTTAGTTCGAACTAACGGACGTTAGTTCGAACTAACTTTCCTATGCGCTACACTAGCGCTCCGCTAGTTCGAATTTGAATCGAACTAGCGGAGCGCTTAGTTCGAACTAGGTAAACCTCATTTTACGAGGACTAACGCCTAGTTCGAACTAGCTAGTTCGAACTAAGGGCTGTGTAGCCCTTTAGTTCGAACTAGTGGGAGGCTAGCCCTCCCCAGGTTTCCCTGGTGGCCACTCTGGCCAACACCAGGGAAACTCTATGCCCCCCTCCCGGCCCCGGACCCCTTAAAGGGGCACGGGCTGGCTACGGTGCCCGTGCCAGGTGCAAGCCTGCCAGCACCCAGCTAGCAGACCCTGCACCTGGCACGGCACAGAGCCACCCACCCGATGCCCCCCAGCCCACCCCCTCTTGCCGGGACCAGGCTGGCGGCTCCCAGGAGCTTGCCCTGGACCGCAAGAGGCGGGCACCTTCCTGGGCTAGTGCGGACATCGTGGACCTTGTCCACGATCTCCGCACTAGGCACAGGAAAGTGGCCGTCTAGGGCAGGAGAGCTGCCAGCCTGGCCACCCAGGACCAGGTGTGCATGAAAATCAAGGGGGTCCACTGAGACCCCCGACACTGAGCCCTGAGCTTACAATGGCCGTACTGGGTCAGACCAAAGGTCCATCTAGCCCAGTAGCCTGTCTGCCAACAGCGGCCAACCCTAGGGACCCTGGAGGGGATGGACCGAAGACAATGACCAAGCCATTTGTCTCGTGCCATCCCTCTCCAGCCTTCCACAAACTTTGGGCAGGGATACCACTCCTACCCTCTGGCTAATAGGACTCCATGGACCCAACCTCCATCACTTTATCTCACTTCCCTTTCAACTCTGTTCTAGTTCTAGCCTTCACAGCCTCCTGCAGCAAGGAGTTCCACAGGTTAACTATTTGCTTTGTCAAGAACAACAACTTTCTCTTACTAGTTTCAAGCCTGCTACCCATTCCTTTCCTTTGGTGTCCTCTAGTCCTTCTTTATGGGAACTCAGGAAGAACTTTTATGAATGCACCCTCTCCACCCAACCCCTGCTTTTAGAGACCTCTATCCTGTCCCCCCTCCGTCTCCTCTTTTCTAAGCTGAACAGTCCCAGTCTCTGTAGCCTCTCTTCATCTGGGACCTGTTCCCAACCCCTGATCATGTTAGTTGCCCTCCCCTCTCCCAGCCTTTCTCTTCCCCTCTCCCACCTCCTTTTCCCAGTCTCCCCCAGTTTTGTTCAATAAAGACAGAGTCAATGTTGGAAGAAACGTTATCTTTATTTTGTACATCAATAAGAAGGGGGGCTAGGGAAGGGCAAGTGGAAGGAGGTGAGGGAGGAATGGGGTACGAGCCCCCGATGGGGAGGACTGGGCTGGCTCTGCGGGCTTCTGGGGGTGGAAGCTCTCCTGCAGCCCCCCAATTACTCCCTCTCCCCAGATGGCAGCCTGCGGCAAGTGCAGCCGGGCTGATGGCCGAGTGGTGTGATGTGCCCAGTGTGGGCACTCAGGGCACTCCAAGCCAGAACTTCTTTGCAAGCGGGGCACCCCTTAGAACTGTGTGTCCGGGGTGGGGGTCGGGACCCTTTAAGCGCAGCCCTCGGCTAGCCTGAGACAGCATCTCCATGCTCTAAGTCCTCCTTTTATGCCCTGCCGGCACTGCTTCCGGCCATCATTAAGCCCTGTTCAGAGTCCACTCAATGTGGACTTACTAGTTCGAACTAGCAAAACGCTAGTTCGAACTAGTTTTTAGTTCTAGATGCGTTAGTTCGAACTAGCTTAGTTCGAATTAACTAATTCGAACTAAGTTAGTTCGAACTAGCGCTGTAGTGTAGACGTACCCTATGTGTTTGGATGGTGCCAAAAGTACAATAGGACCCCAATCACAACTGTGACCTCTGGACACTTCCATAGTACAAATACATTATTGCTAATAATAACCTGCCACATTTGACTGTGTAGGACTAACTAACTGTGTTTAAATTTATGAATGCTATAGTAAGAGATGTCTTTTCCCACAATTAATAGATTATACCCAAAAGTAAAGTGAAAAACATTTCTGGTAGCATCTCATAACATGGCAGAAAATGACATAGGCAAAATAATACATAGCTAACAGTAGGGATGCTCCCGGTACTGTCAATAAAAGAGTTTATATGCCAAATAAAAATATACTGCACACATCAAAGAGAAAGCTATATAAAGGGCTGGCACACAAAAACATATGTATGTAAAAGTAATATATACAAGTCGAACCTCTCTTCTCCGGCAGGACCACAGATGTTGCTGACCAGAGAGCCCTGGCCATAGAGGTTGAAAGCAGCTAGGAGTGGAGTCAATCTAGCAGGCAGCAGCCTTCCAGGGCCAGTGACATGTAGATAGGGAGCCCCAGAAGAGACTGCTGCCCTGCAGGGGATGGGGACAGGAAGCCCCAGAAGCAACTGTGGCTAAGCGTGGGGCCTGGCAGGGGGAGGCAAGGACCCCCAAACCTGGCTGCCGCCCCACACAGAGCTAGGTAGCTGGGGGCAGGGAGCCCTGGGAGTAGCTGCACTGAAATTGGCACTCATTGTCATGAGGCACTTTAGACAGCTTGATAATGATATTATTTGAATTACAGTGTTTTTGTACATGCTCTAGTGCTTTTATTAAGGATATCTCACCACTTATAAGTAAATCAGAAGGATAGCTATTATGCTGTGCTTTATGCTAAGGAGGTTGTGGAATCTCCATCACTGGAGACATTTAAGATCAGGCTAGACAGACATCTATCAGGGATGATATAGACGGTGTTTGATCCTGACATGAGGGCAGGGGACTGGACTTGATCTCTTTAGGTCCCTTCCAGTTCTAGTATTCTATGATTCTATGCTGATTTCCTTATCAATACAATCCTATGTTCAAATCTGGAAGAATTTAGACTAACAATTACTAAACAACAAAACTGAATACTGAAAAGATTCCAAACATAGAAATGCATGTATGTCTTGGGAAATGGTTATCACTACAGAGAGATAATTTTACATATTTATTGTTTACCTGAAATGCCTCTATAAAAAGGGCTTGCACTATATGAAAAAAGAAAACTTAAATATTATGCTTTTGTGTTAGGACTAATCTAAATAAGATATAAACATGTTGCAGTTGTCAAATATATATGTGTGTAATCTGATTTCATAGGAGAATACATTTATAAAGCTTATGGACAACACCAAACTGAGAGGGTTTGCAATGCTTTGAAGGACTGGATTAAAAGTCAAAATGATCTGGACAAATTGGAGAAATGATCTAAAGTAAACAGGGTGAAATTCAATCAGGAAAATGCAAAGTATGCCACTTGGGAAGGAACTATAAATTGTACATCTACAAAATGGGAAATGACTGCCTAGGAGTGAGTACTGAAGAAAGGGAGCAGGAGGTGATAGTGGATCACAAGCTAAATATTTGTCAACAATGTAACAAATAAGCAAACATCATTCTGGAATGCATTAGCAGGAATGCTATAAGCAAGACATAAGAAGCAATTCCTTCATTTTACTCCATGTTCATAAGACCCTCCTCCCCCCTCAGAATACTGTGCTCCGTTCTGGGCATCACATTTCAGGAAAGATGTAGAAAAATCAGAGAAAGTGCAGAGAAGAGGCAAAAAAAATTATTAAGGGTCTGGAAAACAAGACCTATAAGGAATGATTGGAAAAAAACAACCTTGGTTTGTTTAGTCCGGCAAAGATGGAGAGGGGAGTATGATACCAATGTTCAAGTATATTAAAAGTTGTTACAAGAAGGAAGATAAAAATTATATTTCTTAACCTTTGAGGACAGTTCAAGAAGCAATAGGCTTAAGTCGCAGGAAGGGCAGTTTAAGTTGGTCATTAGGAAAACATTTCTAATTGTCCAAATACTTAAGCATTGGAAGTTCTGTTCCTGGTCATTTCATAGAAAAGGTTAGGCAATCACCCATCAGGAATGATCTGCTTATTACTTAGTCCTGCCTTGAGTGCAGGGGATTGGACCTGAGGTCCCTTCCAGACCTACATGTCTATGATTACAACAGACTGTCATGAGCATCATGATGGCAAATCTCAAACTCACATTTCCTCCTTGTATACGGAGTGTCACTCATCTCCATCTCTTGTTTAAAGTGGTCTGACTGTATATTCAGCTTTTGCCCATCACCAGCAATCTTCCACAGTCAAACTGGTAGGATGTTATACCTTGACATAGAATTGGAAATATTTATTAGTGGTCATTTTCTCTAATTGCTGGTTTGAACAAATATCATACTTCTCCTAAAAACTATGTAAAGAAGTTTTATCTGCTGAAAAGGACACAAAAATTGCATATATTTCATGCAATTAAGCATAAAATTGAAGAACTCTGGAATTAAACTTTCCACTAACCAATATATTATTTTTAATAAAAACAGGAAAAAACTATTCTCTTCAAATGATTATTGAAATGAAAAAACTACCTGTAGAAGGGTTTGTATGGCTTTAGTCATGCAGCATTAGAGGATATTATAACTACCGGTAAGTCCCTGATCCTACAATTCCTTATGTATGTGGTTAACTTTGCTCATGCGAACAAACTTTACTTCACTTCCAGTGAAGTCAATGGGACATCTTACATACTTCAAGTTAAGTTAATGCACATGTGTTTACAGAATTGGAGTAAAAACTGAGAGAACATATTCTTGCATACCAGTTATGTTTTATTAAAAAAATGTTTACTATTTTGATTAAAATTCTTAATCCTTTTTCTTTTACTTCATAACAGTTTTGAACACAAATGGAATTCTATTTCATACCAATACACTTACCATGTTGGGAGAATGGCATTCATAATAAACACAAGTGTAAAGTGAAAAAAAATCATATCTATACTCATCTTCCTTTTTAGTAAATTCAATACAATAAAATGATAGTTACCTAAAGCATTTTCTAAAATTAAACAAAGGAATTATTCAATATGATATTGCAGGTAGATCTGAACTTCATTATTCTGCCAAAAAAAACCCAACACATATGCTATCATGTATAAAAATAATTTCTGTTAGTATTTTTGCTCCATCAGCCCCCCTCACTCAGCTATCACCAGAAGACACGTTTTAAAAGATTAATGTATTGCAATTAACAAGCCTTTAAAGCCTCATTCATTGAAATGTTTATAAAACAATGCTACGAACAGCTTATCCACAGACAAAAACATTATCTCCAGGTATTATCTGGCATAGAATAAATCACCTAGTCATTATGATAATTTTTGCATTTCAATATTTTCTAGAGTATGAAAAGAGGCAAAACTGAATAACATGCTAAGAGGGTCCTAAAGACATCATGGTAAACATGGTTTGTGATGCCTGACTCAGCAGATTCTGGAGATGAGAGCTTTATTCGGCTTTCTTGGGTTCCATTTTCCATTCTTATATTTAGAGGATCATAAATACTATCACTTAGAAAAATAAAATTTAATATACAAAACATTACCATATAACCTTATGTTCTGATTCCATCAGGTCTCATAAGTTAAGCAAGGCTACTTGCACAAGAGGTTTCTGATGCAGGGAGTGGCGTTAGTTTCCAGGAAGGTGGTAAACTCCTTACTGAGCCAATAATGCTTTTACTATCATGCTAGGGATCACTGTGCTTCTGTGAGATGCACAGTGAAATCCAGTGAGATACAGATTCTTGGGCCATTCTGAGGAAGACAAGTGTTATTTGTATTGCTGCCATTTCTTATGGTGTCAGATATGAGAAGCTACAAAGGGCATTTGCTGAATCAGTCTAGGAATTGATGGAGGTCAGGGGAGGAAGAGGAGCAAGTGAAGCTGGGAAAAAAAGGACTGAGAACATGGGAAGGAGAAGAACAAGGAAAAGAAAAGGAAGACAAGGAAAAGACCAAAGAGAAATTACCGTATTTTCCGGCATATAAGACGACTTTTAATGTTAAAAAACATCCCCCCAAAATCTGGGGTCGTCTTATACTCTGGGTATGCGGCTTTGCAAAGCCGCGGAGGGACTCCGGCGGCGGGGCAGCTCAGGCGTGCCTGGGGTGCCCCGCCACCGGCTTCCCCCGAGGCTTTGCAAAGCTGCGGAGGGGCTCCGGCAGCAGGGCAGCCCAGGCGCGCTGGGACTGTCCCGCTGCCGGGGCATCCTCAGAGGCTTTGCTCTCGGTGTCCCTGGTCTGCTGGAGACGGTCCCCAGCAGACCAGAGGTACCGGGAGCAAAGCCGAAGTGGCGGCGGGGTGCCGCGCTTCTGAGGCTTTGCTCTGGCAAAGCCTCAGAGACGCGGGACCCCGCCGCTGCTGCGGCTTTGCTCCCGGTGCCTTTGGTCTGCTGGGGACCGTCTCCAGCAGACCAGGGACACCGGGAGCAAAGGAGGCAGAGGGGCGCTGGGGTATAAGACGAAACCCTATCTTTTAACTAAAAAATTAGGGGGTCGTCTTATACGGCCGGTCGCCTTATACGCCAGAAAATACGGTAAGGGCCAAGGAATAAGAGGAAGAAAGGGTGTATGGCAATAAGTGGAGGGTGATATTTAGGAAGCAAGGGGGAAAATGTAACTGGACACAAAGCAAACACAGAGGCTATGTCTAGACTATGCTGAAGTTTCGAAAAAAGGATATGCAAATTCAGTGGGAATTTGCATATCTTCTTTCGATCTCACTTTCTAAAGCTCTGTTTTATAGTAGTTGGGGGACGGTTTTTTCAGTAATCTCCCTCCCCCTTTCGAAAAGCTGTTCTTCAAAAAATAAGGTTTACACAGCTTTTCGAAAAAGGGAGGGGTGCTGATAAAACCGCATCCTGACTACTTTCAGTTTAGAAAGCTCTGCTTACTGATGCTCTGCTTTCGAAAGAGATTGGACAATAATATGCAAATTCCCACAGAATTTGCATATCCTCTTTCCAAACTTCAGCATAGCCTAGACGAGCCCTGAGTATGATTCAGAATAGAGAGAGACAGTAAACTAAAGAGAAGAACAAAAATGGAGGACAGTAGGTCTATTTCTTTACATGAAATGTGTTGTAGAAGCATTATAAAATAGATATTTACTTCTTTAAACCCTGTTTTAATATATTTTCATTTTATTTTATAGCAACTAATGTTATCATTCTCTTTTAGAATATGACAAAATACAACATTGTATATCTATATAGAGTGAGTTTGTGCATCTGTCTCTCTGTCCATGAGTCCATCCATCCATGAATCCATTTGTTCAAGAATCCCTTGTAAACGATAAGAGCTAGGCTAACCAGACTCGGTATGCAGCTTCCTCTTATCCTAACATAAAGCAAGGTCAGGATTCTGTGCCTGGAATTTGATTGTTTTCCATAACATGGAACGGGAGGGGCTGATAGGAGGGGCAGTTATGCTCCACAATGACCACAGGGGACAGTGACCACAGGGGGGAGCCACATCAGGAAGAGGTGGCCAGCTGGGGATGCATCTCTTAATATTGCTGGCCACTGGCCCAAGTAAGTGACTCCCTCTTGTCAGTCCCCGTAATACACGAGGTTCGAAGGGATGCCGGAAAGGATGAGACCACAACTGGGGGTTTCAAAAAGCACAAACTGATTTTATTTTGATGACGCCAGACAATCATCAGAACAAAAATTAAACAGATTGCCAGACAACACAAAACAATTCCCTGAGGCTTTTCTAAATCACAATAATTCCCAATAACTGCCGAGGAGTTAGGAACAGTTGAATTAACACTGGTATTATCCATAGGGCTGATTATTTACACAACTTTATATAAGGAAACAGTAAAAAACCTAAACCACAACTATTTATAAACTAACTTAGTAACTTTTTAGCCACTG
Organism: Pelodiscus sinensis; assembly: GCF_049634645.1. Classification (NCBI taxonomy): domain Eukaryota; kingdom Metazoa; phylum Chordata; order Testudines; family Trionychidae; genus Pelodiscus; species Pelodiscus sinensis. The sequence goes on along the minus strand of NC_134718.1, from coordinate 35,196,758 downwards.
TCACTTGACAAGCAATAAGGACAACTAAAAAATCAATTAGGATAGGGATGATGGCGGGGGGCGGGGGGGCTATACCAGTTCTGGAGACAGCAGGAACACAAGTACCGGTCGCATGCTCATAAACTGTCTCCACTCGGGTTGACCAACTCGGAGTACGCTCAGTAAGACTCGAGAGCGGGGGGTGCAAGGCGTCTGGGTGATCAGGCCAGGCGTTCACTCAATGCGAATCCCCAGTGAGTGAGGGGCTGCCTTCCTGTTTTATTGCCTGTGAACTTATCACCCCATAGGTTGGTTTTTGCTGCAGTGGGTGGAATAGCAGGCCTGAGCACCAGTCAGCGCATTGGCTGATCTTTTACTGCAATGGGTGGAGCGAGCAGGGGAAGATTATTAATTTATATGCCCTTATTTGGAAAACACTCCACCTCACAGACAGAGCCCCCTATACCAGCCTCAGAGGTATTACAGGCTATGGCTCCCTGCGACGGGCAGCCATTTCTGATGTTCTATCTCGGACACCTCTCTCCTTCTAGCAGCCCCAGCCAGGGGGTAGTCCAGCCCTGGCCTCTTCCTACCCTCAAGGAGCCCCCTGTCCCATGAGGAGCCGCAAGCTGCAAGGACTGAGCAGCCCCAGCCCCCAGGAAGGTGTCACCATCACAGCTGCATCACCCTCACCCCCATGGGTGGCCTCAGTAAGCCTGCCCTGACCTCCCAACCCCCTGCCCTGAGTCCCCAGGCCTGAGAGACCCCCCTGCCCTGAATCATGCATCCTCCTGCCCTGTGCCCCCCACCCTGACTCCTGCACTCCTCACATCCCAGTCCCCTGTCCTGAGCCCCCCACATTCCCAAGCTTCTACCCTGACTCCTGCACCCCCCAAACCCATAGCCCCCTGCCCTGAAGGAGCTGAGTAATGCTGGGTAAATCTTCTAGTTTGTCGATAAGAATGGCAAAGGCAATGAGGTTTCTCTGTTTGATATGCAGAGTAGGTTGCTAGCTTGCTACCTCACATCTTCCTAGAGAGAAATTCATGTGTAATTTTGGAGAAGGTGTAGTTATAACATCTGATGCCCAGAAATATTTTCATATCGAAAATCTAGTAAGAGTTTCATTGAACTTTTCTGCTCTTTCGATTATGGTGTTTTCATCAAGAATCAGCCAAAACTATCTGACAGCTGTTGATAATGTTTCTTCTCTTCAATGCATCTGTTACTGAAAGGTGAGGAAAACTAGAATTGCAATACTCACATAAGGACAATGCAGGACAATGTAGCACTTTAAAGACTAACAAGATGGTTTATTAGATGATGAGCTTTCGTGGGCCAGATCTGAGATTGATCTGAGGAAGTGGGTCTGGCCCACGAAAGCTCATCATCTAATAAACCATCTTGTTAGTCTTTAAAGTGCTACATTGTCCTGCATTTTGCTTCAACTACCCCAGACTAACACGGCTACATTTCTATCACATAAGGACAGTTTCCTTACAGTGTATAGCAGCAATATCCAAATGATAATAATAAAAGTTGCTAATAATTAAAGGATATGGAATTAAAATATGATCAGGATCACTTTTCCCAATCACAAACAATAATGTTTAGATTTCTGGAAGGGACGGTACTATTTGACTTCCCTTCTCTACTCCTTTTGATGTTTTCCCCACTCTTCTTCTGATGCACTGCTTAAAGTCTCTTTATAGGATAAATTGCCTTTAACTGAGTCTCCAGTCTCCTTCTACCTAGGTAGTTCTTTAATAATCTGCTATTTCTTGTATGTGTGCAAGGTCTGTGACCATCCTGAATGTAGTCATTAGTGCATGTATATTCCTGGTAGGGGTCAGAGAAACCATTTGACTCCTCATATTTTCCCTTGTTAAAATCTTTGTAGCAAAAGAGCCTTTAGTTCAGCTATAATCAGATCTCTTGTATTATGATGCTGCAACTCAGGCTTTTAGTTTTATTTTTCAATCAATAATAAAAAAATCCATATAAAATGTGACACTGAGCACTAAGAGCCAAATAGAATATGGAAACAGACTAAATACCAGGTTTTTAATTCCTGGGCTCAGGCATTGATTTGTAACACTTATAACAAGTGAGTCTTCACACTTTTAATCCTGAAAGGGGGAAATGGTTTTCTCTACTAAGTTTGATACTGTACCTCCTTCCATTCACAGGTTTCACAGAGGCATTTTCTATTTTGCATAGCTCAAAACATGAGGCTAGGCTCAGAGAAATAATTAAAAAGGTTCATAAGTTGAATGTTAAAAATATTAGAGACAAGCTCAAAACTCCAGATCTAAACATTCTTGAGGTGAGATCCTCATTTCCATGACAACTGCTATACTATGGGTAAAATGAAGGAGTGATGAAAAGGGGCATTAAGAGCCCAGTGTCAAGCCAGAGGCCCCAAATAAAATAAATATAATATTGATTCCTGAGAACCCCTCTCAAGCCTTGAGATGTGGGGCTAGTAGAAAGATTGTGTCAGCAGTGGTGCCACTGCACCTTGTGCTCCTGAGTTTCTGAGCTGAGTGAGCAGCTTTGAGAGGCTGCCTTAATTTACAAAGGCCCCAGCAGGCTCTCTTAGGTGCACAATGTTCAGTTTAAACATTTTCAAAACAAAGGCTTCATTTTAAAAATGAAAAAGTTATTGGAATTTACTTCACTTTCATTTACCAAGATTAAAATATTTTAAAAGCTGAAACAAAATATTTTACCTCAACCTCAAATTATTTTTCCATAATGTTTCAATTCAACACTATTTTATCTCTTTTTGTGTGTGCAAAAGCTAATTAATTGAAAAACTAGTTATACACACAACTTTTATACTAAGGGTATTATACATTGAGCTTATTCTCTCTGGAGTCAACAAAATAAATACCTTTCGTTTAAGTGCTCCTTCCCTTTCTGCAAAGAGGGAGGAACCCAAGTCTGCACTGATGCAATGTCCTGCTAGCTCTTTAGCACCATCCCTACTTCATCAAACCTGCAGCTGCACCTGACTCCATTTTGGCCCAAGATGAGCCAGCCAGATGGTGCCAGTCAGCCCTCCACTGCTCCCCGGGAGCATTCAGCCAGCTCCCAGGAACCTGCCAGGGACCGCAAGCGATATGCATCTTCCTGGTCTGGTGCAGAGGTCCTGGACCTTATTGAGGTTTGGGGGGATGAGACAAACCTCCAGGATCTCTGCATCAGATGCAGGAATGTGGATGCCTATGGTTGCATGGCAGACAGCCTGCAGAGCAAAGGCCACATCCGCACCCAAGAACAGGTGTGAATGAAGGTCAAGGAGCTCTGCCAGGCTTATGCCTCATATCTCCCCATATTATAATGAGCTGGACCACACCCTGTGAGGCAGGGTAGTCCATTCCCTCCAAAGTTATAGACTCCAGGGTGGAGACGCCAGTGAGGAGGAGGCGGCAGCTCAGGACCTGGACAAGGCCAGCCTGACCACTGATCTGAACCAGCAGCCCCAAGTCCCCCCTGAAGCCATCTCCCAGGCATCGTTTGAGGCTGGGGAAAGAACATTGTGTGAGTGCCATCACTTTCCCGTCATGCGGCGGGGGGAGGAGAGGGGAGAGAACTAGGCGCGCCACGCTTGGCCCTTGCTGGCCACAGATCACACAGCAACCTGGGCACATGGGAGCATGTGTCGTACCACTCCTGGGCACGTGGCCCCAGCAGGCTGCGACACATGAGCTTTGGGCTATTGGCCACAGGGTTTTTGGAGAGACTTGCCATGCTCCTGACTCCAGGGAAGAACACTCTCCCTCCACAAGCCCACTCCCTGCACATGCCCCCTCTAGAAGGAGGCAAGGGACATTCCTATCCCCCCACACACACTCACAAACACACTGAGCACTCCCGCACATGGCACATGGGCATGACCACAGTCTCGGGGCAGTCCCCAACCCCGGGGATATCAGGAGCCACTGGCCATAGTGCACATGGCCTGGCTCCAAGCACATCGGCTGTGACAGTGCTGAGAACTGTCATTTTTGGCTTGCAGAGAGGGGCTGGACTTCAGGCACTATGTCCCCTGGGATGACTGACCATCCTTCTTTTTTCTCCACAGCCGGACCAGCTGCAAGTGGAGTGAGGCCTACACCACCCAGGATATCCTCCCACTCCCGAGGCTTCCTCAAGCACACACGTCCAATGGACGAGTACCAGCAACAGCACTTGCCGGCATTGCGAGCCTTGCACAGGACCATCGACTGCTGGGTGGAGGAGGACCTGCAGCTACAATGGGAGAGCTAGCAGGACCTGCTTGCACAGAATGCTCCCTGTGCAATGATGATATGCACATCCTGCTGCAGAGCTTGCTGCCTCCTCCCGCAGCTTCAGAGTCTCAATGCGTGGATGAGATGATGGTGTAGGGAGGAGGGTTTAGCTTTATAAGGAACTGGTGAAACTTTTGGGATAGGGGAAGCCTATAGAGGAAGGATAGGCTCCACCTAAACCAAAGTGGATCCAGACTGCTGGCGCTTAACATTAAAAAGGTCACAGAGCAGTTTTTAAACTAAGAGATGTGGAAAAGCTGACTAGTGAGGAGGAGCACGTGGATCAGACTGAGTCGTCCCTTAGAACAGAGTCTATTGATAGAGATTCTCTAGGTTTTAGTCAGGAGAAGAGGATGGAAGAGGATAAAGTATGGGCCAGATCAGACAAAAAACATTCACATAAAAAAGAATCTGACACATCGGAAAAGGGCAGACAAATAAACAGTGATAAGTTTTTAAAGTGCTTGTACACAAATGCTAGAAGTTTATAAAATAAGATGGGTGAACTAGAGTGCCTCGTGTTAAAGGAGGATACTGATATTATAGGCATCGCAGAAACCTGGTGGAGTCAGGACAATCAATAGGACACAATCATTCTGGGTACAAAATATATCGGAAGGACAGAACAGGTCATGCGGGTGGGAGATTGGCACTATATGCGAAAGAAAATTTAGAATCAAATGAAGTAAAAATCCCAACTGAATCAACATGCTCTATAGAATTGCTCTGGATAGTAATTCCCTGATCTAACAAGAATATAACAGTAGGGATCTATTATCGACCTCCTGACCAGGATAGTAATAGTGACTATGAAATGCTAAGGGAGATTAGAGAGGCTATCAAAATAAAGAACTCAATAACAGTTGGGGGATTTCAACTATCCCCGTATTGACTGGGTACATGTCACCTCAGGATGAGATGCAGAGACAAAATTTCTTGATACCTTAAATGACTGCTTCTTGGAGCATCTGGTACAGGAACTCACAAGGGAGATGCAATTCTCGATTTAGTCCTGAGTGGCACACAGGATCTGGTCCAAGAGGTCACTATAACAGGACCACATGGGAATAGTGACCATAATATAATAACATTTAACATTCCTGTGGTGGGAAGAACACCTCAGCAGCCCAACACTATGGCATTTAATTTAAAAAAGGGGAACTATGCAAAAATGAGGAGGTTGGTTAAACAGAAATTAAAAGATGGAGTGACTAAGTAAAATTCCTGCAAGCTGCATGGACACTTTTCAAAGACTCCATAATAGAGGCCCAATTTAAAAAACACAGTAAGAACTAAACAAGAGCCACTGTGGCTTAACAACCATTTAAAAGAAGCAGTAAGAGATAAAAAGACATCTTTTTAAAAGTGGAAGTCATATCCTAATGAGGTAAATAGAAAGGAGCATAAACACTGCCAAATTAAGTGTAAAAATGTAATAAGAAAAGCTAAAAAGAAGTTTGAAGAACAGCTAGCCAAAAACTGAAATGATAATAATAAAATGTGTTTTAAGTACATCAGAAGCAGGAAGACTGCTAAACAGTCAGAGGGGCTCCTAGATGATCAAGACATAAAAGAAGCACTTAAAGATGATAAAATCATTGCAGAGAAACTAAAAAAATTCTTTGCTTTGGTCTTCACGGCTGAGGATGTTAGGGAGATCCCTAAGCCTGACCCGTCCTTTGTACGTGACAAATCTGAGGACTTGTCACAGATTGAAACGTCATTAGAGGAGGTTTTGGAAATAATTGATAAACTTAACAGTAACATGTCACTTGGACCAGATGGCATTCACCCAAGAGTTCTTAAAGAATTCAAATGTGAAATTGCAGAACTATTAACTATGGTTTGTAACCTATCCTTCTGTACCCAACAACTGGATGATAGCTAATGTTATGCCAATATTTAAAAAGGGGCTCTAAAGGCGATCCCAGCAATTACAGATTGGTAAGTCTAACGTCAGTACAGGGCAAATTAGTTGAAACAATAGTAAAAAATAAAATTGTCAGACACATAGAAGAACAGTGATAGAAATGTAGCCGTGTTAGTCTGGTGTAGCTGAAAAAAAACAGGACTATGTAGCACTTTAAAGACTAACAGGAGGGTTTATTAGCTGATGAGAACATAATTTGTTGGGCAAAAGTCAACATGGTTTCTGTAAAGGGAAATCATGTCTCACTAATTGACTAGAGTTCTTTAAAGGGGTCAACAAACTATGGACAAGGGGGATCCAGTGGATATAGTGTACTTAGTTTTCCACAAAGCCTTTGACAAGGTCCCTCACCAAAGGCTCTTACGTAAATTAAGTTGTCATGGGATAAGAGGGAAGATTCTTTCATGAACTGAGAACTAGTTAAAAGACAAGAAACAAAGGGTAGAAATAAATGTTTAATTTTCAGAACGGAGAGGGGTATCTAGTGGTGTTCCCCAGGATTAGTCCTAGGACCAATCCTATTCAACTTATTCATAAATGATCTGGAAAAAGGGGTAAATAGTGAGGTGGCAAAGTTTGTAAACGATACTAAAGTGCTCAAGGTAGTTAAGACCAAAGTAGACTGTGAAGAACTTCAAAAAGATCTCACAAAACTAAGTGATTGGGCAACAAAATGGCAAATGAAATTTAATGTGGATAAATGTAAAGTAATGCACGCTGGAAAAAATAACCCCAACTATACATATAATATGATAGGGGCTAATTTAGCTACAACTAATCAGGAAAGAGATCTTGGAGTCATCGTGGATAGTTCTCTGAAGACATCCATGCAGTGTGCAGCAGCAGTCAAAAAAGCAAACAGGATGTTAGGAATCATTTAAAAAGGGATAGAGAATAAGACGGAGAATATCTTATTGCCCTTATATAAATCCATGGTATGCCCACATCTGGAAGACTGTGTACAGATATGGTCTCCTCATATCAAAAAAGATATACTAGCATTAGAAAAGGTTCAGAGAAGGGCAACTAAAATGATTAGGGGTTTGGAACAGGGCCCATATGAGGAGAGATTAAAGAGACTAGGACTTTTCTGCTTGGAATAGAGGAGAGGAGGATATGATAGAGGTTTATAAAATCATGAGTGGTGTGGAGAAAGTGAATAAGAAAAAGTTATTTACTTGTTCCAATAATATAAAAACTAGCAGACACCAAATGAAACTAATTGGCAGCAGGTTAAAAACAAATAAAAGGAAGTTCTTCTTCACACAGCTCATAGTCAATCTGTGGAACTCCTTGCCTGAGGATGTTGTGAAGGCTAGGACTATAACAGGGTTTAAAAGAAAACTAGATAAATTCATGGAGGTTAAGTCCATTAATGGCCAATAACCGGTATGGATAAGGAATGGTGTCCCTAGCCTCTGTTTGTCAGAGGATTGAGATGGATGGTATGAGAGAGATCGCTTGATCATTACCTGTTCAATTCACTCCCTCAGGGTCTCCTGGCATTGGACCCTGTCTGCAGACAGGGTACTGGGCTGGATGGCCTTTTTGGTCTGACCCAGTATGGACATTCTTATGTTCTTATGTTGGGCTTCATGAGTCATGGCTGTAGGGGATAGGCCACATACCCCTCCAGGCATATGGCCATGTCCACATCCCCGACCCTGATGTGGCATTTAGGGAAGAAAGTTCTGGCTTGCAGCTTCTGTCAGATGCTAGAGTTCCTGAAAACATGTGCATTGTGTGCTTTCTCCGACCACCCAACATTTATGTCTGTAAACTGGCCCCAGTGGTCAGTCAGCCTGCAGGACCACTGAAAAGTATCCCTTGTGGTTAATGTACATTGATGCCCGGTGGTCTGGGGGATGGATAGAGATGTATAGGCAGGACAGAACAAACCCTCCTGGGAAGGCGACTTGCACCACCTTCACCCTCTGCCCCCTTTCCTGAGGGAAGCCCATTCCCTCCTTCCATCCCTCTCCTGGGACAGTAGCCCAAGAATTCCATACTTGCATAAGCATGTCCCCAACAGTCCATCTCCCCATGCTGAACTGGTTCCCCATGGCTCAGTAGCTGTCCGGTGTGGAGAGTTTCCAGAGGGCAATGGCGACACATTTCTAGAGGGGAATGGTGGGCCTCATGTTTATATCCCATCGCCTCAGGGCAGGGGCAAGCCACTCGCACAGCTTGAGTAAGATGCCCTTCTTCATTCTGAAGTTCTGGAGCCATTGTTGGTCTCCCCAGCACTCCAGAACAATGTGGTCCCACCCAGTTTGCACTGGTGTCCAGATGCCAGATGCAGCAGGGCATGGTGCCCAGACCCCGGCGGGCAGCATCCAGGTTCTGTAGCCACTCTCCCACATAGCCAAGGAGGGTCTCCAAGAAGCCCTGGAGGTTGGGTTCCTGCAGAGCCGGGAGGCAGCCTGCAGAAAGTGCTGCATGACTTGCAGCAAAAGCTCCAAGAGATGAAGACTTGCCAGAGTCAGCTCCTGCTCCATAGCAGAGAGAGCTGGGGTCCTGAGTCAGGGTAGCCAGAGCAAGAAGAGAAAATGCTTTGCTGTCCCTGAGAGAGGTAGGCGAGCAAGCAGGGAAACCTGAGAAACAGCTGTCCAGGGGTGTCCCTTGAAACACGAGCCTCATATAGCCTCAAGCAGCAGCCACGAGAGGTAACTACTGACCTGATGTCCTGCCGGAACTGGTTCCAGGTGGCCTTAAATGCAATTCGGCATCCAATCAATGTGGACGTGCTATGTCAACACATGCTATGTAGTAGCTAAGCACTATTTCAAAACACATTTTGTATGTAGACACACTATTTCAAAATAACCTATTCTGGATGATCTCTTCCAGAATACCTTATTCCAAAATAAGGCTGCTGTGTAGCCATAGCCATATATTGCACTGTGGGAGGGGATAATCTAGGCCAAAGGGATGAAGCAGATATTACTGTCACTTGTGTTCACTCCTTGACTATTACTCATTTATTTTTTAACTCAGCTTATTTTTTTCCTTCCTGCTTTTAATGTTTTGACTTTTTCTAAATAATCCCAACCTTGTTGTTTGTAATTCCACTTCTGTTTCCCATAGCTTATCCAGCTCTTACTTCATATCAGGGACTGGTGCTTCGAAGGGACATGGCCACTGCAATGTCAGACTTTAGGTACCTTGAAATTCACCTTGTGATGGAGTAGCGGAAGCCTGCACTGCCGAGCACGGCGGAGCAGCCTTCTGGGGTGAACACCTGCCACTGAAGTGTCTGTGCGGCATCTGCTCACAGGTAGCAGGGCTGGACCTGGTGAGTTCTAGGACCCGGGAAAAGTACCAGGCACTGGGGACTCCAACGCAAAATGCTGAGCGCCTGATGTGGCTGGCCCTTGCCGAGTGATAAAAGAACCACGGTTGGGGGCAGAAGGGGGGCAACGGGAAAACCTTCCAGGCAGGCAGGGCCGGTGGTGCACCCTGAGGCAGAGGCCAGTCCGTGGTTGTGCCTCCAGATGTGGGCCCAGCCAGGGAAGAGAGAATGGGACTCCCTGCCCGATCCCCAGGCAGCTCTATGAGCGCGGTCCCCTCTCAGACCTGAAAAGGGCATTCAGACCCTACCAGTCTCAAGCAGAGACATGGCAGATAATTCTGCAGTGGGGACGGGAAACCAACCAGAATTGTCAACTGGGTCCACTCCTATCTTGCTGACAGATGCCACCCAGTCCCGAGAGGATGGGAGTCCCATCGTGTCTTTGCCGCGAGACACCCCCAAGATCTGCATGGGCATTGAGGGACCGAGAGCAAACCGACAGCTCTGAGGGCCTGAGGACCATGGCCCTATCGTGGCAGCAGACTTCACGCCGTGCTTTGCAGGACATTCCGTCGGACCCTGGCTCTGAATAGGGAGTCGAGTGCAAGCAGGAAGCGACCAGGACAAAGCTGTTAAGCCAGGGTGGGCTTGGTGTGTTTCAGCCAGCGACCCCACCAACGATGATGAGGGGGTTACCTCCCCTGGTCTTTAGGGTCCTGGGTCGGGGCCCCCTACTCATCCAGCGACACATCCGTCAAACAGAGGGGCTTGTTGCCAAAGACTTTTAAAAACGTTAACAGCCCCAGACTCTGGTAGCACATAGACATTCAATTAGGGGAAGGAAGGTGCCCTAAACTCTGGAATGGGAACTCCGAGAGACTGTGGGAGGGAAAAATGGCTGCCTGGACCCCGCAGGGAGTACCAGGATTGTTCACATACCTGAATTCACAAAGATTGGGTTTTAATGCATCTGTACCTCCACAATGCATGGGGAGAGAGAAGCACCTGAAAATGGGAGACACTAAACCAGCATGGTAGGTGGCTCTTAAACAGACCGACAAAATATGTCAACAAAAGGGAAGAGTGCCAGGTCATTAGTCTTTCCCCTCTTATCGAGTTAGGCACCTAAGTCTGGGCTGCAGGAAGAGAGCTATTGGTTTGTGATCTATAGCCTGGAACCATCTCCTGGAATCAGGTGCTTAAGCTCTTTAGTGAAAGAAATGTCTTAGGCACCTACCTATCAAACAAAAGAGCAATGGCAGCCTCTTTAAAATAGTTAAGGTGCTGACCTTGGATAATGGACACCCCAGTTCAATTCCCGCCCCTCTGAACGTGTTGTAAGGAATTTAAAACAGAGAATCCCTACCTCTCGGATGAATCCCTAACAGGAGACTATGGGGGTATGTCTACACTGCCACCTTAGTTTGAACTCGGGTAGCTAATGTAGGCATTCGAACTTGCAAATGAAGCCCGGGATTTAAATATTCCTTCAGGAGGAATAATGGTAGTTTGAATTAGGAGCTTTAATTCGAACTACCTAGTCCATGCCATGTGTAGCCGTGGGCAGGTAGTTCCAACTATGGGCATTTAAAAATGGCACCCGCCAAAGAACATGCAAATGAAGCCCGGGATATTTAAATCCTGGGCTTCATTTGCAAATTCAAATGCCTACATTAGCTACCCAAGTTCGAACTTGGGTGGCAGTGTAGACAAACCCTGGGACAGTCCAATGTGGGTGTCTCAATCTCTTTTGATGAAGCTGTTACACTTTGGCTACGTCTACACTGGCCCCAAATTCCGGAAAAGGTATGCAAAGCAGGTAAGTCAGAATAGGGAAATCCGCGGGGGATTTAAATATCCCCCGCGGATTTAAATAAACATGTACGCCGCTTTTTTTCCGGATTGGGGAAAAGCCGGAAAAAAGCGTCTAGACTGGTGCGATCCTCCGGAATAAAGCCCTTTTCCGGAGGATCTCTTATTCCTACCTGAAAGTAGGAAAGATCTCTTATTCCTACCAAGCCGGAAAAAAAGCGGTGGACATGTTTATTTAAATCCGCGGGGGATATTTAAATCCCCCGCGGATTTCCCTATTCTGACTTACCTGCTTTGCATCCCTTTTCCGGAATTTGGGGCCAGTGTAGACGTAGCCTTTGTATAAAATAGTTAAGTGTTAAGTAGGCCAGAGAAAGAGTGAGAATGACTCTTTGCTCCAGAGGATGGGACTCACACATGAGAAGTGAGAAGCCCCTGTTCAAAAATTTTCTGCTCCTCCATCAAAAGAGAATTTGGACCAGGATCTCTCTCAGCTTGGATAAGTTCCCTTACCACAGGGCAAAAATCTCACAAATGAGACGACTGCTGCAACTGCTTCCTCCCAAATCATGTCCTGTCCCTTCCCTCCCTTGCATGAGCTAATTTGCTTGGAGCTAGTCACATTCAGAGCACATCCACTAGATCATACCCTGCAAGTGAAACTGATAGAGACACACCTATTTTCATCTGGATCTTACAGGGGCTAGGTGTGCACGTGTTCCGTAGGAACCTGAATTTCTGCTTTTGGGCTTTTACCGAGAAAATGTTCTGAGTTTTATGTGCCTGCAGGGGTATGTAGCAGTTGAGCAGGGATTTTGTGAATTGCAATACCACTTAAATCTGGGGTCTTGGCATTTAAGTCTTTTTTGTGCATCTAGGCCCAGAAGCTCAACCCGTATTTTGGCCGTGTTTTTATCCTGCTTGTTCCACTATGGAAAATGGGTGGCTTGCAAGAATTTCTGTAATTAGTATGCTTTCTCTGATGGAACATGGCCATTCAGAATAGTTATTACTAGACAGCCATACGGTTCTTTTGTCTTTTCTTTATCTGTCCCTTTCAAGCAATTCATTTTTTCTCCCCAAGGTGAATTTGAGTTGCATGTAATTTTAAAAAATATTTAATTGTCCTTTCCATTGTAAAAAGAGTTTAAAATGGTTCTCCTAGTGAAAAGGATGACCTAGAATGGAGCATTGTACCCTGGCAATTTCACATCTGCACATAAATGAAAATATCATAAAACAATGTGCCACTCCAATTGTCATTATGCTTATCCCCTGCTTCCCTGAAATAAAAACTAATGCAAATCTACTGAATTTTGACTTTACTGAACTTAGCTGCAGAAGTCTCCCCCGCCCCCTTCAATCCTCAGACTCACTACCATAGGTACATTTGCTATTGACACCCCAGTAAATGAAAAGACCTTGGTATACAAATAAACAGCTGGGACTCTCCAGAGAGACATTATGCTCATTCAGTAAATTTAATTTCACTAATTCAATAAGCATAATTGTCTTTTCCAGATCAGTACATTCTTTGTTGTAAATTTTACCCCTTTCTAAGTGGACAGTTTGTTCTAAATGATAACTTGAAATGTCAATGTATTTTCCATTTCCAAGAGAACAAGCTGTAAATATTTGAGTTGATTTTTGTATCTGTATTGGACTTACTTGATAACGGTATATTTTATTTTACACTTTATTTAAAGGTAAAAAAATATTCTTTCACTTCTTTCTTATGTGCAAATGAATGAACTAGTGTTTATTGTTCCTACGTATATGCACACAAATAAACTAAGCAGTGATATATATGTGTCTTTCTGTATAGGCAGAATATGAGTTCAATATTTAAACAGTATGGTAAATTAGCTTTGTATTTATATTGCATTTAGAAGCATGACCATTTCAAAGTATTTTTTAGAACATTCTCAGCTTGTCTATAAATTGCTTTCTCATGTGTTATAGTATATTAGCATTATTTCTAATGTTAAATTTTCTAGAAAACTAATATATAATTTCAAACATAAAGTAAGATTTTTTTTTTTACTACTTGCAATAAAGTCCTAAACTAGCAATAGTTAAGGAGCTCTTGAAAGTCTTTCTAGCATTTAATGGCATCACCGAGAGCAACACAAACACAACAAACTGACTACAATTTTTTGTGGCATTTAATCCAATTCATCATATCGTTGAAAACCGCCATCACCACACAATATCAGAACATCGCAACATAATTATTTTGTTGCCCTAGGTCACTCCATTCAGTGTGCTTTCATACTTCGATTGCTAATATTTGGGGGTATGTCTACACTACCCCGCTAGTTCGAACTAGGAGGGTAATGTAGGCATACCGCACTTGCAAATGAAGCCCGGGATTTGAATTTCCCGGGCTTCATTTGCATAAGCGGGGCGCTGCCATTTTTAAAACCCCGCTGGTTCAAACCGCGTGCAGCGCGGCTACACGGGGCACAAACTAGGTAGTTCGAACTAGGCTTCCTAGTTCGAACTACCATTACTCCTCGTGAAAGTAGGAATAAGATCCTTCAAAGTAGGAATAAGATCCCCCGGAAAAAGGCGCTTTTTCCGGAGGATCGGGGCCAGTGTAGACGCTCTTTTCCGGCTTTTCTAAAAGCCGGAAAAAAGCGGCGGACATTTTTATTTAAATGCCGCGGGAGATATTTAAATCCTCCGCGGATTTCCCTATTATGATCTCTGAAATTAACATGCCCCTTTCGGAAAAGGGGCCAGTGTAGACGTAGCCTATGTGTTTAAAGTTAAGCATGTGCCCAGGTGTTTCACTGGATCTGCTCCTCTGTGTGAGCTCTGTGGGTTTCAAGTAAATTTGTTCTCTTGCCTCTAAATCATGATTAGGGTAAACACTGCTATAGTATCATAAAGAAAGTTCTCCTAAATGAAGAGCAGACAGTATATCCACTGCTTCAGTGATATTTCACACAATCCACAGCACTACACACTTTCAAGCACCATTACATACAGCTGGAAGTATATTAATTCCATCACAAGAAGAAACCAGCTTTTCTACCCCTCAACATAAATTACTTATTTATGCATAGCTATTATTTATATTGTACAGGTTGGACTTTCTTAGTCCCGCATCCTTGACCAATCCCAAACAAAAGGGTTTGCCGGACTAGGGGAAATTAATTCTAGCCCCCGAGTCTCCCCACTCCCCTGTCGCCAGCACAGTTGAGCTACAATCCCCAACAGGACTCCCTGTGCCAGACCTTCACCAGAGCTTTGTGGTCCAGGAACATTCATGGTTTTACCAGATTGTGGATGTTGCTGAACCATAGAGTCCCAGTTTAGAGAGGTTCAACCTGTAATAGCACATAGAAAAAACAAGGGGAATCAAGATCTTATTGCACAAAGAGCTATAAAAATATATTTGAAGACAAAGCCCTGCACCTAAAATCTATCAAGTGCCTTATGTACTATGTAATAAAGTAAATCCTTTCCTAAAATATTTTAAATATAAAAAAATACAACAATGTTTGTAACTGAATATTATATTTTTGGTAATGTAATATAACATTGTAATATTTAAAATTGGCTTTTCTTCCTCAAGACTAGCTTCTTCCATGCTTATTCACATTAGGCAAAATACCTTACTCCATAAATATTCCCACTGCAATCAATGAGACTTCTTTTGGATGAAGGTCCTGATCCTAAAAAGGTTTATGCTTCTGCTTAATTTATTGCACTGGGAGCAGCTGAACTGATTTAAAAATGATTATCCAGAGTATGTAAATGTCAGGACTCACTTAACTCTTTGCAGAAGTGGAACTTAAAGAGATATTTAGCATGAGTCAAAGTATTAGAATCCAGCCCTAAATACACACTGAATGAAAATTAAAATTACAATAGGCAGCAGGGAGAAGAGAAAGATAATAATTATTTACACTTGACTTTAATGTAAAATGTTGCTGTTTTTACAATGGCAGTTTACTGACTTGAGTCAAACCAGATTTAGTTTCCATTTTAAGAAGTTTTGTACAAAATTAAAATAAAAGTAATTTTATGACTTTTTTTAAAATGGTTTGTCTGTAATAATTGACTAACTTCTGGAAATGGGATGTGAGATTGATATGTTAAATCAGTTTTTAATACAGTTTATCTCCAGAAATTATTTACTTAATGACTTGAAATATTTAAATAAACTGTTGTGTTACTCAGAACTGCTAAGGAAAAGTTATATTAAAGATGTGATATCCTTTTATACTGTAAAGTACAAAGAAAGCTATCAAAGAAAGTCTTCCATTAATTAACGGCTCAGAATAACTTTGGAAAGAGATTTCTCTAATCTCCAGCAATATCTTTGTGATAATCTTTTTTCTAGAAATTTAAATGTGCTTTAAAGTCGCACATAAGCAACCCAGTTTCCAATAACATTTCTCATAATTTAAAGAAGCATCTTTGATTCTGAAAAAAAAAACCTGGAAAATTTAACTCATTTGCTACCATTGGCACATATAAGGGTAGCATTTACAATGGAATGCACATCCAGATATATAAATTATAAGCCACATCGTAAACTGTGATAAGATGAGGTGGCTGGGCATGCTTTATTCTGTTCTAATATAAATAAAATACACATGTATCTGGTTGCACCAAAGAGGTAGAATTCCTAGATATAAGAAGACAAGAACACCAAGATAGCTATTGGAAATTATACAAATAATCCTAGAACTCATTGGGCCAAATCCTCTGTCAATCCTTATTTATTCCTTTGTTAATGGCAGAACTAGTATAGTAAGGCATAATCGCTTGAAACTTAGCTGAGAAAAATAGTCTTATTGTCAACCAAATATATTCACACGAGACACATTTGGGAAACACAGGGGACTGCTGAAAGCTCTGTCAGAGCTGACCAAGATGAAGCTGTATAAAACATGTCAGGGTCAGAGTAGTCAGCAACGTTAATGCAATATAAGAGTTGAAAATTGCTATCTGTCTGGGAAATGAGACAAAAGCATCTACCATGTGTTTCAGTTCACCAGGATAAAGGTTGTACATCGATTTTCTTTCTTCTGACAGCTTTTTCTCCCTCTATTGGTCTATTGTTTTCTATTTGTATTGTTCTATCACATTTCCTTGTGTCTCCTTTCCTTTTTATGAACAGCAGCATTATCTTTCTTCTCATTCTTTACCCTTTTCCTGTTGTATTAAGTCCATTACACTCTGTAATATCATGCTATCCTCTCCTTTGTTTCCCTTATTCTATTCACTTTGCTCCTTTTGCTTCTCCCTCTGTGTACTCAGTTATATTTTTGCTCTTTCCCTTTCCCAAGGTCCAACCCATTCTGTTTCACTTCAGAATCATTTTTTCGTCCTCTTCCCTCCATGCCTCTTCCTCCTTTAGGACACTTCAATTAAGTTTGAATGTATGGGCCTATTCTTCTGTCTCTGTGCACACCAAGAGCCTGAGGCTCTGCTGATTCATTCAGTGAGATGTCTGCTTTTGTGGCTGGAAGACGAGAGAGTTAGGCTGTAGACAAAACAACTCGTGGGAAGGTGGCATCTTGCAGCATAACTACTGAGACAAACAAACCAGCACAGATCCCTCACAGCCATGAATCTTTTAGCATTCAGGTTCCGCCCACCCTACCCCCTGCAAAAAGGTCACACAGCCATGAATTTAGAGTCCCAAGTAAGTGCCTATTGGTATGTCACTAAACATCTGATTTACAATTTGAAGTCCATCATCATATATTCCAATAGTGCCCAAAATATGCCAGGCACACTCCAAACACAGGAAGACATTACAAACAGGACAAGAACACTTGTTTCATGAGCCTGAAGGGCTATCAGCCTGTCATGTAGGACACTGTGAAGCAGCTATTGAACACTTAGTTGTTGCTGCTGCACAATTGTGCAATCAACAAAGGCAGTGCCAAATTTGATTTCCTCTCATTATGCATGTGAAATTCACTATGTTCGAAATATGCACAGTCCTTTCTACATTCTGATGATATTTATAAATATTCAATAATATTGTATTATCAGGAAAAGTTTAAAAATAAAAATTGCAGCCATCATCTATATCGTCTAAGCTGATAGAACGCAACTGTGTGAAAAGCAGTAGAGAACAATATATATAATTGTTATTCATTGTACATAAGCAATACACACATACAATTCCATTAAATATGAGTAATACAAGCTCCCTCCATGTGCATTCAATTACAAATGAAATAAAATTTTTGTTCAAGTTAAATCTCAATAAGTAGTTGTATAAACAAAGCGAACAAAATGGGATAGACCTTCCCCTTGAAAAGCTGAAATGATAAAATAGCTGCAATTGTAATTTAAATGTAATCATTGTTAAAAAATCATAGCAGAAATTTATAAAAGTAGAAAACAAAGTGGTCACCATAAAAATAGGGATCTATTTAATTTAACAACTGTTGTGGGTCTTTTACCTTTCTTGGGTCAGGATGTAGGTATGCCCAGTTTCCCTACTTTGACCGTCTGCCCCCACTGGTTGGGTGCTCTCTTCTTTGGATTTCCTGTGGTTAGGGTTAGGTGATTGGATGGGGTTTAGCTTTCCAGGCAAACCAAAGAATCTTCCCTTTTCAGGGTATCAGAACTTCAAGAAACCAATACATAGTCCTTCGCTATCTCTGTGCCATAATTCTTCTGGGATCTTTATTCTTCTGTCTGGATACAACAGAGTGAAGAATGAGATTTCTTCTACCCTCTCTGGAAAACAGCAGCATGGGATCCCACATGATACTTAGGTGTCCGCTTAGGTCTCCAGTCCACACTATTTTATTTGTTCCAGGCCATTTTCTTTCACCCACCTGCCTGCCCTGCAGGCCTTCCAAATCTTCATCCTTTGATACAGGTCTCACTGAGCTGTTCATCATATGCAATTAGATGTGTCTCCCCCTCTCCCACTTTTGACCTTTTCCACAATTTGTCTCCTTTATGGCTATGTCTACACTACATGCTTCTTGCATGCTCTTGTGCAAGAAAGCTCTGATTGACATTCACAGAATGGCCATCAGAGCACCTGTGCTTTTTCCCATCCACACTTGCCATCTGGAGCATCCACACTTGCCTTTTTGTACAAGAACTCTTGCGCAAAAGGGAGATTTACCTATGGCGGAAAAATCCCTCTCTTCTGCCATTGTACTCTTGATTTCCTTGTGCAAAAGTGCATTTGAGATTTGGATGCTTCATGGGTTTTTGCGCACAAACAGCTGGGTTTTTTTCTGATTTTCACTGGTTGTGGCCATTACATGGCGTCCGCATAATGTAATCTAGACGCTCTTTTTTGACAGAGGCTTTGTCGATCGTATCTGTCGACAAAGCCTCTGTCAAAAAAGGCATGCAGTCTAGACGTAGCCTTAGTTGCATAGCCTCCTCTCTTAAGAGCCCTAGAATATAAGGTGGGGGAGTCAAGGGAATTCTCACACTCAGCATCCAGGGATGCATCCCCGAGGAAAAGATGTCCTTCTCACACCTGTGATTGATGCACAGGGGGACTGTAATATATCACTTTGCCCTTTTCTCTTCCATCCCCCCCGAAGCTCCCCTCTGAACTCTTTTTCTCTTCCTGCTTCCCTATGTTCCCTAAATAAAAACACATGATTTCTCAGCAATAGTCTCTTTATTGCTTATGTTTAATGCGGGTAGGGAGGTTGCAGGGTTTACAGGCAAGCACACATAATGCAGGGTGCTCCTCATTAAGAACAACACACACAACTATTATATCATCTGGCTATTCACAAAGCCTTTTTGATTTTCAGTGCCCCTCGATGTGTTCTCCTTATTGCCCTGGTGTCTGGCTGCCCACACTAGTATAAAGCTTTCTCCCTCACTTCCACAGATATTATGGAGCATACAGTAGGCTGCCACAACAATGGGACTTTTGCTTTTGCTGAGATATAACCTAATCAAAACTGTGAAACCTTCCCTTTAAACATGCAAAAGGACATTCTACCATCATTTTGCACTTGCTCAGTCTGTAGCGGAACTGCTTGTTTCTGTGGTCTAGGCTGCCTTTGCATGGCTTCATGAGCCATGGGAGCAAAGGGTAGGCTAGGTTTCCAAGGATCATTATTGGCATTTCAGTACTTCCGATGGTAATTTTCCAGTCTGGGAAGAAATCTCCTTATGTTCCACCAGTGTCTGTAGTACCACTAAGAAGTAACTCTTGGAATTTATGGTAAGATGGTTGTGTGCCAAAATAGGGATATGTGTTCCATTTATCACCCCACAACAATTAGGGAACCCCATAGTGGCAGTCCTCCACTATATCCTGCATATTTCCCAGAGTCATTATCCTTCATAACATAAGGGTATTTATTGCCTTGGCTATTTGGATCAGAACAGCCGACACTGTAGATTTCCCCACTTGTAAGTGATTCCCAACTGACCGGTAACTATCGGGCAGTGCAAGCTTCCACAAGGTTATTGCCATTCACTTTTCAACTTTCAGAGAGGGTTTTATTCCGGTATTGCTGCTTTTCAGGGCATGGGAAAGCTATTTGCAAACTTCCATGAAATTGGTCTTATGCATGTGAATTGTTGCAGCCACTGCTGCTTGTTCCATAGCAGCATAACTATGTGGTCCCATCAGTCTGTGCTTGTTTCATGGCACCAGAACCGGTGTTCCATTGTGTCCAGAAAATTGAATGTCGGTAGTATTTGCCAGTCACTCAACTCAAGTGCTTCACAGAAGAGTATGTTCATGGCCTCGCATGATTCTTCCTCATTCATGTGGGCCCTGCGTATGTTCTGGGCATTCTGCAGCATAAGGGGCAAGCCATCGTACATTGCTGCTGAATGGTTTCCATGCTAGGTTCCTTGCTTACCCTGCTATCGCATCTGTATGGATAATCAGGTAAAAAAGGGCACAGAAAGATTGTTTGGCATAGCTTTCAAGTAGGGGAGGGAGAAGAGGAATACATTATGGGACACTGACAACATGTACCCCAACATGCTGCAGTGTTTTGGTGCAGACACTACAGGACAAAGTTGAGTTAAGATATGCAACTTCAGCTACGTCAGCAGCTGACAGCGGAAGTCGAAGTACCTTAACTTGACTTTTGGCGCTGTCTATACTGCAGAAAGTTGAAGGAAGAACACTCTTCCTTTGACTTCCCTTAGTCCTCTTGAAAGCAGGGTTACTGGCATCAACCAGAGTGCTTCTCTCACTTCGAATTAGCTGTCTTAACTAGATCACTAATTGAATCCCTGGAAAACTGACAGCGGCAGCTTCAATCTTCCTCTGTAGCATAGATGTACCCTGGGAGAATAACCTAGAATGCAAAGGGATGTCAGGAACTGTGGGATAGTTACTCACAGTTCATCCCTCTCAAGGTTGATGTGGCCACCTTACTGGGGATGCACTATGTCAAACTATGTCGAATTCTTGTGCACAATGGGAACATGCACCTTTGACTTTATAAAACTGGGTGCTAGAAAAATATATCGTAATTAATTCAGCCTTATCTCTCACTGTAAACAAAATCTGATAAACATTACCCTTATTTTACACATGTGAAAGTGAGCATGGAAACCTACATTTTCAGTAGGAAGTAGTTATTTTACCAAGCACTCACCATTTAAAAAATAGACTTTAATTAACATGTCTCAAACTGGTCAACCAAAAAAGAGGCACCTAAAATTATGAGTCACTTTTGTCCAGACCTTAATAATAAGATTTTCAAAAGTATCCAAACAATTATGTATGCCACTTTATTTTGGCATCTATTCTGAGACATCTTGGGACTGATTTTCAGAAAAACTGAGCAACCTCATTTCCTTTGACTTCAAGTAAGCAAGCAAGTACCCTGTCATCTACCATAAGTACAGCAGGAAAGAATGGGGAGGGAAAGTGTCAATTCATTTTCATGATAAAGAAAAGCAGAATTTCTATGCCGTCCATTCCAGGTACAGTAATCTGTTTCTCATACATTCATAAATCAACATTTGTCCATGACTGAGAAATGTATCATGCATGCCAAAAAGGTAAGGGTATGTCTACACTACCCCGCTAGTTCGAACTAGCGGGGTAATGTAGGCATACCACACTTGCAAATGAAGCCCGGGATTTGAATTTCCCGGGCTTCATTTGCATAAGCGGGGCGTCGCCATTTTTAAATCCCAGCTCGTTCGAACCCCGTGCCACGTGGCTACGCGCGGCACGAACTAGGTAGTTCGAAATAGGCTTCCTAGTTTGAACTACCGTTACTCCTCATTCCACTAGGAAGCCTAGTTCGAACTACCTAGTTCGTGTCGCGTGTAGTCACGCGGCACGGGGTTCGAACGAGCGGGGATTTAAAAATGGCGGCGCCCCGCTTATGCAAATGAAGCCCGGGAAATTCAAATCCCGGGCTTCATTTGCAAGTGCGGTATGCCTACATTACCCCGCTAGTTCGAACTAGTGAGGTAGTGTAGACATACCCTAAGAGATTAGGCCACCATATGATTCTGAATTTGAACATCAAGTCCATAGCTAAGAGGCTAAGATTTTGAGTGAAACCGAAGAAATGGACTTTTTTCTTGTGAAGCAAGGAGATGGTACTTCATTGTGAATCCTTTCAAAGAGTTAATGTAAATAACATCCATCTTCTTCACAGGAGGTAAATCCAGCTTCCCATGCTTCTATTCTTGATTAGCACCAAAGTAAAAGACATAATAAAGGACAATAAAGGGAAGGATGGACATAGAGGGAAATACAGATGGTGCATGGAACTGTGATGCAGTTATGCAGCACCTTCCAGGGCCAAAAAAAAAAAAAAAAAAAAAAAAAAAACTAATAAAAGCTCAAAATATTAACTCATTGTACAAATATATGGGATATCTTTGACTATAGTACTCCTTTGGTGACTGCTTTGACAGGGTTTTAAAATACGGAGTACTAATGTCAGATTTCATAAAACTATATTTAATCCAAGATCTAAGGGTATGTTTAATGATTTCAAAATGCAAGATGCACTCTAATAATTCTATTTCTTTTTTGTAATAAATATGTTTGAATCATACTCCAGGGGAAATGGTCAAAGGTTTTTGCTGAAGCTTAAAATCGTCAGATCTATGGGTAATTACATTTTGTTTACAAAATCAAAACTATCAAGATTTGTACCTAATCAGAATTAATCAATTTTCAGTATCTTTCTGCTTTCAAGAGGTAATATGCTTGATGGCCTCACGCTTTTGAATAAATATTGTATTGTTAGTGCCCCATAGCTCCAACCAAGATCAGAATCCCATTGTGCTAGGAACCGCATGGACAAACAGCAAGACAGTCCCTGCCCAAAACAGCTTACGTTTTTACACAGAGAAAGAATGGGGGAAAGGAAAGGATTGCTATCTTCACTGTGGGTTTGCTAGGCTCATAGTGAAGGAGAAAATTTTAGTGTCTGATCAGAACAGACATTATTTATAGGGATTTCAAGTTTCACAACACAAAAGTAGGATAACATAATTGCAAGCAATGAGATGTAGTCTGAGATGCTTTGGCCAAGCTACCGAGAGTAATTTTCAAGATGCCCTGTGCCTATTTTAAACAACATTGCTGTTCCTCAAGTTTATAAGCACCAACTTCACCCGAACATTAAAAAGTGCCTGACCTTAATGATTTGAGACATTTTAGAGTGACAATATCCAAAAGATGCAGAGAGAGACTCTCCAAAAGTTAAACCTAAAAATTGTAAACCCAGAAATCGAGCAGGAACCAGATCAACAGTTCATGGGATACGGTACTTCAGTCTAATATGTTTTATTAGTGATTTTTCTGAGCGTTCAGACATATACTTTTAAATTTTTAACTGCCGTAATTACCAAGCAAAGTACAAAATATTGAGTTTCGAGTAATAAGAATCTTCTACTGATCCAATTTGTTAGGAACTATCTACTTTTCAATTACTTTAAAAGTATGTTGACATATGTGATTGCCCTAAAACCTGACACACTTTCACATGACCTGTCCATTCTTCGTGTAAAGCTTTGGAAAGGTCATACAACAGTGTCATTTGCAAAATTCTTTGAGAATATCAGTTCCTTAATATGAGACCCACAATTAATACTAAATCTGCATGTCCTAAATGTGTTATTTGGAATGTTCCCTTGGCGACTTGGCCTATCAACTATAATATAAAAAATTCTCTGAACTAAATCCTTGCTGGTCAGCAACTCAGTCCCATATCATTAAAGATATGGAAAGAAATGGTTCCTGTGTATTCTCAGATACCAAATGGAGATGGGACTTTTAAAATTTGCTTGTTGGTATAAGAACGTGAAAATGGATTAGGGTTAGAGAAGCTGAGTTGGCAAAGAGTAGCAGAAGCAAAGTGATTAGCAGTGTAGATTGGATCATTTTGATAGAGCACCAACTTCTGACTTCTGCAAAGTCAGATTCTCCTCCTAGACTGACCTTAGTTGATATGTCTATGCTCCAAAGAAAAACCTGTTGCAACAAGTCTCAGAGCATGGGTAAATCAATAGATATTCAGGACACTCACCCCCCTCCTGATCAGCAAGTTTCAGATTCCAGGCTCCTGCCCAAGTAGGCGTGTTCTACGCTGCTAGTTTTAGCCCTGGAAACTCAAGACAATTGACATGATGTCCCAGGATCATTGCAGTTGGCTTTTCTTTGCAATGTTAACCTATCCTCCATGCTGCTCCCGAGGTACAAATGGGTCATGAATTCTCCTGATCTCACCAAATGAAGATTTCTCTGGTGTTGGGAAATTCCAGCTCGTATGGGTAGCTCCTATGGAAAATGAACCTTAGCAAATTATTCCCCAGTTATTATCAGCCGGTGCAATGGCTTCTGGGTAAAGCAAGATTGCTGCTCTAAACAATGCCAGGCTAGCACAAAACAAGCCCCAAACCAAAAGGTTTTAAGTATTTTTTTCTCTCAGCATCCAGCAGGTAATGGGTGTAGCTGAATGGGCATAGAATAGACCTTCTGGATAGAGTAAATCTCTTCTATCGTGTTATCAAAAGCCTAGTCAACACTACCATTTAAAGATGTCATAATAGCACATTAAATAACAGCATGTTTTAAAGACTCTAATACAGGCAAGGCACACAGTCTTTAACATGTGTTGAACTAAAAGCCTAAGCTGACCCATACTAACTTCATACTTTTTAAAAACCCTATTCTGGGCAAGAGCTAAGTTACATAATACAGTCAAAATGAAAATGTCATTTAGATTCCCTTAATATATTTTAAGGCCAGAAGATCCATTATCACTGTATGTGGTAAAAAGAAGAACACTTCATTAACTCCTTTTTTTTTTTTTTTTTTTTTTTTTTTGCCTAGAAATGGTGCATTGTAACAAGAGCGCAACAGAAAGAAAAGAACCAGGAGGAGTACTCTCAAGTACCCAGTCATACCTGTTTATTTAGTGCTGGTAGCTACTTAGATCTTCAGTTAACTTTAATATTAGACTTAGAAACAAACACTAATTGGCGCAAGAGTTTCATCTAATTTTTACTCTCAAGTCTAAATTGGCAATATAGTAGGAACATTCAGGGTTTGGGGTTTTTTTTTTTTTTTCAAAAATACTTTCTAAATTAGCCAAGTGCATAGTTCACAGATTCATGACTTTAAGGTCAGAAGGGACCATCATGGTCGTCTAGTCTGAACTTTTGAACACTGTAGATCACAAAACCTCATCCCCACCTCTAATGGACCCTAACTTCTTGCTGAGTTACCGAAGTCCTCAAATCATGGTTTAAAGATGTCAAGTTAAAGAGTTACACTAATTTAAACCTACAAGTGATCCAGTCCCATGCTGCTAGTCTGACCCCTTCGGGAAAATCTCTTCCTGACCTTGAATATGGTTATCAGTTAGGCCGGGGTAGGGAACTTAAGGCCTACAGGTCAGATGCAGCCACCAGCTGAACCAGTTCCAGTCCTGTAGGATCAGGCTCCCCCTTCCAGCACTGGGGAGACTGTACTGGTGCTCTAGTCCCCTCACTTCTCATTTTGTGTGCAACCCCTGACCATCAATGGCACGTCACTGTCCCCCAACCCAAAAAAGGTTCCCCACCCCTGAGTTAGACCTTAAGCAAATGAGCAAAACCCACCAGAATTCCCTGGGAAAGAATTCCTTGCAGTAACTCTGAGTCTCCCCATCTGATGTCCCATCTCCAGCCATTGGGGACTTTTGCTAACTGCTGTGGCCAATTGACAACATGCTATTGTAGGCAATCCCATCACCTCTTCCTTTCCAGGCACTTACCAAGCACATTCTTGAAGCCAAGTAGATTTTTTGCACCCACTTATTCCCTTGGAAAGCAGTTCCAGACAATGGCGACACATGGCGGGGGAAGTGAGAGCATAGTCCCTTGCCCTTCCCTGCTCCCGGCCCACCCTTGCTTCGTCCCTCACCACCTGTCTTTCCCCAGCACTCTCCAGAGCAGTGAGAAGTGGCACCATGCGGGCTAGACACACCTGGTCTGTGCCCTCCTCACTGCAGGTGAATGAGTGAAGCAGGAAAGGAAAGAGCGGGGTGGGCGGGAAGAGAGAGGTTGCAGCACAGAGCGGACTGCCAGCATCAGCCCTCCCACCTTGGTTCACCACCTCCTTTGCTTCCAACCAATACGACCTAAGCTTATAGCATACTTATTAGACAACCATTTGCCTTGTCGATTTCTAAAAGAATCCTTTTTGCGGCTGGAGTATACTCTGTGTGCGGCTTTTTGAAACCAGGCAGGATGTCACATTGCAAAATCTTCCCCAAACTGTTTCCATGTCTCCAGAGCTTTAATAATTGATATTTGAATGATGTTGCTGTTAGAGAGCATGAAGTTTAAGACACAATTACAGATTTCACTGAACAACTAAAGAACCATCTCCAAGGCAGCTGCTTCTTAGTTGCACAATGAAATGTACAAACAATCCCCAAAGTTTCCAGCAGTATTTTGTGTGAGCTCTAGCTAACAATAGTTCCTACTAAAAACAGTTTTTTTCCTCAATAATCACTCCTGAGCTTCTAAGTTTCACTTAAAAATGCTACATAATAGATGCTCTGGTCATCTTTAGCCAGAGGTTTAGCTAAAGCATAAAAGGCCAGAAGCTCCATTATCATCACCTGGTCTGACTTCATGCATAATTCAAGCCATAGGCTCTCACCCAATAATTTCTGCATTAACCCTATAAAAATTATTAGACACACAGCATCTCTTTTAAAAAGACAGTCTGGATTTAAAGATCTCAAGTGCTAAAAAATCCACCACATCCTTAGGTAAGTTGTTTTAACGAATTACAATTACTGTAGAATATTTGCTCTGTATTTCCATCCTGAATTTGTCATCTTCACCTTCCAGTTATTAGCTCTTGTATTAGCTCTTCCATCCTCATATATGTATATATATATATATGTATATACTCAATTTAAGTTTTTAAAAGGCCACATTTATCTAGTATATATTGAGAGAGTTTGTCTGTCTGTGCAAGGACTCCCTCTAAATGGTAAGAACTAGGACCACCAAATTTGGTTTACAGCTTCCTCTTATCATACATTAAAGCAAGGTAAGGGTTTGATTGTGCCAGGAAAAATGGGATATGGCTGGAATGGGATTGCTTCTCATAAAACCATACAGAAAAAAAGAGAGATAATCACCCAGCAGGTGAAAAAGGCTGGTTGGGGTGCCCTCCAACACCCCCTCCACCCATGACTGCTCCAGCCCTGAGCGTCCCACCCTCCAGGCACCTTTTAAGGAGGACAGGGGGCTGGAGCCTCCCCCATTCATAAGAAGACATTGTTCTCTGGTCCCCTGTGTTAGGGTACGTCTACACTACATGGCTCCGTCAACGGAGCCATGTAGATTTGTTTATTGGGCAAAGGGAAATGAAGCGGCGATTTAAATAATCTCCGCTTCATTTAAATTTACATGGCTGCTGCGCTGAGCCGACAAACAGCTGATCAGCTGTTTGTTGGCTCAGCGCGCTAGTCTGGAAGCTCCCCTGCCGACATCAAAGCCCTTTGTCGGCAGCACCGGTAAACCTCATCCCACCAGGAATAACGGGGCTGCCAACAAAGGGCTTTGATGTCGGCAGGGGAGTGTCCAGACTAGCGCGCTGAGCCGACAAACAGCTGATCAGCTGTTTGTTGGCTCAGCGCGGCAGCCATGTAAATTTAAATGAAGCGGCGATCATTTAAATCGCCGCTTCATTTCCCTTTGCCTACAACCCTCATCTACACGGCTTTGTCGATAGAGCCATGTAGTATAGACACAGCCTTAGGGAATGAGGGTAAGGTCCACAGTTTATAGCATTCCCTACTTTGGCTGAGGAGTGCAGGGAGCAGATGAGCTATGTACTTTTCTCTTGCTTCCTGGGTATGTCTACACTGCATCATTTTTCCAGAAAAATGGCCGTTTCCCAGAAAAACTATACTTACGTCCATACTGCTATTGCATTCTTTTGACAGAAAGTTGAAAGAATGGAGGGATTTTTCTGACAGTGGTAAACCTTTTTCTATGAGGAAGAAGCCTTTTTCTGAAAAAGCTCTAAGGATTAGTTAATAAAATATCATACATCTTTTCATCAGTTCATAACACTACAGAGACTGCCAATGCAGGCGCACAGCAGGAATTTAACGGATACTGAAACAAAATTACTATTCTAATGATGATTACTTTGCTGATACGTCTGTTAACAAAATGAATGTTTAGAGAAGCTGATGGTGCTTGAGACTTGTTATTTTACTGTTATCAGAGTTGCTAGAATAATTTCTGGGCTGTGGAAGCATTTGACACTATTTTTCTCACTTAGATACTTTAATTTAATGTGCAAAAAATGCAGTCAGGATCTCAAGTAGGAGATCATGTCTGGAAAGAGGCCACAAATTGTTTCTAATGTCATGCAAGCAATGAAATATGTAGACTATTTAGATGCATCCCCCCAAAAACCTCTTCAGACATTTCCAGAATTAAAATTGAATCAAAACTGTGAAGGTTTCAAAACAGTTAAACATTTTTTAAAACTTCCACTTTTAGAACAAAAAGTGATATGATACCAATCTCTGACTCCCATTCCCTCTCTTTACCAACCTCTTGCTTAATCTTTCTCCTATGTGAAGAGTCATTCCATCTTGTAGCCCATGATTTTAGATCATTATTCATTACTGAGTGATGTTATATCAAAAAGTGATAGAATACAAATGGGCTTTTTAAAAAGATTTTGGGGCAGAAGCAAAAATCTTCCTCTAATTGAA
This sequence comes from Pelodiscus sinensis, assembly GCF_049634645.1. Lineage (NCBI taxonomy): Eukaryota > Metazoa > Chordata > Testudines > Trionychidae > Pelodiscus > Pelodiscus sinensis. The sequence goes on along the minus strand of NC_134718.1, from coordinate 35,168,246 downwards.
ATGCTTCTCCCCATGAGACTTCCAGATTTTTCTTTGCAAACTTGGGAGGTCAAGATGAGCAGCTGCATTTCTGAGTGGCTTTCATTACCCATTGAAGCATTTAGTCACCTAGCAATAAAACAGTTAATGCTGTTTTTAATTGAGATAAATTATAGAACTCATTTTGAATAGTTCGGGAGGGCGAAATAATACACAGATATACCCACAGTCTTACTATATATTTGCAGAATCAGCTGCACAGTGATTCATAGTCAGCAGTAACAAGAATTGTCACACACTAATACTGGAGATACTACAAGATATAAGAAATAATTGCCATAAGCATTGACAACTATCTTTTCAAAATGACCCTATTTATGTGTAAATTATAGAATCATTGAATACTAGAACTGGAAGGTACCTCAAAAAGTCATCAAGTCCAGTCCCCTGCACTCATAGCACCATCTAGACCATCCCTGAAAGATGATTTATCTAACCAGCTCTTAAATATCTCCAGTGATGGAGATTCCACAACCTCCCTAAAAAATTTATTCCAATGTTTAACCATCCTGCCAGTTAGGAAGTTTTTCCTCATGTCCAACCTAAACCTCCCTTGTTGCAGTTTAAGCCCATTGCTTTTTGTCCTATCCTCAGAGGCTGAGGAGAACAATTTTTCTCCTTCCTCCTTGTAACTCCCTTTTAGGTACCTGAAAGCTATTATCTTGCTCACTCTCAGTCTTCTCTTTTCCAAACTAAACAAACCCAATTCCTTCACTCTTCCCTTATAGATCATGTTTTCTAGCCCTTTAATCATTTTTGTTGATCTTCTCTGGACCCTCCCCAATTTTTTCACATCTTTCTTGAAATGTGGTGCCCAGTATTAGACTCAATACTCTACGTGAGGCCAAATCAGGGCAGAGAAGAGAAGAAAAAACACTTCTTGGCTGCGTCTACATTGGCACCCTTTTCCGGAAAAGAGATGCTAATGAGACACTTCGGAATTGCAAATGCTGCGGGGGATTTAAATATCCACTGCGGCATTTGCATGAACATGGCTGCCACTTTTTTCCGGCTCGGGGTTTTGCCGGAGAAAAGCACCAGTCTAGACGGGATCTTGTGGAAAATAAACCCTTTCAAGTAGGAATAAGGGATCTTTCGGAAAAGGGTTTATTTTCCACAAGATCCCGTCTAGACTGGCGCTTTTTTCTGGCAAAACCCCGAGCCGGAAAAAAGTGGCAGCCATGTTCATGCAAATGCCGCGGTGGATATGTGGGATGAAGTGCTGAGCTGAGAACAAAATGGCATCGACCACATGGCCTCTTTTATCCCCTTCCTGGCCTCTTCTTGTATGCAGCAAGTCACCTGGTCAGAGGCCAATCTCTATGTTCCCTGCTGGCTGCCCTCAGGTGACAAATCCCATTCTTTGGGTGTGTCCATAGCCTATTGAGAGCCATTGTTCCACAGGGCTTTGATACTCAGCCTGTCCATAGCCATGCTTAACCACATTCAGAGAAATATTCAGCTTCCACACAGATTACAGATTCCTACCTACACACACAGACATTATATACTCACATAAATAGCGTACATAAGATTAACAAATAATAAGCTCCCATTCAATACCCCACATGGCTCCCTTTATATCAATTTCTGGGACCAACACCCCCACCTAGGGGTGCAGCAGCGATCTGGCTGCTTCCCTCCATTTCCCTCCATTTCGGTAATGTGACAGTGGTCTCTAGGGGAGCACGGGTAAGCTGCGTGTAGGGGAGCCTGGACTACCCTGCCTTGACGTCTGCCTTTTCCACAGTGCGGATCCCTAAAAAGCAAAACCCAGGCCTGCCTCAAGTATGGTGCACATAAGCATGCAGGCATGGTTTGGGAGGGAGAATCTGTGAGAGGAAAGAATGTTTTGAATAACAATGCAGATTAAGCATGGTACTCGAGACCACCTCAAGAACACATGACAAGCAACCTTCTGTTTCTGACAAGCAAAAATTACAGATGCAGCCATACAACTGCCAATTGCACACACAGCAACAACATACTGCGAAGGATGTACCCCAAATTGGGTATTGGGAATTTTACATAGCCTACACAATACGTAATCAATTGGTAAATATCATTAGAATGACCAAGACTTGCTTTGCTATAAAATAGGCTTAGTAAGAACAATCGATGGGAGGGAGTGCGCAGGATTGACCCACAGGTTCTGCTTGATGTAAGTAGAAGTAAATAGGCCCTTTGTGCCAGCGACCCAGTGCATGGCGTTCCATTATGTGGGATGAAAAGGAGCCACCACCTCCTGCCGGGTACTGTAAGTAGCATACAGGTGAAGTGGAAGTGAACTAGGCTTTATTATTGTACTATAGTAGATCTTCAATTAATTGCTTTTGCATTGTTTTGCACTGTATTAATTGCATTTGTAATTGCACTGTATTAATTAGAATTTGTAGTATTTAAAGTTTAAATTGTATAGTTGTTTTTAAGACTTGTAAAAAAACTTAAACAACTGTATTTATTGCTTAAAACTTACAATAAATAAGAAAGTGGTTAAATATCCCTGAAGTGTCCTGGTTTCCCTTGGATCTAAAATAAATTAACCACATGACACTGTGTCAGTCAGAATGTGGAAGGACACATCCACCTCCCCAACTCTGATGGTGTGGTCAGGAAAAAAGGTGCCGGCATGAATCCTTCAGAAGAGGCAGGAGTTCAGGAAGATCTGGGTGTTGTGGGGCATTGTGTGCCCTCCCTAATCAGCCCATGTTGATGTTGGTGATGTGTCCATTGTGATCCATGAGGCCCTACAGCGCCATTGAGAAATACCCCTTTCTGATTATATAGTCTGAGGTACGGTAATTGGGTGCCAGGATGGAGATGTACGTGCTGTCTATGACCCCCTTCCCTCCTGCCCCCCACAGTTGGGGAAGCCCGAGGCAGCAAATCCATCAACAATTCAGTCTACATTGTCCAGAGTGATGACCCTCCCTAGCAGCACATGGTTGATGGCCTTGGCTACCTGCAGAAGCACAGACCCAACTGTGGATTTCCCCATGCTGAACTGGTTCCAGATGGAACAGTAGATGTCCAGCATGATGAGCTTCCACAGAATGATGGTAATGCCCTTCTGCATTGGGATGGTGGGTCTCATTTGGGTATGCTATCACCTGAGGGTAGAGGCAAACCTCTCGCAGAGCTCCAGGAAGGTGGTTTCTGCGGGCTCTAAAGAAAGAATCAGAAAAAGATTCTTCCAAAAAAAGAATCAGAAAAAGGTACGCAAATTGTGGTTCGCAATTTGTGTATCTTTTTCTGAAAATAACCTGGAGTGTACACATCGTCTGAGGCATGCTGCAATCAGTCTGGATGTGCCATTCCAAAATAATTCTGACTAATTTCCATTTTGTTATTTCAGGAGTTATTTCGAATTTAGTTATTTCAAAATAGTTTCCTAGTGTAGACATGCCCTAATGGACTCTATGCAGATCCAGTTGCAGAACTGTGTGCATTTCAACTTAGGAGAACACCACTCTTGAATCAAACATATCCCCAGAAAGTCTCTAGTACCCTATACACCTTCAGAGTAGATAAATTTGTCAGGAATATGATGGAAATATTTTTGTCTATAGCACAATATATCCATAGTAAATCATCTTTAGATTTTCCTCCGAGTATATCTAAACAAACAGATCAGCTTTTATCCTTGAAAGACTAAAGCAAATTAATAGGGGACTAATAAAATGATATAAAAGAATAACGTGCTTGAAATTAGACCTTTAAATTGCTTCCCCTTTAGATGTGTGTGAGTGTGTGTGTCTACTGACTTCCTGGAGTGTTTCATTCTTCTGTAAGTGCCCTCTCAGAGGATTCCACTGAAGTCTTAAGAGCCCTTAGTGTCATCATCATTTCATTCTTCTCTTCTTACCCTGTTTCCTGGATTAATGCATCTTTAGTAGTCACATGCTTGAAATAAATGCCATCTTTCTACTCCATCTGATTTGAAGTTCAGGAGTCTCCTCTCCTCTTGTACATGATTTTAAGTACAAGAGCAGTGCTTTTTTATATTTATATAATTCAGTCTAAATCCAGTAAAATGACCCAGATGTTAGGAATATAGGGTATGTCTACACTGCTGCCATTTTTAAATCCCCGTTAGTGCGGACTCTGTGCCCGCAGCTACACGCGGCACGGAGTAGGTAGTTCGAATTAGGCTCTCTAATTCGAACTACCGGTACAGCTCCACCTCCATACACGAGCCTACCTACCTACTTCGAACTACCTACTCCGTGCTGCATGTAGCCGCGGGCACGGAGTCTGCACTAAAGGGGGTTTAAAAATGGCGGCGCCTGGCAAGATGCAAATGAAGCTGGGGATATTTAAATCCCGGGCTTCATTTGCAACTTCTAATGCCTACATTAGCCACCCTAGTTTAAACTAGGGTGGCAGTGTAGACATACCCAGAGTATGTTAAACATGAATTAGCTAGGCTGGTATTTTTATATGCTGGGATTAAAAGGCTTGATAGTTCCTAGAAACTGTAGTTCAGAATAATGTGTGAAATAACAGCTTTAACTCAAGTAATGAACAATGCCACTCCCACTCCAATGCCCTCTCTTTACTAACCTCTCACATAATCTTTCTCCTACGCAAACAATCATTTAATCGTCTAGCCCATAATTTTAGTTCATTATTCATTTATTGTGTGATGTTGTATTATAAATATATTCTCTGTATGTATATTAGAGTTAATTTGAAGGCTTATAAAAGTATAAGAGGTCATTTTTTAGAGGAAATATTAACAAGACATGAGTAAAACAAGCGGAAACACAAGAACCTGTCAGTAAAAACCTGTAGAAACTTAGCTTAGCTATTTTAGGCCTTTGAGACAAGAAATGACATAAGTGACCAGAAAAATAACCTGATGCACTAAGATTATGTGAAGAGGTACCAAGTGATAATAATGTGCCAAGTTACCCAGAAGACTAATAGATATTAAATCATAAAAATATCATAAAGGTGCATCCATCTCAGACATTGTCTTAAGCACAGTCATGTGACAATGCTAATGAGAAAAAAGGGAAATTACCCAACCTATAGAAAATTGGAATCTCTTCCAGGGGACACAGACAACAGGTGAAAAAAGGGTGGATACTTTTATGGACATGTGGAGAATGTAGATGTAGACAGAATCACAGTTAAAAATGGGGATGTCCAGAACAGGAAAGCTGAGCTCCCTCTGAGAGTACGTCTAGACTGCTAACATCTTTCAAAAGAAAGAAGCTTTTTCAAAAGAGCTCTTTCAAAAAAGCTTCTTTCAAAAGAGAGCATCCACACCTCAAAGCTGGATCGAAAAAGCTATCTGCTTTTTCAAGAGAAAGCGTCTAGACTGCATGGATGCTCTCTCAAAAGAAAGCCCTGACTGCTCTTCACTGAACGGCCACCAGGGCACCTGTGCTCTTTTCGATTGCTTCTTCTCTTGAAAAATGTCCCTGTTCTGCATCCACACATGCCTTTTTTCGAAAGAACTCCTACTATTCAGGTAGGAATAAGAGATCCTCTGGAAAAGGGCTTTATTCCGGAGGATCGCGCCAGTTTAGACACTTTTTTCCGGCTTTTCCCCAAGCTGGAAAAAAAGCGGCGGACATGTTTATTTAAATCCGCGGGGGATATTTAAATCCCCCGTGGATTTCCCTATGCTGACTTACCTGCTTTGCATCCCTTTTCCGGAATTTGGGGCCAGTGTAGACGTAGCCCTGGTGTGTCAGTTTGTTACTGACCTTGGGCTTTTACTTGTGGTGGCCAGAATGCTATGATGTCAACCACAGCTGGTCTGTCATAATTTTACTCCCTTTGCCTTTAACCCTCACAATTGTGATTTGCCATGAGATTATATAATTTGTTTGGCTCAACACGCTAAGGGTAGCAGATGCCCAAATAGAATCCTTTCTCTTCTTTACTGCCAAGCAACTATTTCTATATATTTATAATGTCTTGAAATAAATGAAATTGCCTACAGCATGAGTGATCATTTATCTCTGAGGAATGTTATGCTTTTATTGTGATAGCTGAGTGAGAGAGCTCTCTCTTTTATGAATCTGGAAGAAGAGATTAGACTTGTTGCCTATAGATGAAACCTCTTTATAATTAACCTTTCAATTAACCTCACATCACTCCTTTATAAAAGGCCATAGATATAATTGATACCACATTGCCTCTTCACCACAGAAATAGCTTTAGTAAGATCAAAATATGATGTATGGGCATAACCTACTGAGAAGTATATTAACTATAGTTCTAAACAATGTCATTAGTCACTAGGTTCACCAGAAGGAAGCAGAGTTTTGTGACAAAAAAAAAGCCTGTAGTAGAATCAAATAAGGTTTATATTTGATTATCAATTTAATATATAGGATGTGATGGGCCCGCCGGGACCCGCACTGCCCCTGGGAGGACCTCACCTGCTCTTGCTCCAGAGGGACAGAGCGGGGCAGCGAGGAGCGGTGACCCTCCTGGCTCCCATCTCGCCATGTCCGGGTGTGAGCGCGGCAAGACACCGCGAGCCCCGCCAGGGAGGAGATGGGGTCGAACAACGCAAGTCCGCTCCAGCTGGCCACTGCATCTCCAGCCGGCCCAGAAAGGCCCTCAGGGAGGCACCCCACATTTGCGGCCAGATGTCCCAGGGTGTAAGGACGCCCAGGGGCCAGGACGATACGGAGCCCCAACTGCACCCAAGCCGTTTGAAAAGCGGCCGGAACAGGAAAGTCGGGGTGGCTCAGGGAGAAGAAGCCGCTAGCTGGACTCCAAGTGGGAGACTGTTTCCCCTCGGTGGAGGCAGCACTGGGAGAGCGCCCGTATGAGATAGAACCCGGCTAAGCCCGAGGAAGTTGGCAGACGGGCAAGCCTCCAGCACCCACCAGACAGGCTGGTAGCCAGGGAGGGGGATAGGAAGCAGCCTGGGGCAGAGCATTTCTGGTGCCTGTGGGCTGATGTGCTTCGGGTGGAACCCCGTCAGCAACGTAAGGATCTAACTCCCCGACCCTTAGGGCCCCAGGCTGGGATCCGGTGAAGAGGGCGGGCCCGGGTCCCCTAACTCCCCCCAGTACTCCACCCTCATTCGTGCGACACTAGGCACTAACTCTAGGTGAACCCAGGACCTCGGGTCACTAGAACTCAGACCCCGGGGATGGGCCAGGTAAAAGGGGTGAGGGACCCCAAAACATTAATAAAGACCAGATGGTGGGTCCGCTGGGGGACACATGATAATATCACTGACATTTACAAGATTCATTGAGGAGATTTACAAAAATGCTGTATTAAAAATTATTGTGTTAAGACTTTTAAAAGTGCATTATCTATTTCCTGGCAAGAGTTATAATGACTATCAGGTGATATTACAAATGAGGAGATCCTTGTCTCACTGTTCTGAATAGGAGTTTTGCTGTGCAGAAGGTTTTTGTATTTTCCATTATATTGAAAGACAATTCCCTCACAAGTTTTGCTTGAGAAAATGTGTCTTTTCATTATATGCAATGTCCCATTTCCATTGGGACACATTTCTCCTGTCATGAAGAATTTTTTTTCCTATCAGTGAAAATGATTTTATTAAATTCACATTTTGGAAAGATTATGAATTATTTAAAAACTAAATAAAATTGATTTAAATTTGCTTATTATGAGCTATTAGCTTTTTTGGACTGATTTTCATTTGCTTGTTTTTTTGCTTTGTAACAGTCTTCCAGTGAAATTCTTAGCTTTGTGCTACTGTTGAAAAGTTTAGAAATTACTTTTTGAAGAAGTGGGTTGCATCCATGCAAGGTCATGATACCAGCTACATGTTCTGTTAGTCTGTTAGTCTCTGCCCAAGAATGTATATTCTCCTGGAGTTTTCAGCCATTTTCTAGGCAGAGAAAGTTGATAATGAATTTGGATATGTAGACGAACTTAGATTTTTCACCAATCTACATAGAAATATTACTTGGCCAAAAGGTTCTTATATTACCTTCTTGAGGGTGTAGTAATTGAGAGCAGATACTTTTTATTTTCCCATATGATTACTCATTCAAAATGAATATTTCTACTTTTGCCCGGCTTGAGACTTGAATCATAAATGAGCAAAATTGTTCCAAACTAAAGACATTGCTATGGATTTATGTGCTAACAATACAATGGTGTAAATATATATTTGAAAATAAATGTCCATAGATTGCATAGACAACTTCATTTCAGATTTTTTATAACCAACAGGAGTACTCAGTTTGCATTTGTTTGCAGCAGAGCTGTAGCACATTATGCCTATTTTATAATAAAACAAAACAGTACATGGCAATTTCTGTATTCTAGCAATCCAGGCACTTGAGACATCGTAAGGCAGGTGAGCCCTGTTTAAGAATACAGTTGCACCCTTTTCCAATACATGTTTGAGAACAAAATGATGCAACTGATTGTATTTTATTTTTGGCTGTGGAATTCCTGTTCTCCAGTGTCCACTTGTTTGGCAGAAAGAGCTCTGAACCCAACTGGCAGGCTTCCATACTCCTGCAAAGGCTATTTGGTTTGTAAAATGCTTGAGGATGAGCCACTGGTCAAAATCAGAGATGGGCAAATGACTGATTTTTCAACTTACTGGCCATTCTGAAAAATTAAAAAATATTTCAGTCTGTTTCAAAACAAATCTGATAGCCCACAAAATCGTTGATGAATCACAGGAGTCCATTTCAGGTCACATAAAACATATTTTTCTATGTGAGCCAGTTTGTTTCTGGGCATTTTAAAAGAACTAGATTCACAACAGAGGAGGGATGGTAATGCTCACTTTGTAACTCCTGGCACAGTGGTTAGCACACTCACCTGAGATGTGGGGAATCAGAGACCGAATCTCGGTTCTGGAATAGTGCCCTAATCACCAGATAATCAACTAATCTGTGATAGGGTTCTCTGTTTTTCAGAGAGAAGCTGTTCCACTTTGAATAAATAATTACATTTTTATGGGACCAGGGATATATACTAGTGCCCCCTGTCCTACCTGAGCACCATAACCACTGGCAGGCTGCCAGTTTGTTTCCTGAGTATCTGCATGCATGGCTGTCCACATCTCCCTGTTGCCGCAGTTTGACATTCCTGGCCAATGCGAGTTGCCATAAGCAGTGGCCCTGCTTACACCACTTCCTGTAGCTCCCATTGACCAGAGACAGAAAACCATGGCCACTGCAAGTTACAGGCAGCCATGCAAGTGGACACTTAAGTAAATAAACCATATAGTGTGCCACCAGCAGCTAACCCTGATGAACTATATATGGCCTGCAGGTTCCTCACACCTGGACTAGGGTATTATAGTCATTAATTCTCTCTCTCTGGAACAATGACTATTCAAGTATTTATACAAATTAGATCACTTTCAACAAGGGACAATGGAAAAAGGACGGGAGGGGGGAAACCTGGGTTAAAATTCCTGATCCAGAGTGGGATCTGAAGATGGGTCTCCCACATCTTAGGCAAAGGCTGCGGCTCCCCTGGGATAATATGTATATGAAGGCCAGAAGTATCTCTGTCTTCTCAGCCCATTATATGAAAGTTGCCAACCATTTTTTTTCTGTCTAGATCTATTCTGTGAACAAATTATTCATCCAAAAAATTTCATTCAGCTCCAGTCAACGTCTGATGGGAAAAAATGGATATACAAGAGCTAGTCCTGGCTCAATGATTTATCTGATCATAAGCACAAAATGTAGATTCAGCTAAAATGTCTTTCCTGGTCTTGGATGGATTTGTGAGGTTCTCCGCAAACCATTGGTCTCTCAATGTTCATTTTGTGCTAGAAAAAAGCAGTGGGGGATGTTAGTACAGCAGTAATGTGAAATAGGAAAGGAAAAAGTAACATGAAAAAAGTGAACATCTCTGCCTGGCCACATATATTGAGTTTGTTTCTCAATGAAAAGAAGATAAAGACCACAGCAGTCTCAGTCTCTCTGTTAAAGCTGAGTTTCTGGGTGGAATTTTGAACCACACAACTAATTTTTTACAATATATTTTTCTCATGAGATTCTTATGGTTTTAAATTCAGGTCTTTCTAATTAAGTGTGTAGTTCATGTGACAAAAACTAACAGCCCAAGAAAGATAAAATATCTGAGAAGTGAAGGAACACCACCTACTGTTCTCTCAGAAGGAGAGAACACAAACTAAGGTTTGGAAAAACAGGGTTTTTTTTCCATAAAATAAATACTGTGCAATTAACCATTATTGATTTTCTCCTTTAATTTCAACTATCAGCTAAAGGTGCTTGTTAGAAACAGGATGCCTTGACTATACAAAAGTTTCTATTTTCATACTAGTATATTTCTTACTTTAAGGGTCAATTTTTTTAACGTAGGCTCTAATGCGTGCATGTATTCATCTGTCCCCTTAAAAAGAGCAACTCTGCAAATACAGGTTGAACCTCTCTAGTCTGGCACCCTTGGGACCTGACTGGTGCTGAACCAGAGAATTTGTTGGTCCATGGGAGGCCAATATCGTTTAGTAGTGTTACCAACACTTTCACTGCTTACTGGGCTCTTAAAAGACACTTAGGCTATGTATAAACTACATTCCTCTTCCAAAAGAGGAATGTAAATGAGCCCGATCAAAAATGCAAATGAAGCGCAGATTTACAAATCTCGTGCTTCATTTCCATAATCGCACGAGCGCTTTTTCGAAAAAGGGTTTTTCGAAAAAGAAACCACAGTCTAGATGGGGTTCTTTTGAACTGTCCCCCTCCCTTTTTTGACAGAAACCCGTACACCTCATTTTTTCAGGAGTACGGGTTCTTTCGAAAAAGGTTTTTTTTTCTGAATCTGTGCTTCATTTGCATTTTCAAACAGGTTCATTTACATTCCTCTTTCGGAAGAGGAATGTAGTTTAGATGTGCCCTTAGGAGTAAATTAGAACTATATAACAGTACAGAGCATTGAGAGCCAGGACTGGTGGCTATACACAAACTTTATGACACCAGAGGAAACTTGGCCACAACCATGATAAGTGGACATCTGGCCACTAAAATCATGCTGGCCACAGATGTTGCTGGACAAGAGAGAGACAAACTACAGGCTGGACCTCCCTGGTCCAGCACCCTCAGGACCAGACAAGTCCAAATGAGGGGATTTGCTAAACCAGAAGAGATCCCTCCCTTTATTGCTGGTACTGAATGTGGTCTCCTCCAAGCTAAGGCTCCAGCCCGGCCCCACTGTTGCCCGGCCGGCTGTGTCTCCCTGGGCAGAGCTCCCTGGCTGCTGCTGAGGCTGGACCTGTGTGGCTGCTGCCACCCCTTCCTGCTCCGTAGCCACTGAGGCCAGAACTCCCTGCTACACCTCCTCCTCTCCATAGGGTTCCCAGCAGAGTCCCCTCCTTCCTCACCCCACCGTGCTCCTGCCCAGCTGCCAGACCTCCAGCTGGACCATGGATGTTGCTGGGCCAGAGAATCCCGGTTAAGGGAGGCACAACCTATGGAGAGGTTCAGCCTTTTCAATACTTGAAATACTGCATTTGTACACATGCACATACAAAGCCCAACAGCTGGACATGTCAAAGATAATTAGGAGAAAGCTTCCAAAATTAGGCCAGATTTTGAACACATGTCCCTACATATTTGTGGAGGTTTGTCTAAAAATCTAACAACTGAACCAAAACAAAGCCAGAAGCACCAGGAGGAAGATTTAAAGGTATGTTTCAGCTTCAGATCTCAGTCTCAAATCCATTTTCAAATTTCTACTGGAGGATTTGGTGCTAGTGAGTCTGGCAAATGGTCATGAAATAGTGTTGAATGTTTTCTGATGTCAGAAGTAAGAGTATTCCTTTCAGCTACAGAAAAGCAACATTAGATATTGTGAGAAGGCAAAGCAGCCAAATAGTCTTCTACACACACACACACACACACACACACCCTGCCTTTATGGAACATTAGCTCAATCATGAGCTGTCATTCAGAATTAGCATTTTTCCAGTACTGTAGATTTTAAGCTAATTTTAGACTTTTAAAAAAAATTCACATAGAATGTAAAGATCTGAATGAATAGGATGAATGTCACTAGGACAGAATTTCAGTGTAACTGCTGTATCCCCCACTAGCATCAGAAGATATGGAGTGGGAGTGGCTCTGAGAAGAAAGAGGCAGTAGCTTTTGTTTCCCAGGGATTCTTCATTTACAGGAGTATGTCTCCAGTGTTATGCTATCAAATTTTGCACGAGAACCCTACATTTCTTCACTGAAGTGCCTGCTAATTGTGTAGGGGTTTACATAGTGCTACTCCCTGTCTACATGTCAGCTGCAGTCTCTCAACAAAAACCACTTCATCCTCTTTAGAACTCAGATATTGTTGTTTTCTGCATTTAAGTCTTCCAGTTTTCTTTGTCTTCTTCCACACCATTCCTCATACTGCTTGCTGATTTTCCAATAACCATATAGCAGGGTCGGTCTCTCTCTCTCTCTGATAATTCAAATTCATCTCTTTTGAATGGCCCACAAATGCTAGCCCATATTATATTGTCCTCTCTTTTATCACTGTGTATTTCTACCACTTCCTTTCGAAGACTTGTCCATCCTTCCTGAACCAGTGCTAGTTTGTTAGGTTCATTTATCCATTGGGGTTCCTATCTTATTTTATCTAATCTTTGACTTTCAATCTGTAAGCTTCTTGGAACTCCTTGGAGACTTTATTTCTGTTTTGTATTGAGCCAAATGCATTATTGGGACTTAACAGACAAATAATAGACTGCTGATCTCTGTGAGCAAACACTTGTTTGCACACGAAAAATGTGGCATGCAGAAATAAAGTCCTTAAAGTCTAAATAGAAGCCTGCTTACCCCTACATGTTTTTGTGACTATTCATATTCTAGATTTATTTTTGCTTGTGCTTTGTATTGAATAAGATTACCAGACTAATGCTGATTTAAACAGCAACTCTGTAGTTGAAGGTCAAACAGCAAGGAATACTTCTATTTAAAAGGAACTCCAGGGACCAGAGCAGAAATAGATTATAGAAATACAGAGCTGACCCAGAGTGATACTTCAGTGAAAAAATAAATGAATGTCTCCATTTCAGACAAACAAAAGGAGAACTCTTTCCTTGTGCCCAAGTGAAAGGAAAATGAGGGTAGGGGAACTAGTCTTACAGAGCTTAAAATTACAATATTGCATTTCCAGTCACTGGGCCTCAACATTTCTTTATGTTTTTCTTTCAGACTTACTCTGATCTCCTCCTAATCCAATTGCTTCTGTAGCAGGATTTTTCTATATTGAGGAATTTCTCAAATACCATTCTGCCAACATTACTCTTATCTGTAACACAGTTATAAAGAAGAACACTTTATTATGTATTCTAGCTATTTTTGCACTTATGAGCTTTTCAAGAGGTCCATTATTTACTTAGTTTTATTGTTGTTTAGATTACAGAGACTTTTGATAATATGATTGGATGAGATTTTGATTCACGCTATTTGTTATAGTATTGATCTATTTGTTATAGTATTTTATATTCATCATCTATGAACTGCCATCACTGAAGCCAAAGCAGTCCAGAACGTTCACCGTGAATATTGACACATTCCTGAGAATGTCAGTATATCACTTCCCTCCTGTCTTTTCACATTGACTTCCAATATAGAGCATCATTAATTTTAGAATTCTGCTTTATACTCCAGTTTCTAGACAATTTATCCTTTTTTTAAACTAAGTACTAAATGGAATATTCATACACAGGAAATAAGGGACTGAACCTAGGCCTCCCAAGTTCCAGCCCAGTGATTTAACCACAGAACATCCTACTTCTATCTATGGTATGCAGAACATTTCAGACTCCCAACTGGTCGATGGAAAGAGGGGAAAGGTGTCCTGCTCTCACAATCAGTGACTGAGTCTGTGAGTTGAGCAGAAGACTTTCTAAATTTCTTTTAATCTCCTAGTGCCCCAACAGTTAAGCCTGAATCTATGAACGTGGCTACTGGTAAACTGAACATCTTCACAGTCAAGTATATTTCCATATTCCAACTGACACCATCAATGTACAAAATGCATTTTGTTATGTGCACCATGGCATTCATGGATGTATACCACCAGCAGAAACATGATGCTGGCCATTGGTGCTGTGGATGCTCTGCAAATCAGCTGGGGGTAGCATTTCTAGCTTTCTTGAGTGGCCGCCCAAGTGCTCAGCTTACAGGGAATACTAATCTGGAGTTGCTGTGTGCAGTGAGAATGTAAAAAATGGTGGATGAAATTCAAGGTAACCTGGATGTGTTACACTGTGCCCATACCTTTAATACATTGCAAAAAGGAGGAAGATATATGGAACAGGGCATGTGACAAAAACTGACAGGTTGTTTGTTTGTTTTTTAAAGGTGACCATAACAGAGGGCTGGCTGTTGGGGAATGGAGGAAATGGAAAATTACAATAAAGTCATAGGAGCAACAAGAGAGAAGTCAATGGAGAAACTGCTTAAATGTAAGGAGTATGGGTAGTAAACAAAAAGAACTGACACTATTACTAAATCATTCCTTAATTGGCTTCACAGAGACTTTCTGGGATTAATCTCATGAATGGAATAGTGATACAAAGGGGTGTAGCTTTTTCAGGGAGTCAGGGCAGGAGCAGAAAGGTGGAAATGGGGAATGGATTATACATCTGGTATAAACACATCAATTCTAAAGTCCAGAAGGCAAATAAGCTGCAAGTCTCTTGGTAGAATTAAAAGAGGAAAATATAATAGTGATGTTATAGTATGTAGATATTATAGATCACCAGATCAGGAGAAGAGAAACAGGGCATTTTTAGAACAAATGAGAACTATTAAAAAACATGAGATTGGTAGTAATGAGAGACTGACTACCCAGACATCTGTTGGGTACATTGGCAAAACACAAAATGTCTAATGAGGCCTTCGATGTATAGAGGACAACATTTTGTTACAGATCGCAGAAAAGTGAAATTGAGGCCTTGTAGGGGGCAGGTTCCAGCTTGGAGCTCTCTATAGCTATTTGTGCCCCACATTCAGCTCAGTGCAACTTAGTGCCCCATAATGTCCCACTCAAAGCAATCAATCAATCTCCCCTCACTGGAGGAGGATACGTGAGCACCAATAGTTGTTTGAATTTCTTCAGTGACTGTAAGCCAACCTAAATTAAGTAACTATATATTGTACACAAGCCCTGTGATTGCATTCTTTTTAGAACTGGGACTTTGTGTTTTTCTATATTTCTGTAACACACCTACCACATGTCGGGTTGCTGGAAATCACAGAGTGTCCAAACTAGCACATGGAACCACAGGAGTCTCTACGCAGAATGGTGGCATGTCTTTATGCCTTAACTATCGACTGAGCTAAGAGTTAATTACCGTGCAAAACAATAAAGATGTGACACTAATCTTTTAAACTGGCATGTAGTAGAATAAAGCAGTGCTTTATACAACTTGAATAACTGATGTTTTAGCATGTTCTTGACATCACACTGACCCAATAAAAAAGCTAATCAAATAATGAGGATGTAACAACATTTCTGAGGGAACCTGAGAAAATTTAATAAGATTATATAGCTACTTCATGTAAACCTATAGCACCAAACATTTCTTATTTTCTTTAGAGCATCTATCATCTGCCAGAGTACTCCACCCCCCCCCCCCCTCCATTTCTCCTTTCAGCTCTCAAACATGTTATTCATTAATTAAGCCTCTAACAGGCTGGCAGTGTTTGCTTGGGGAAAAATTCACCCTGGTAGCAGGAGTTAAGCCTGCTGACATAGTTCTTAGCAGTATGTGTTTTATTCATGGAGGTAGGCTGCTCATTACCCCACCCGAAAATACGTGAAGTGGAGTGGCTTTATTAAAGACACAACATAAGGTGTGGGTGGAGTATATTCTGAGGTTGCAACCCTAAAAAGAAGCCAAATCAGGGGAGATCAACCTGAGGGGTTTTTTCAGACTTGTTAATTTTTTGTCACTAAAGCCAAACTATAGGAAGGGTCTATACAGATTTGAGAAGACTGCAAAAAGGAAAACCTATAAAAAAGGAAAAAAGAACAACCCAAGAAACTACAGACCAGTCAGTTTAACTTCTGTGCCAGGCTACGTCTACATTGGCCCCTTTTTCAAAAGGGGAATGCTAATTTTAAACTTCGGAATAGGGAAATCCGTGGGGGATTTAAATATTCCCCGCGGGATTTAAATAAAGATGTCCGCCGCTACTTTGAAGTAGGAATAAGAGATCCTCCGGAATAGGGCTTTATTCCGGAGGATCGGGCCAGTCTAGATGCTTTTTTCCGGTTTTTCCCCAAGCTGGAAAAAAGCGGCGGACATCTTTATTTAAATCCCGCGGGGGATATTTAAATCCCCCACGGATTTCCCTATTCCGAAGTTTAAAAGTAGCATGCCCCTTTCGAAAAAGCGGCCAGTGTAGACGTAGCCCCAGGGAAGATAATGGAGCAAGTAATTAAGTAATCCATCTGCAAATACCTGGAATATAATAAGGTGATAGGTAACAGCAAGCATGGATTTGTAAAGAACAAATCATGTCAAACCAATGTGATAACTTACTTTAATAGGATAATAAGTCTTGTGAATAAGAAAGAAGCAGCAGACGTGGTATATCTAGACGTTAGAAAAGCATTTGATATGGGTCTCACATGACCCTTTCAAGAAATTAGGGAAACACAACTTAGATGGGGCTACTCTAAGGTGGGTGCATAACTGGCTGGATAACAGTTCTCAGAGAAAAACTTAAAAAACAACAAAAGGTCTGGTAGCACTTTATAGACAAACAAAACACGTAGATGGTCATAAGCTTTCGTGGGCACAGTCCACTTCTTCAAATGACTGGAGTTTCCCAGAGAGTAATTAATGGTTTATAATCATGCTGAAAGGGCATAACAAGTGAGGTTCTGCAGGGGTCTGTTTTGGGACCAATTTTGTTCAGTATCTTCATCAATGATTTAGATGATGGCATAAAGAGTATGATTATTAAGTTTGCTGATGATACCAAGTTGGGAGGGATTGCAAGTGCTTTGGAGGATAGGGTCATAATTCAAAATTATCTGGACAAACAGGAGAAATGGTCTGTGATAAATAGCATGAAGTTTAATAAGGACAAATGCAAAGTATTTCCCTTAGGGAAGAACAATTAGTTTCACACATGCAGGATGGTAAGTGACTGTTTAGGAAGGAGTACTACAGAAAGTGATTTACAGATCATATTGGACCACAAGCTAAATATGAGTCAACTGTGTTACTGTTGCAAAAAAGCAAACATGATTCTGGGATGCATTAACAGGAATATTGTGAGAAAGACACAAGAATTTATTCTTCTGCTGTACTCTGCACTGATTAAGCCTCAGTTGGAGTAGTGTGTCCAGTTCTGGGCACCACATTTCAAGAAAGATATGGAAAGATTGGAGAAGGTCCAGATAACAGCAACAAAAATGATTAAGGGCCTAGAAATCATGAGCTATGAGGGAAGACTGAAATAATTGGGCTTGTTCCATTTAGAAAAGACTGTGAGGGAGCATAACAGCAGTTTTAAGTATCAAAAAGGGTGTTACAGGGAGAATGGAGAAAAATTGGTCTCCTTAGACATTGATGATAGGAGAAGAAGCAATGGTTAAGGAAGGTTCAGATTGGACATGAGAAAAAACTTGCTAACTGTCAGGGAATAAATTGCCTAGGGAGGTTGTGGAATCTCCATCAGTGGAGCTATTTAAGAGCAGTTTGGATAGACATCTATCAGGGTATGTCTACACTACCCCGCTAGTTCGAACTAGCGGGGTAATGTAGGCATACCGCACTTGCAAATGAAGCCCGGGATTTGAATTTCCCGGGCTTCATTTGCCTAAGCGGGGAGCCGCCATTTTTAAATCGAGGTGTACCGGTAGTTCGGAATAGGAATCCTAGTCCGAACTACCTAGTTCGAGCCCCGTGTAGCCGCGCTACACGGGGTTCGAACCAGCGGGGATTTAAAAATGGTGGCTCCCCGCTTATGCAAATGAAGCCCGGGAAATTCAAATCCCGGGCTTTATTTGCAAGTGCGGTATGCCTACATTACCCTCCTAGTTCGAACTAGGAGGGTAGTGTAGACATACCCTCAGGGATAAGCTAGATAGAGCTTGGTCCTGCTATGAGGGCAGAAGGCTGGATATTATGATCTCTCGATGTCCCTTCCATTTCTAGTATTCTAAAATTCTGTTCAATGCAACATAGCTGGGAAGAGGACCCACAGTATTTAAATAAAAAAGCACATATTATGGAATGAATTGTAAGAGAGTACCTAGTATAGTATCTATGTCATGCTAGTCTACTCCAGATTTGGGAATTTTACCAGAAAGTTAAAATAGTTATTGTAAGGGAAGTTGTATTCTGTGCAGTGCAGGATTGAAAATGGTCTACAGAATCTTAATCTAAAACTATAAACAGTTTGTCTGTGATTCCTTCTAGATGTTCATCTTTAGTTAGGACAAAGACAACAGCTACAATGACTACAACTACAAAAAGTAGCGTGAGCTCTTCCTAGCTGTTGAATTTTAGATTTTGCAACACAGCCTATACTTCTACCCCTTCTTCATAGAAGCCACCTGACTGCCATGCTGTAAACAGCACTTTATAGCGATCATGTCCTGGTCATTCAGATGAAACGTATTATGGAGTTTCTTGTCTAGGAATCTTGTTGCATTCTTGGGCCTAGCTTGGAACACTGGCTTGAAAGGTTATATGAGCTATGTTTTGCAATGAAGGAAAACATCCTATACTCCTAGACTTTCCAAGAAATTAGGTGCATCATATTTTTAAAACAATGCCTGACACTAGGGATAGTAAGGATCAAGAGAAAGCAAAAATTTCATTCTGGGTCTTTTAAGCTACCTAAAACACCATCTATGAACAATGTACATTCTGGTAAGCATGTCAGCGAGAAGGGGACAACATGGATCAAAGTCATGCCCATCTACATTGCCTTAAAAGTTCATGTGAGCTCACTAATTTGGATCACAAGATAGGAGAACAGATAATACAAGGATGTCTGTCAGCTAAACTGAGAAGAAAACAACATCTCCAAGACTCCCAATTACTCTCATCAGAAAACTTGACACTGCTTGAGTGAATAAGCTGTCAAAGATATGCTCAGAAAACCAAGAAGGAAGACTGATGAGTGTAGAAACAGCACACACTTCACTGTGAGAACTCAATCTGGAATCAAGTGCGGTGTTCTCAAGACAATAATCAATCCCAGAAAACTCAGGGTTCAGCCTCAAAGATGACAAATATAAAATGCTACAAACATGGAGTCTCACACTTTCATCAAGGGGACAGCCTAGCAAAAGGGCTTGTCTGTTATAGTGGTGGATAATGAAACCATCGTGCAAAAGTCTGCAGATCTGCTACTCCCTGCAAAATTGAGAAACATTTCCAATGAGGATATCCAGATCAAGTTAATGTGCTTCGATCAGACTCCAGAAAAGATAACTGCTGTTTATTTTCTCAGGGAATATTGTAACATTTTCTCAGGTAAAAAAGTGTTGTAAGCATGGTTTTCAACCAGTGACACCACATCATCATCATACACAAGGAAACAGAATTTTAATTTTAATTGACACCAGTGCATTAATGAACTTGATGAATCAACATGTATGAGACCATACCACATAAATCACTTTTATAACCGGTGGCAACAGAAGTATCTGCCTAAGGAAATCCACTGACAATCAATGTTCCCTCTTATCTTTTCCTTCCACATGCAAAATGTTTCTATGTGCACCGAGGCATATGAGAATATGCACCACCTAGCAGAAATAAAAACCTAGCTGTGGACACTCTACTATTCAGTTGGGCAGTGTTTGAATCTCTCCTGAGTGGCCACACAAGTGCAGAGCTTGCAGGGAACACTGCTGACAGTGTGTCATGCATTCTTGGTTCATTTTGTATTTAAGGACAAGTCTATTATCCATTTGATGTATGTAGTCACTAATGTCACAGATTAGCTATACCACTGATTACACTGATTAGCTATACCACATCAAGTGCAGTAGGAATGATTCAAATAATCCAAATGGTACAGCCCAAATCAACTCTTCCTGTCTCTTGGAGACACATTTACAGGAAGTGGGAAGTTGAAAGGACAAATACAATTGTACATTTATAGCATGGCTCAGCCTGTAGTTTTACCACAGGGATACATTTATTTCTGTGTCACAAAGCAAGCAGAAGAAGAACTAGCATATTTGGAAGAGTCTGACATCCCTGTGCCAGTTGAAGGCCCCAATACCATCAGTTTTGTCTATATCAAGGACCCAAAAACATAAGCAGCCATGCAAATTTGCATGGATATGAATTTACCTAATCATGCTATCAAGTGAGAGAAACACATTAACTCTATTGTAAATGAGATTACTGCACATATACATGCATCAAAGGTCTTCTCCAAGCTTGACTTCACAGCAGGATGCCATAAACTTGAGCTGTACCCTGACTGGAGGTACAAAACAGCTTTCATGGATCTATGCCAGTAATATGAATGTCTCAGTTTTGGCATTTCTTCAGCTTTGGCAATATTTCAAAACACCACGAAGTACTGATGGGATTCTCTGGTCTTTGTAATGTGGGTAATAGCGTTAGTATTTGGCACCACATCTGAAGAACACAATACTCCGAACCACTGCAGGAGCAGAATCTCACATTCAACCCAAATAAATGTGAGTACAATAAACTAACAATACACATTCTCCAAAGACAGTATCTGAGCAAAGCCTAAGAAAGCAAAGGATAGTCACAATGCCACTGAGCTTATGAACCACACTGAAGTTCTTAGCCTGCTTGTGTAACGCACACACCTAGTGTGGTTACTGAACAATGCAAGTGGTACCTAGACCACAGCAACAGTTAAGATCAAGAGACCTCTACAGCATGGGCTAGGAGCCAGCTAGCTTTTAGCTCAGAGGGTAGAGGCTCCTATACTCTGCTCCAGAGGTCCCAGGTTTAAATTCGCCTAGTGGCAGTTACACTAGGACTAGCAAATTTCTGAGGCAGATTTATTGCTAGGTTAACTATTATCACTCATCTTACTGTTTAAGATATCTTTCCTAGAAAGATTAAATATGGGTTTGGTCAAATGACCATCAAAGTGCATTTGAGGAAATGAAGAAATCCCTTACCAGAGATGTAATTTTTTCATATTTGAGTCTGGTAAGAATGGAACTGTTGATAGATGCCTGTTGTGTTCAATTAGGAGAAGTCCTCAGATGTCATTTCATGATTCTGATTGACCAAAAATCTCTTAACCTTACGTTCAACTGTCAATCATTTTCCCACCAGCTTGCACTGGGTGTGGATGCTCGAAGTATAAGATAGGGAATATAAAGTTGCTTGTTAGCCTATCAAGAATAACCCTTTTGAATACTTCTCCAGGCACTCTATTCCTGAAACAGCAAACAAACAATCAGAAAATTACTAAACATGCATATCTCATTACACAATTCCTAAAGCTCTTGTTACAACAAATAAACAGTCACATATATCATGAAAAAACTTTCAAAGTAGTCAATGGGAAATGCTCCTACTTAGTTAAGACACAAGAGAACGCACTCCCAATCTTGGATAACCCTGATAAGTAGTATCAATTATGTTTAAAGATGGACAAATTGAGGTTGAGGGACTAATGAAAGGTCAGTGTCAACCTTCAGCCAATCAAAATTTTCACTTCATAAAAATTATAATATTTTATAATAATTATGAAAAATGATAGTCATTTCTTTCAAAAACCAACACAGGTCTAAAATGTTGATGGCCTGTGTTAATACCAATTGGTCAAGCTAAAAGACTTTCCAGTTCCCCCTACTACATCTTTGGTTCTTACATGAACCAAAAGCACAAAAAATGGTGGATGCATTTAAAAACCACATTTAAAAAACACACTCTTCCCCATGCAGATGAATTATTGCAGATAGCTAATCTATGAGTTATACAGAACATACTCCTGCATATGTACAATCATGATCTATGATTTAGTTCACTTCCAAATTTCCTAAACATGAATAATATTTAGTTATTTTTCTTAGGACTATGCCAGGAAATTCAATACATAAATCAACAGTGCTTCATAAATCAATAGATACAAAAATTCCCCATCACTAGATCAGAAAGAAAGCCTCATTTCATAATATAGTCGGATCAGGGCTCCTGACAAAGGGGAGGGGAGAGCAGAAACAAAATGATAAGTTGTCTGAGAGCCTGGAAATTGAAAAGGGCCTGAGGCTCTCAGGTGTAGCCACCATCACTACCATGGCAACTGCAGTGGCCAGAGCCACAGGTCTTTTAAATAACTGCCAGAGCCGCATGAGGGGCGAACTGGGAATTACTGAAAGGCTAGCTGGCTAAGGCACACCTCTAGCCATGTCCATTCTGCTTGAGGCCCTGCTCTTTATGGGAGCCCAGAGCCAGCCCCCACATCTTGTCCAGAGCCCCAGCAATTCTGTCAGCAGCCCTGAGTCAGATTGACTAAACTTTGTACTTGATAGTCCAAATCTTGCAGATCACATATCAAGGGGCCCACTACTGGAAAGTGGTTATATAACTAAAATTAGGCTTTGAAGAAAACCATTCACTCTGCACAGTGGCCATTCATTTGCTACACCGAAAAAAGTGAGCAGCGAAGGCTTTTTTAAGTACCTAATTTGCAAATGTTGATCTTTATATTCATAACGGACATAAAATTAAGCATATGCATATTTTCAGGCTTGGAGTCTAAATGGGTAAAATTCATTATGCTCATTGTAAAGACGTGCAGATGATCTTTAACAATTCATGAAAACTGTCTGTGGTCCAGTTATTGGAATCATTACTTGATGTCTATACTGTTTATTTTATGCATACATTGGTTCAGTTTTATAGCAGGGGTGCTAGGAAATGAGCAGGAAGGCAGCACAATGGCTAAATAAGGAATCTCCTGGTAATGAGACAATGTTTAAGTTATTAATGGAGAATTATTACTTCCAGGATCGTGCAATGTTACAGAATTAAAAGTTGGGAGCCAAAAAGATCAAAAAGGAGAGTAAACAATTAAAAGGTCACTCATTAGGGAGAGTGTGGTGGCAGTTATCAGGGAGCTGTTCAGCGAACAGACTGACAGGGGAATGCGGGAATGTGTGAAGATGCACAATCTGCTTGTCTTAATGCCTCAGGATTGTACAGGTTAGGCCCGAACCTTAAGGGCAAGGTACACATGCATGCATTTTGTTGTGCACTTTCCCTGTGTTTATTCCTGATGTGCAGGTTAAACAATCATTGGTCAGAGAAGGCTATCTGGTCACAAACACCTAGGAAGAAAATGTGCATGTGCCAAACCTGCTAAATAATCATGGCTGAGATGCAGGGTACTAAAACCTAGGGCCCAGTCTAAGAGTGGGAGAACGGCTGGATTTTTCCCCGGGACAGGTGAAGGTATTTGTGCCATTATGGTGTGGAAGGAGGGATCCAGGTACCCATAATTAAGAAAAAACTATCCAATGATTCAATCATCTAAATATTAACTTTAATAGATCAAACAAATTTGCCCCTCTCCATTTTTTTACTGCTGAAATTGAACCCTAGGCAATTCAGCTTAGAAGGAATTCTGACAAGCATCAGATCAGGATTTAATGTACCTCTTGTGTGGTTTTGAGGCACAGAAAATGTACACAATTCACCCTCTACCCAAATATGTAGATCAATACAACAACATTTTCATGATCTAGGCAACCCTCTCTTCCCACCCTTTTTGCTTCTCTTGTTAATTAAAGCTGAGGCAAAGTAATTCCGCTATTTAAGAATGAGCATGGATAATGCCTACTATGACAATTAGAATCCTGTCTTCAAAATAAATATACAGCTATTACAAAATTGGTCTCCTCTCCTGATGACTAATTGGTAAAGTCATGTTATAAAAGTGATAATTCTTCCTCCTCCCCATGCATTATGAAAATAGGCTTATTATGAATATGCATAACTCAAAGACATTGTAGGAAAAATACCTCATGTAATATCAATTTTAAAGTTACAATCTGATGAATGTGTAGGTCCTAGTTTTGTGCATGTGGTATTCTTGTATGTGACATTAAAATATGAAGTGTGGCTCTGTTTATAATTCTAAATGTACTAATGAGGGCCATTACTGATTCTAGGGAATCTTAATGGCTTGATAACCAATGACCTGTGATAATTTTGTTTTTCTTGTAAGACCCAACTGTGGTTATTGGGTCTACAAAGATATGAGGCCAAGCCCTCTGATGCTCTCTTTAATTGATAAATGGGGTGAATTTATGAGCTGTCTCTATGTAAACCTTTTACATGGGGTAAGAAGGATGTATTTGGGGTTTTGGTCCTTTTTGGGGGGTTTGGTTTCCTGAGTGCTGAGCCCTTATAGATAAGCTCTCTCAGAGCTGAACTGGTTCATCACCTGTATTACTCTGCAGATGTGTAGTAACCCCGACTCTGTGTCTTGGCTTGGGGGAGGTGAGAGCTTTTGGCCCAGCAGAACAGTGCATTGAGGAGCCCCAGAGGACAGGAAGGTGAGCGTCAGTAGCTTGATTAGCACACCAGGGGACAACCTCAACGAGATTTCTCTGATCCAACCTTTTACATTCCCCAAATTAATATTATGTATAAATATACCCAGACTTTGCACTGCTAATTATTTTAGAACTATAAGCATATCTCTTTGTTTCTGCTGGGAAAATAAAATCCCAAAGGCTGATAATGCAGTGATGCTGCAATCCAATAATTAAGAGATTTAATTCTTGCTAGTTTATTCCACTGACATTGTAGAGTCTAGTCAACGTAGTTCTTGTGCTTAACAACTCATTCACAACTCCAGCAAACTCCATAAGAGAGGCATATGGACTCTGACATTTTTATGCTCCACTGAATAAAATCAAGGGGAATGCCACATTTTCTGTTAATACTACCTGGCTGTGTCTACACTGGCATGAATTTCCGGAACTGCTTAAAACGGAATACTATTCCCTCAGTTTTTCCAGAAAAGGAGCGTCTACATTGGCAGGCTGCTTTTCTGGAAAAACCCTTTTTCTGGAAAAGCGTCTGTGGCCAATGTAGACGCGCTTTTCCGGAAAAGACTACTGGGCTGTCTACACTGGCCCTTTTCTGGAACAGTGTTCCAGAATAAGGACTTATGCCCGAGCGGGAGCAAAATAGTTCCAGAATAGTGGCTGATTTTGTACAGTAGAGCGTCATTGCTTTTCCGGAAATTCAAGGGCCAGTGTAGACAGCTCGTAGCTTATTCCGGAAAAGCGGCTGATTTTCCGAAATAAGTGGCTAAGTGTAGACACAGCCCCTATGTGGTGATAAATCAGTCTGTTCACTCCATCACAAAGGGGAATCGAAACACCTCACTGCAGAAATGAGGATTAAAGGAATTTCTGGACACAAGAGGCCATACCCATAGCACCGGCTAAGCATGCTCACAGGGAAGACAGCATTCAAATTTCCATAGACAGAGCAGGAGAGCAGTTAAGTGTTGCAGTTTCTAACAGAGGAGTTGCTAAAGCTCCAGGTAGCCAAGACAGACTTTACAGTTAAGTCACTATACAACCTTTAAACTATGGAGGCCAAGGACAATGAGCTCATAGACTCCTAGAATATTAGAACTGGAAGTGACTTTGAGAGGTCATCGAGTCCAGTCTGCCACTAACTGAGGGAAAAACACCTCAGGAGTAACCTCAGTGAGATCCAAGGGGGATCCCAGGACAGACCAGAGGCACCAGAAGAGGAACTGAAACAGAAATTATTTCTTGGGGTCCTGGATTGAAACTAATGGATCTTTGGGTCTTCCTGCTCCAATTCCCAGACACTGACTGTAGTCATACTAGGCAAAGTTGCCAGTAACTCTTGCCATTTGGGGACACTTACTCCGACCACTAGGCAAAATTGCCACTGACTGTCATCATTAGGAACACAGCCAGCGACTACAGTTGCTAGACAAAGTGGCTGTTATATATTGAGTTGGGTGGTGTAGATATAGATCTTGTTGTTAGAGTAACTGAGTTAGGTCACGAGGGGTCAGCCCAGTCAGTTTGGACTCGTTCTAGATAGTTCTGTGTTATGGAATAAATGGACACTTGCCACTGCTCAAGCTCTCTGTGTTTCCAGTGATTTCTTTCTAAAGCATGGAACTCCAAATAATATAACAGTGGCCATCAGTTCTCTCCACTGGGAAACGCTACCATTGTCGCTGACTGCTATGAGAAGTGCCATTGATACTTGCAAATGGGTGACAGTCTAGAGTATCACTACTAGGCAATACTGCCGGCCCTTGACTCAAACTCCTCCTCCCCTCCTTTTCAGCACCACTTGGCAGCATTTGTATTCCAAACGGAGAAGAAACAAGAAAAAACTCTGTGGGAGAAATAATGATCTCAGAGACCTCAGTGAGAGTTCGGCCATTGATTTAAATGGTGCCAGTATTTCATCAACAGCATCTGACACAGAACAGATGACTCATATCGACTATAGAAACAATTCCCCTACAAAATTTGGAGTCAAACTGCAACTCTCCTATGCTTGTAATTTTCAGTGTATACAATGATTAAGCACACAACAATATCAGAATTTAATAAAAATGATTGGAAAATTATGGGGGAGAGGGGAGAAAGAGAATGCTTCCTCCTATAAATCTCCTGAAGGTTCTTTCTTGAGTTAGTAATTTTTTCCCATCCCCTTCTACCGAAGCATTCCTGACATTAAAGAAAAAATGTATGGCCAACTTAAGCAGAGGCTTGGAGGACACTGAATGGATAAATATATGGCCCATCTTTAAAGAGATGAAAATCTGTCTACCTAGAATAAAGAGTGTATTTTATACAATATTTTAAACTGGCAACAAAGGCAGCTAGATCCTTGGAGAGGAATCTTCCATATGCATTAAATACTGAAAAAATAAAATAAAATACAAGAGACTGACATTTAATGGTATTTGAGCTTCTTAAATAAACATCTATTAAATATCTTAAATTAGTAACATCCACACTTAGATTAAATTTACCCTTAATAATCTATGCACTTGACTAAAACCAAGATACTGGAAGTTAATTTTTACTTTAGAGTCAATCTACAACAACTTCCATTCTGTTTAAGCATCATTTCTTGTTATATGTATGCAAATGAATCATTCAGCAAAATGATTAAATAAAAAAGGCTTATGGAAACACAGGCATTCATCTTCTGAATTCATCTGTAACCCAATCACTTACGTTACATTGCATTTTCTTTTCTAGGTTTTACAGTTATTTTAGCATACTACATCACATTCCATATCCATATCACATTCTATATCTGTGTATTACGCATATACCTGTAGTACGTTCTGATGAAGCAAGTTGGCTAATTGAGCTCAGATTTGCTGGGGGCTGTTATAAACAGTGCTGCAACAACACACCACTCAGAACAAGGCAGAAAGTAATCAGAAATGAGCCCAGAGCAGTGAACTCCCAGGGAGTCTGGAAAGCTGATAGCAAGAAAACACACACACTTGCAGAGCACCGAGAGCTGATGACTATAAATTCAATACAAGATAGATGGTTTTGCACATAAGAATGTTATATTATATGCTAACATTAATCACTCAAAACCATCTCTGAAGCACTGTAAGCTGCTGTAAGGAATTTTCAACAAGTCCTTGTTTGCTGACAGCATCCCTGAGTTGGACTTGTCAGAGTGTTGTGCACCCTTCCACGCCCTGAGGGGATCCAGAATCCAATATGCCACACTAGAGAACCATCCCACTACCATAACATTCCAGTGTGTTATCAACATCCCCTTTTAGGATGACTATGGTTTGTTAGTCAGTGAGTTGCATTATGTTTAATCTCCACTAATCTTCGATTTTAGCCTGGGAGATAAAAGCAATTAAAAGTAGGAAATGTGTAATCAGTGAAGCTTTCAAGATTCATTTTCAGGAAGCTAGAGTACTCATTACTTTCTTCAATCAATGAACTTCATTAGTTGGTTAAATGCCACATGCAACCCTAAAGATACAAAATAAATATTTTCATATATAAAAAGAAATATTTTCAAAGAAGCTGTGCACCTCTGAAGACTGGCTCAAATATTCAGGAAATAGGGCCTGGTTCAAGGTTGGAGAAAGCTCATCAGGGCTTTAATTTGTTGAAATCTAGTCTTTTTTTCCCACCCCCAGCACAGACTGGAAAAGAGACTTGCTATGGACAATTTGGAGCTGCCCTGGCATAATCAGGAAGGAACTGTCTTTTGGAAAGAATGTCAAACATTCTGGGTGTTTCACTCAGCAATTTTGTTGCGGCAGTGGGTATTGGATTTGCAAAGCTCAGTGTCAAGACAAAGTTTGTGCATTGATGTAATAACTGAGGCCAAATAGGCCTACCTCTTTTCTGAGCTTACCTGTAAGAAAGTGATAAAAGTGGATGAAATAATTCCATCTGCTAAAATAATAAATGTTGATGGAAAGATACAAATGTTAAAGACAAAAACAAAACAAAACCCTGCAAGAGTCCAAACACCTAGGCTTACTGATGTAACTGGATGACTAGGTTGAAATCAAGCCTAGTAAGTTTATTTATTTATTTTTTATTTATTTAAATACTTTTACCCCGCCCCTCTATTTAAAATATTTGAGGTAGCTTACAAAATTTTTTTAAACACAATACAAATATATATAAAAATTTAAAATACGAAACCCCAGAGGGTCATAAACCCTGCTAAAAACATATAGAGAAAAGGAACATATACACACAGACTCAAATATTAATAAAAGCATGAGTAAAAAGGGTGGCTTTAGCCTGACGCCGTAACAATGCTAGCGTTGGTGCCATGCGAATATCCCGAGGAAGAGAATTCCACAGCCTGGGAGCAAAAGGTGAGAAGGCCCTGTTCTGCGTAGATATTAACCTAATCTCCACAAGTGGGGGATCACGAAGCAAAGCCTCCCAGCTGATCTCAATCCCTGGGCAGGTTCATATGGGAGAACACGGTCCTTCAGATACCTTGGACCCAACCCATTTAAGGCTTTATAGGTCATAACTAAAACCTTAAATTGTGCCTGGAAACATACTGGAAGCCAGTGCAGCTGCCGAAGCACTGGCATAACGTGTTCTGTATAATGAGTATTAGTTAAGACTCGAGCAGCTGCATTCTGGACCAGTTGAAGTTTCCGAAGGCTCTTTAGAGGCAAGCCCATGTAAAGTGCATTACAATAATCCAGTCGGGATGAACAAGAGCATGGATCACTGGGGCCAAGTCATGCTTGTTCAGGAAGGGTCGTAGCTGGCGGATCAGATGAAGCTGCCCAAAAGCAGTCCTGGCCACCAAAAGAATCTGGTTTTCAAAAGTTAAAAAAGGGTCCAAGAGGACTCCCAAGCTGCATACCTGTTCTTTCAGAAGGGGGGAGGGTAATCCCATCTAGAATAGGTGCCATGTCACATTCCCGAACAGATGGCCTCCTGATCCATAAGAACTCAATCTTATCTGGATTCAACTTCAGCTTGTTTGACTTCATCCAAACCATCACTGCCTCCAGACACCGATTTAGATCAGTCACTGCCACAGCTGGTTCTGATGTCACAGGGAAATAAAATTGGGTGTCATCTGCATATTGATGGTATAGTCCTTCCAAAACTCCTTATGTGGATATTAAACAGCCTGGGGGACAAGATCGAACCTTGCGGGGCCCCAAGGAGCACAATCGCCACGGGGTCAAATAGCAGCCCCCTAGTTCCACCTTCTGAAAATGTCCCGACAGGTAGGACTGGAACCACTGCAAAACAGTGCCTCCAGTACCCAACTCTGCCAGGTTTCCCAGAAAGATACCATGGTCGATGGTATCTAAAGCTGCTGAGAGGTCTAAAAGAATCAACAGGGATGCACTCCCCTTGTCTGTCTCCCAGCGTAAGTCATCTACCAGGGCAACTAAAGCCATTTCAATTCCAAAAACAAGCCAAAAGCCAGACTAAAATGGATCTAAGTAATCTGTTTCTTCCAAGAAAGCTTGGAGTTGCAAAGCCACCGCCTGCTTGAGTACCTTGCCCAGGAAGTGAATATTAGCAATTGAGTGATAGTTATTTAAATCATGTGGGTCCAGGGAAGTCTTCCTGAGTAATGGTTTTATCACTGCCTCTTTCAAGGCGGTGGGAACCATACCTAAAAGATGCATTAATAATCCCCTGGGCCCAGCCAGTCATCCCTTCCCAGCTAGATTTAATAAGCCGTGAAGGGCAGGGGTCAAGTGAGCATGGGGTCGGTCACAGTCTTCCAAGCACCTTGTCCACATCCTCAGTCTGCAATAGCTGAAATTGATCCAGAGAATGACTGGGTGGTACGCTCAACACATTCTGTACCACATTTACATAGCAACCAGAGTCCAAAACTGACCAGATGCGAGTGATCTTATCTGCAAAGTGCTTCGCAAAAAGAGCTCCTCCATTTTGTCATGAGTGTCAGACGTTGGATCAGAAATCAATGGATCAAAGTTTGTGTGAGAAATTAAGTCTAGCTAGTGGACAAAATAGTGAAGGGATGGGCTATTGTAGCCATCATTTCCTTTTGGGAACCTTAAACACACACCTATTGACTAAAAAAAAGTTTTGGGAAAAGAATCAAATTATCTTTCTGGATTTACTTCCATGACTGACACCCTCAGCATCTCTTGGTACCCTGGGATCTGCCATAGCATTGGTGGGCCTTCACCATTCTAGTAAGGACATTCTAGTCCTGAGAGATGTCCTTATCAAAACTGAGCCACATAAAGGGATCCAGATGACAGCCATTTCCAGCAGCTCTGGGTAGATCCCAAACACCACCTGAGATTTTAGATTTTTGTTCCTGTTTGACTCATCATCGAAGAGGTCATTTTTCTTTCATCCCCCATTCTTTTTCCTACCTCTTTCTCTCCTTTTTTTTTGGCCTTCTGAATCTTTTGCAAAACAGCTATGAGCCTCTGACCAGAGAGGCAGTTAAAAACGGTGCCCAAAATAACCTGATATTGACACAGTTTGCCTACTTCAAAGTGACTGGTCAGACCATGTGCTATGACCATATTTCTCCAGCAATGAGGATGTAAGCAAGAGGCAGCAGCACAGACAGAAATTGCATGTTCTTTCTTTGCTGTTCTCTTCTTTCCCCTTTTGTGTATTATAGTCTTGTTTTTTATTTCCAGTTCTGATTCCCTGAAGATAAAACAGTAGTTCCAGTCCATTTGAACTATCTTCTCTTCTCCTGCTACTACTACTGAAATCTCCCCATTTGGATGCACCACCATGCCTCAGTTTTCCTTTTTTTTATGAAATGGTACAGAGCAGAAAAGTGACCAAACACTGTCAACTTTAGAATTTCCATTAGGTGCTACAGCATTATCCATACAGTTCTTCACCGAGTATTTGCTATCAATAAGAATTGTATCTACATATTTCAAATTTCTCTGCTTTCTAATGCATTTATCATCACTGCAAATAATCCAAGTCTGAATGCCATCAGAGAATTTTATTATACCAGAGTGAAGTTTAGATAATAAAGGAAATCCTGGTTTTCCTAATGTTACCTAATTTGAGGAGATAGTGGGTAATAGTGGGTACATGGTTCTTGAGTGGCAATCACAAAATACCATGAGCAAGCAAAAAAAAAAAAAAAAAAGACTGAAATAGTATTGACAAGGAGTACTTAATGTTTAGTAGTTTTCCTGTAAGCCATTTTTTCTCCATTTACGAATGTTACCGAGTAATTTAGACAGGACCCACCCTTCCTCATTTCAAATGGTCCCTTATGCTGCAATTAATCCCATGAAGTCAACAACTTTACTCAGGAGCAAAGTGATCAGTCAGTATGAGTAATGAAGCAGAACCTAGCCCAACATAAGTTAAATGAAATAAAACTAATTTTTTGTGAGACATCTAACAAGGTTTTGATGGTTTTCAATACAAAGAAGTGTAATCACTTTGATTCTCTGCAGAGTGCCAGGAACGGGACATGTCCAACCCAGAAGGGGGGGGGGGTGGAAATGTGGAAGAGCACCACTACCCTGATCCTTTTGTTTTTGCAACTAGATTTTAACCAAACTTTTTTGGGGGTTCTAAAAAATGTTTGGATCTCCTCTAGTTACTTCCACTTTTAGGCCAATTTCCTGCTCAAACTACTAGATTACACTCTTTTGAAGTGATAAATTAATGATGCTGAAAGACCGATTTAAATCAAAACTTGTACAACAGCCACTAAAACATATATACAAGCAGCTGGTTTGCAGCATTTTCAACACAAATATTTGATAATAGTGGATTACAGTATGAATTAATTATGTACATGATAGGAATGTTGATCTTGAGTACTTGTATGTTACAATTATTCCAATTGTTGGGTTTTATTTTTGAACACATGTACCGTTACTAAATGTGTGTGTGTGTGTGTGTGTGTATGAAATTTGTGTAATTTGGTAAATCACACCACTTTTCTGTCTGCTTTATAACTTTAATAATTTAACAATTATTTAATAATAATGCCTAGTTTTATATATATTACAATACTTTTCATATATAGTCCTTACTGGGGTTTAGAAGGAAGGTAATAATCATTTTATCAGCAGAGACACTGAGGCACAGAGCAATGAAGCAACTTGCCCAAGGTCACTCAGTAGACCAGTGGCAGAAAAAGGACTAGAACAAAGTTCACAAAATCCCTATACAGTGTGTTATTCATTACATGATACTTCAGTCCTCATCACTTCCTCTTCTCAAAATATACACTAGAGCTATAAACTAACATTCAAATGAAATTGCACACCAAAATGACTTTGACGCTTTGTTCCATTACTATGCAGCATGAATTAATACTGTTAAGAAAGAATAAAGGAATATTTGCAAAGTTTAAAAAGTATTTTACAAGGCAGATAAAACAAATTAAAGTACCAAAAAATAGTAACACCTGAATAGTGAATTCACCTGGTACTAATGTGGTTCCTCATTAGGATTCTAAGGATGTCAGATCCTATCACAAATTTCAGTTTATCATGTATCAAGTGGACTCACATAACATAAATAACCCTGGAGAAAGGTCACCTAAGGTTGGAACTTAAAATCTATTAGCATGAATGTCTTGGGTGAAACAAAAATCAAAAGGTATGATTTTATTTGAGCATTTCCAGTACAAAGGTATAGTGGGGCTCACAGCTGATACAGAAATGAATGCTTTGGAGGGATAGCCAAATTAGTCTGTAACTGGAAAAACTTAAAAAAACCAAAAATGGTCTAGTAACACCTTAAAGACGAACAAAACATGTAGATAGTATCATGCACTTTTGTGGGTACAACCCACTTCTTCAGATGAAACTTCTTCTGAAGAAGTGGATTGAACCCACGAAAGCTCATGATACCATCTATGTGTTTTGTTAGTCTTTAAGGTGCTGCTAGACCATTTTTTGTTTAAGCTTTTACAGAAATGAATGATGTGGACAGCAATTTATTTGCCCTACCAAAATCTCTTGCTTTGACTTCAGCTTCTTTTAACTGGCCACAAAAATTCAAGTGTCTGAGTACCATGCTTTAAATGTGGAGTTGGCAATAAAACTATGCAATCGTTATTTTCCATAGATAACAAGGAAGTTTTTTTATTTTTTGCACATTTCAAGAAATGTGAAAGAAAATACTCTTGCAGATGCTTTTCTGATTTTTTTCCGCTTATGACAGTGTTTTTTGCTACCTAACATTACTTCTAACATAAATATAATTGGCATGAACTTTGGTACCATCTCTATCTCCTTTGTGTCATAGTCAGAGGGAAGTCCTCATTTGACATTAACCGGATGGTGTAAAGCTGGAGAAGATGACTTCGCAGAGAAACCTAGGAGCATGCCAAAGTCACGGATAAGGGTATGATGAGTGTGCAACACTCCAGACATTCTAAGTCAGCATAGCAACAGATAAGAAACTATTAACCTGCATCTCAAGGACATAGAAGAAGGTGGGGAGGGGGAAGAAAAATATCAAAAAAATCAACTACCAAGAATAGCTCAAATTCACCTGATGGAGCAACAATTGGCATTATTGATAATTGCCTCTCCTCAGATATAAAGAAGGGGAGTTCCTTGTCCTCCTTAGTCACATTTCTTAGAGAAATACATGTGGGGGAGATAAATAAAGGGCGTAGTAAGTTGAGGGTCAGTAACATGGAGTCAGCAGGCCTGAATAGAGGCCTGTAACATGAAAACAGCAATAAGCCTGCAATCTAGCGAGCAAGACTTTGGTTCAGCAACACAGTAGTCAAGAAAGAGGCCCTATTGATAATTGTGCGATTGTGCAAGTTAGGTGGAGCATGGCAAGACATAGAGAGGCACCTAGCACAGACTGTAAGCCAAAGGGGAGTAGCGGACCATCTTAGTAAGGAATGTCTTGGTACAAGGACTTCCTAGGAGCTATGCACATACTGATCTGGGTTCAGGACCAGGTTGAAACCGACAGGATGACGAATAGAAGGTGAGCCTCCCTTACACAAGGTGAGGGGTGGTAACCAGGAAACAGAGGGTAGCAACCTGGTACGTAAAGAAGTGATGTCAGTTGTTTGTACCCATCTGTAGTAGGACACCACAAAGGGTGCTCTCTGGCCGACCATGGAGGGGGCGCACTAGGTGCCTGAACAGCAGGTGTCATTGCCGAACCTTACAGAATGCACAGTTACTTAACTCTAACTAACTGCTGTTAATATTTGTTATATGGCAATAAGCCTGCCTGATGTTGGTACCTTGTCAAAGCGGACCAAAGGCACAGTGGTGTAGCATTGTGGGATCTCTGCTATCAACTGTTAGAGCTTCGCATTTGACAATAAACCTGCTCGATTGATTTCAAACCTTGACTGCATCGGTCATTTCCAGCAGCTCTCAGAGATCTCCTGTGTCAACCCAAGTGCACGGGGTCTAACACTCTAGATAAAGGGAGCTCTGATAGTTACGGATGCAGCCAAAAGTTTATGACCACCGACGGAGTAGAGGTTCTGTCAGGAGTGCTCCAGGACAACCCCAAGAACTCTGACCAGACAACACCGAAAAGCTGACAGTACAGACCACTGAAGTATGACAAAGGGAACCTGTTTTATTCTCTGTGGTACATTCTGAACTAATGCAGATGACCTCTTTTCCAAGTATGTGTTGGAGCTAGGTTTGGCATAGCCAGAGCACCATGTGTTCCATTGATTCTGGACTGCAAAACAACCATCTCTGTCACAGTATCGGCAGACCCTTTAAGAGATTAGAGTTGAGTCCTTGTCTGGTCAAGATGATGGGTTTGGGCTTAATCTTGAGGCAGGTGACTAAGCATCAAGTGATAGGAATCCCTCCCCCTGTAGGATTCTGTGCCATCAGAGAGAGGAAGTCTTGGGTGTCTGGAAAAGGAAGGGTTCTCCAGAGAGTTCCAGTGTCTGTTCAGAAAGTTCTAGGGAACAGAGAGATCTGTAGAAAATAAATTGTCTAAAAAGGAACAAGAGGCAGAGTGGAGTGGGCAGCAGGATCCCCACACTAGTCAAATTAAAAGGCCTAGCTGGGGTGACCTGAGATAAGGGTAGAAATCTTATGAGAAAAGAGGCATAAGACAAATCAAGCTGCAGAACCAAGGACTTGGAAAGGACTGTGGAGGTCAGCTAGGGGCTAAGGAAATTGTGGCACGGGAGTGAAGAGAATGAGGAAGTTATGTGTTCTTTTGATAAATTTCATATGCCCCCTCTGGTTATCTGTGTGATATTATTCTGCCTGAACACAGAGGGCTCATCTAGACTATGCTAGAGTGTCGAAAGAGGATATGCAAATTCCCGTGGAAAAGCTCAAAAAGCCATGTACACCGCATTTTGAGGAAGAGCGGCTTTACAACAAAGGGGCGGGGGTTTGCCAAAAAAGCCACATCTAACCTACTTTCACTTTCGAAAGCTTTGCGATCAGAAAAAGAGATCAGAAAAAGATATGCAAATTATCTGGGAATTTGCATATCCTCTTTCGACAGTCTAACGTAGTCTAGATGATCCCAGAGAGTTAACTCAAAGAATGCTTATGGAGAAAATGGCAAGAAACAGAAGTACCACAAAGGCATGGGGCTATTAGCAGCTATACCAACAGTCCTTGAAGAAACAGTGAGGAAATCATTAATTGGAACTAGACCAGGTGTATTAAGGGGACTTCACAGTCTAAAAACCTCAGAATTGAAAAAGGTCAGTCTGAAGCAGGGGCAGCGGGAGGTATCTGACCAGGGAAAACCAGTGAAAATTGACAGGCTGGCAGAAGACAGAGGGTGCATGCATTGAACGTACATTTCTGCTTCTCCTGCCCAAAGTGATTAGCTGGACAGAGAGGAATTTACAGAAGCATTCAAGGAAAGATTAAGGAGAAATATATGAATAAAGAGTTTTAATTTTACCCTTTAATCTGGGTCAAAAAATAAATACTTTGTTCTGAAGCCATTGTAACTAGTTACCACAGAAAACAGTTTACCGGAGCCAAATTCAGCTGGAAGAGAGACCCAGAGATCCAATCTGAGGGCAGTTGCAGGGAAAGACAGAGGAAGACAGGCTGTCATTCCTGAAGCTCACTCCTCAGGAACAAAGAGGTCCTTAGACATGATGCAGGAGAAAAGCTTGTTTGGGTTTATGATGACATTTTAACTGTTTTAATTAAACAAGACCCTCAAAGAGGGATATTTTACCTTGCCCAAGAGTCTTGGGCAATATGTAAAAACACCAAGGACATGTTTACACTAGGAAATGATTTCAAAAGGACTAAAATTGACTTAACTCCTGATTTAACAAAATTGAAACAGCATGTCCCCACTATGGGAAAACATTGAAATTAGTTAGAATTCATTTGACTTGGAGACTTGGAGCCCCTGGAAGCATTCTGGGGAGGGCACCAAGGGGGCGAATACTTCCTGTGGTGGATAGTTCCTGGTCAGGCGAGCTGTGACTTGTGCCTTCAGGGGCTCCTCTCTATGACTGTGTCTCACAAGACAATCCTTCACTGCTGCCCCACCTTGCAGCATACAAAAGAGACACAGTGGGCAAGTGCTTTATTGTGCTCTGGCTGCTCTTGAGGATGTCACAGCACTCATAGCAAGAAGCCAGAGCTACTGCAAAGTAGTGCCAGGCTAATTGTCCTTGTGCTATGCCTCATGGCACTGTACTTCCAGATTGTCCAGATGCTGTTTCAGCAGGACTAGGACCAGGACCTGCAGAACAAACCCCAGCATGAACTGCAATCCCTGCTCGACCAGTTCCTGCAGTCTTCCTGCTATGCATACCTGTGACGGGGTGAGACCCGCCTACCCCACTGAAACGGGCCCACCCCGTACTGACCTCGCGATTGCCCTCTCGCTCGTGGGGGCAACACAGCGGGAGCTGATCACTTGTGGGCTGTGTAGCGCCGCCATGCATCAGCTGAACGGTGAGCCAGCAGCCGTTGCTGAGCACTGCGGAGTGCACGGCCGCAGGGTAATGGTGGCCGGAAGTGATGGCAGGGGCGGAAGTGACGTCAGACGCCCAGGGGGAAGGGCAAAGGGAGGGGGATAAAAGCCCCGAGGGAAGTGCCAAAAGGGGGGAGAGAGGCAGGAGAGGGGAGGGAGAGAGAGACAGAAGAAGGAAGTGGAGAGGACAGTTATAAGAGAGGCGCGAAGGAGGCAGGGTGGAAACAGCCCAGGGCAGGGCACGGAGCCGGCGCACCGGTGGGTTAAGGGGACATACCCCTTCCGGTGGGACGGGTCCTGGAGACTCTGTCTTTAGGGCCCTGGGCTGGGACCTGGGAGTGAGGGTGGGCCCAGACCCCCCACCCCGCACACCCAGCGAAACAAACTTTAAAGGCAGCTGCCATTCAGCAGCTAGCAAGCAAAAAAAAAAAAAAGAAAAGACAAGGAAAAGAGAAGGGGGGCGGGACCAGACCCCCACAATACTCCTTAATTCCCGAACACCGCGGAATGCTGCTTCTGGTGGCGGGAGACGAGCTTCGACTGGTGGGGCCACCTTCATGAAGTTCTGTGAGTGGCTTGTTCCTGCCCTGGCTTCTTTCTGTCCCACACATGCTGGGTCCATCACTGGCAGTGTCCCGCAGAGAGAGAATTACTATCCCTGCCCACTGGAGGAGGGGCGGTTGTTGGGGAAGTTTTCTGGGAGCAGCAGATGCTGCTTGCCAGAGATAGTGCTACTAGGTTCCTCTTCTCTTCCTTCCCCTCCCTACGGTAGGTTCCCATGCACAAGATCAGTCTCCTCTGCATCACCATGCTTGATTGGGAGCAGATGTTGCCTGAGTGCAGGCATGACCCTATGTCATGTGTGGAACTGCTGTTCCATGACCTCAGACTCCTTAGTGGTGGTTTGTCATGGGAAAGTGTCCCACCATAGAGCCTGGAGTAAGGCAGGCCTCTCCAGGAATCTTGTGAGAAGGATCAAGGAGTTCCTGTGTGAGAGCATCATGGAGCTGAGTGCTCTGGACTGGTGCTCCATGTGCACACACATGAACAGGCTGAGAGAAGAGAGTGTGCAGCCCCTCACAGCCCATTGCCTGCCCTGGCATGTAGATAAGGGTAGTTATAGAGCTCACCTGAAGTGCCTTCCCCAGGTTCCTCCAAAGTCTTGGAGACTTCCTGAGGCAGGAGGGAACCAGCTCTAGAGTGAAGAGCAAGCCCTGGCTGGTGGTCATGGTTGCCTGGCTGGCCTCTTCTTCCTCGTCATCCTCTACTACCTGCAGATTGATGCCAGACATGTCCTGGCCGAACTCGATGACGACAGCGAGGAATGTGACTGGCCTCAATCCTAGGATGGCATTCAGCTTGTCATAGCACTGGAAGGTGTGTGATGCCACTCTGAAGCATCCTCTCTGCTCCCTGGACTCATGGTACACCTGCCACAGCTCTTTAATCTTCATCTGGCACTGGTCCAAGGCCTGGCGTACCCTTTGTCAGCCAGGCTGGCAGTGATCTGGCTGGTGATGTCCACATTCCTTTTCCAGGTCTGGAGATCCTGGAGGCTGGTCTCCTCCCCCACAGACCTTGATGAGGTCCAGGATATTCGCACCATTCCAGGGGTCTCCTGCGTCCCTGGGCAGTGGCAGCTGTGGGAGCAGCAGGAGTGCTGGCAGCCATGGGAGCATCCAAAAGAGCACTGGGGTCAGTCATGCCTGCCTCGGATGGTGGTGTCTTGTACAGGGCTTTTAAAACTCACCACGTGTAATAAGAATAGTGATAGAGATGTAGCCGTGTTAGTCTGGTGTAGCTGAAACAAAATACAGGACTATGTAGCACTTTAAAGACTAACAAGATGGTTTATTAGATGATGAGCTTTCGTGGGCCAGACCCACTTCCTCAGATCAAATAATGGAAGAAAATAGTCACAACCATATATACCAAAGGATACAATTTAAAAAAAATGAACACACATGAAAAGGACAAATAAATGTGATTTGTCCTTTTCATGTGTGTTCATTTTTTTTAAATTGTATCCTTTGGTATATATGGTTGTGACTATTTTCTTCCATTATTTGATCTGAGGAAGTGGGTCTGGCCCACGAAAGCTCATCATCTAATAAACCATCTTGTTAGTCTTTAAAGTGCTACATAGTCCTGTATTTTGTTTCACGTGTAATAAGACATTCTCTTGCTGCTGGGACTTTTAAGATCCACAGGAGGAGGGGAGCAGTGGAGATGCCAGATGTGGCCAGAACGATCAGAGCAGCAGCCATGAGAGGCCTCTGGAAGCCAATTATTTTGAAATAGCAGCACCAGTGCATCCACACTACCACTATTTTGAAATAACTATGTCAAAATTAATGTTATTCCTCAAGGAAAACAGGAGTATAGATTTTGAAATAAGTGGCCCGTTATTTCAAATTAACAGGCTTGGTAGGGTGGATGCGCCACTTATACATTCAACCTAAGAGGAGAGGTCATTTTGAAATAACCTAATGCAGACCAGAGCTAAGGGATGAAATTAAGGCAAAAGGATGGTCTGACCCTCGTTCAGGTACCTGTTTGTTACAGTCACCTATGGGAAAATTATGATTCAGCATAAGTGTGATGGGACCTAAATTAGATGCTCCAATTTAGAGGAAGCAGAACAATGCCATAATACCATATCTGTCCCTCCCTTCTCAGGTTCTAGGCTGATTATAGCTCATCTGGAGCTAAGGATCTGGCCTAGAGAGTGGAAGTAACAGAACAATAATCAAGTTGCCCAGCAAAGGTCATCTCCTCCCTGCTCCACCAGGAGCTTAAATTTGAAATCAACAGAAGTTACTATGTAAATTACACTGAATGTGTGAAATAAAGCCAATGCAAGCTAACAGTTCTACTCTGTGTTGATAATCTTAAAAAGTAGGGCCAGTAGCTACATATAAATTGGCAAATGTTTGTGATGGTAGAATGTCTCAGTTCATGAGAAGCTCTGTATTATTTTTTTAAAAGCCTCTTTTATTGCAGTATATTGATGTTTTATTTTAATGCCCTTACCTTTGTAAAATAAAGATTTTTACATTAATACAACATAGTAAGTGCCATTAACCAGAAGATTCACATAGTAAGTTAATGTCATGATTAAAGACCCCAAAACATTAATAACTTCAATTTTCTAAACTGGAGTTCAGATTGCAGAGTAATCACTTTTTGGTGGTACTAGTTGCAATTACCAATTAGAGTGCAAACATGATCTTACAGTTCAGATTTTACTGCAGTTAACTGATAATCACTAGAGCCAAGTGAATAATTTATAGGACAAATTTAATCTCTTCTGTTTGTAATTTCTCTGAACAGGCTTTTTGCTATTTTCTAGAAATTATTTGCTTAATAAGTTCTGCAAATAATTCTTGGGTCTCAAGTAGTAATATCATGACAAGAAATATGGTCAGGGAAACAACCCGCTTCTTTCCCTGACAGACTATGTATGTTCTTACAGGAGACACTTGAACCATCAACTAGGGACATAGATCAGTGAACAAGACTACTAACGACTGAACGAGATCGCTAACAAGAGACACGGTTAGGGAAATGCTTTCTTCCCTAGTGGACCACATATTTTTTCATAAAAGACCCACAAGGCTCTGACAGACCAAGGCACACTCCACTGAGGGACTAGCTCGAACCATATGCCTATGCTCTTAACTGCCACAGACTACAACTTTATACCCTTCATGGGAGGCATCTCCAAGGACACTTGTTTACTGATGCCCCAAAAAATTCATCTACCATAATCCAGGAAAATGCTGGTTATGAATGTTAACCATCTCAATAACCACATAAACAGATACTTGTATTTCCTCATAACCCAAGCTTGACCCAGCGTATACATTGCCTTCTTTTTGAACTTGTATCTTGTAAACTTTATTTGAAACATTCACTTCAATAAAATCTTTTCAATCAGATTGCTATATATTAATTTACGCTTTTTAAACTGTGGGTATGGATATGTTTTCATTCCCTGACTGGATGAGCATAACTTTGGAGGTTTCCAGTACAAACACACAAGAACATTATTTAGAATGTATCTTTGTTAATACTCTGCTATATACACTTAACATTATCTTCTTTCACAAATATGCTGGTCAGCTGATTTTTTAAATACAGGTGGTACCTCCAAAATCCAGCACTATCCCTGGTCTGGCAAGACCAGGGATGCTCCCAGACCACAGAGCCCAGGAGCCTAAGGGCAGGAGGGTAAGCCAGGCTAGGCATCTGGGTCAGCAGCCCAGCTGGGGACAGCACAGGATGGGGCCGGAGCCGTGCAGCAGCTACTGGGAGTGCAGGCCTTAGGATGGAGTCATATGACAGTGTCAGATCAGAGTTCCCATGACATCCCCCAGGAGTGCAGGTCCACGGCTGGGGTTGTGTGGGGCTGGAGCCCCGCAGCTTCCCATGGCTTCCCTCAGTTGAGTGGGGCCGGGACTAAGGCTGTGTGGGACTGGGGTCGGGGGTCCAGCCCCGCAGCTGCCCCTGGCAGGAGCCAGAGCCTATGCAGCCCAGGGTGCCAGCATTAGCTGGGCAAGCAGCCGAGCCAGGTGTGTGTATGGCGGGGGATGGGCAAGGCAGGGCTGCCTGCTGGGGCAGCCTGCCATCAGTGGATGATGGGCTTGGGGGGCCTCCCCTGGTCTCCCCAGAAGGAGACCTCCCTGGTCTGGCAAATTCTCTTGGGATCTGACTGGTTTTGAACAACGATGCTGGAACAGGGAGTTCCAACCTGTAGTCATAGGAAGGGAACACAGAAATGGCACTGACTGAATTCAATCACAGCAAATGCACTTAAAGGATGTAATTCTTTTCTGATCTAATTTCCCCTATTCTATCAGTTCCCAAGACACAAAAGATCTGTTAGATCTATAATGCTTGCTACATGATGACTCTTCCAGTTTGTAAAGCTGATTCTAGCCATCCATTCTGCCCTTATTCATATGGAAGATTAATAAGAAGGAACCTATCTGCCGATTACGCTGTGGCCTGGTAAACACAGATGTCTTTTTTTTTTAAACAAAGATGGCAGTTGGCCTGAGATAGGATTCTGCTGCTTTTAGGGGTAGGCAAGTATATATCCCTTCACTCTAGTAAGAACATGCTATGATCTTAAGACTGAACATGGCACCCCCTCTCCCCCCGACATTTTTTCCAGCAGGCAATTAAGTATTATTTTCATGTCCCTTCATTATGCATTTTAGTGCATCTTTTATCCATGAACAATTTTTGACTCTAAGATAATCGGTGTGTTGCTTTATTTATTTAAACAGAATTAGAATATGAAAAGATATACTAAATCAAATCCAAAAAAGACACTATAGAATAAAGGCAGCATACCAGTGCTGAAGTTTAGATGGCAGTAAAGAAGGGCTCTTGATTAAATAACCATTAACTCATGTGATTAATATATAGATTTAAATTGCAGTTCCGATGCAGAATACAAAGTATAAGGAGCTCACTTTATATTTTTTTTACAAATATTTGATCTATAAAAATGATAAACCAAAAGTAGTATTTCAATTAACCCCATTCAAGTACTGTAATACAACCACTTAATTATGAGCATGCTACTTAAAAATGTAGATTGTTTTGTTTTTCAGTGCAATTATATAGCAAACAATGTAAAACTTTAGAGCCTACTAGTCCACTTATCCTACTTTCCATTCAGCCAGTTGCTAGGCGAAAACAAGTTTGTTTACATATGCAGGAGATAATGCAGCCTGCTTCTCATTTACAGTGTCACCTGAAAGTTAAAACAAGAGTTTGCATGGCACTTTTGTGGGAGGCATTGCAAGATATTTCCACTCGAGATATGCCAAACATTTGTATGCACCTTCATCCTACAGCCAGCAATCCACAGGACACACTTACATGCTGATGATGCTCATTTAAAAAAAAAATGTTAATTAAATTTGTGACTGAATTCTTCAGGGGGGAATTTTATGCCTCCTGCTCTGAATTTTACCCACATTCTATCATCTATTTCATGTTATAGCAGTCTTGGATGATGACCCAGCAAATGTTGTTCATTGTAAAAATAAAAACAACGAGAAGTCTTGTGGCACCTTAAACTATCAAATTAATTTGGGCATAAACTTTCACGAGCTGGAATCCACTTTGTCAAACGCATGAAGTGGAAACTTCTATTTGGCAGGTATATATATACCCATGCAAAGATGGGTGTGTTAAATTACTATGCAAAGGACCAGTGTTAATTAGGTCAATTGAGTCCGGGTGGATGTGGCCCATTCCCAATACTTGATGAGATGTTATGAATACCAAAAGAGAAAAATCACTTTTTGTAGTAAGCTAACAATTCCCAGTCTCTGTTCAGTCCCAGTCTGATAGTGTCAAATTTCCAAATGAATTCCATCTCCACAGTTTCATGCAGAAGACTGAAGACTCTCATAGAAGACCAATCTTTCATGAAAACTTCATGTGGCCGGATTTTACAAAAACAAGAGAAGAAATTCACAATACACACTTCACTTATTTCCAGAGGTAAAAAAGAAACTAACCAATTTAAACTAATATATGATGCAACAATGTAGAAAATAACAGGAACGTACAAAGATGACCTGCTGAGGCTTTGACAAATTTTCAGAAAAATTCTTGCTTTTAATTAATTATAAAGATTTACTACAAATATATTCAGTTCAACAGCAGAATGCATTTCTCAGAATGTTTCTGCATGCTAATGCCTTAAATATAACAAGAGTATATGCCTGAAAAGCCATGTTCATTAGATTCAAATTATTACAACAAACTAAACACTCACAGTTCAAGTTTCATTACTATTCTCATTAGGAAGTTTTAGATGAGACAACTTGAACTTTTTAGTTTTGTCTTGTATTAATGTAGTGAGCAATTCTATACGGCTTTCAAGATAAAAAGCTATACTGGTTAGAAGTAAAGGACATGTGTCGTGTTCTTTCTAAATAATTTTGTTACATGGTGATGCATAATTATGTTAGAATGAAGATGAGATTACAATCAAGGGCAGAGAAGTCCAAAGAAAAACACTTTCTTTTTGGGGGGGTGAGATGAAATACCTAATGATCAAGATATATAATTACATCAGAATTTTGGGAAAAAACCCATCAGCCTGGCAGTGCACTGTGTGGCAGTGCA
Source organism: Pelodiscus sinensis (assembly GCF_049634645.1). Taxonomy (NCBI): domain Eukaryota; kingdom Metazoa; phylum Chordata; order Testudines; family Trionychidae; genus Pelodiscus; species Pelodiscus sinensis. Next base: position 35,123,675 of record NC_134718.1, on the reverse strand, counting down.
TTTTTATCACTTCAGAAAATTGTCTAACCCGCTACTCATGGGTCCTTTTCTGGGAAGGTGCCAAAGCTGAGGGTAATAGAACTGTAATGAACAGTTCCAAATTAAATTATGCTGTTGTAATATGGCATTAGTTGGCAAAATGATTTCATTGCAATTAAGAAAACAAATAGATGATCTACAGCAGGTAGCTGGTGGTATATGAGCATCAGATAAGTTGGCCTGCCTATAGTACAAAAGCAACCAACAAACAGTGAGATAATATCTTTTGGATAAAATCAGCAGGGCATCTATCCTCAATATTAAACATAAGCTGCGTTATTAAAAACCCTACCAACATTTCAGTTTTAAAATGGTTCTTCTATAAATATTTTACAAACTAGCCAATTATCTCATTGTAAAACCAGATTTTCGAGTCTCTCCTCCACGTCCTATTCTCTTTCTATCTCGGTCTTCTCTCCTGAGCCTCCAGGTCACTCACTCCGTCTCTCTCCCCTCCTCCGACTGACTTCCCCCCTCTCTTTCTCAGCTCTCCTCCGTCTCCTGCCTCTTTCTCCGTCTCTCTTTCTCTTCTCCCCCTCCCGACTCTCACTCTCTTTCTCTTCTCCTCCTCCTCCTGAACAGGGAGCGCGGAGCCCAAACGGCTGTTTGCGCCACTTGCTCCTATGCGACAGCCCAGCTGAGCAGCTGCCTATGAGCTCCAGTTGCCCCCCTGAACCGTTTCCCTTCACCTGAGCACTGATCCTGCAGCCTTCCAGTTGTCCCCCTCTTCCCTCTCCCCCAGCCAGGGTCTGTTCACAATCAGGGGGCGGGGCCTAGAGCTGCTGTCATGCCGCACATCACCACCCTGCTCCCCTTCACCTCCCGCTGTGGTGCTCAGCTGACTTCTGCACCGCTCAGCTGGGCCGTTGCACAGGAGGAAGTGGTGCAAGCGGCTGTTTGGGCCCCACGCTCCCCATGCAGCACCACTGTGCTGCATGGATCCCAAACGGCCACTTGCGCCGCTTGCTCCTGCGCGGCGGCCCAGCTGAGGGGCACAGAAGTCAGCCGAGTGCTATGGCGGGAGGCAACAGCACCCCCTTAGAGGGAACAGCCAGCATTTCAGTGTTACACAGTCACAGACATTGGGCTACTATATATATGACTAGCCCCTTATAAGACGGGATTTTCAGGTCTCTCCTTGCGTCGGTCTTTTCTCCTGAGCCTCCTGTCTCTCACTCCATGTCTCTCTCTCCTCCTCCTACTGCCTCCCCCGTCTCTCTCAGCTCTCCTCCACCTTCTGCCTCTCTGTCCGTCTCTCTCTTTCTCTTCTCCTCCTCCTGCCTCTCACTCTCTCTCCACTTTCCTCTGTCTGTTGGGGATGCACGCTCGTCCAGGCCCTGCCCACTGGCCATGTACGTCACCGCCTTGCCCCCCTTTGCCTCCTACAATGGCGCTCAGTTGACTTCTCCACCGTTCAGCCGGGCCGCTGTGGGGGAGTAAGCGGCGCAAGACGCCGTTTGGTCCCCACGCTCTCCATGCAGCACAGGTGTGCTGCATAGGGACCATGGCACCCAAATGGCCGCTTGCGCTGCTTGCTCCCCCATGGCAGCCCAGCTGAGTGGCACAGAAGTCAACCGAGAGCCATGGCGTGAGGCAAAGGATGTGACTCAGGCAACAGCGCTGCTCAGAGGGAACAGCCAGGGAGGCAACAGCGCCGACCAGAGGGAACAGCCAGCATTTCAGCGTTACAGAATCACAGACATTGGGCTACTATATATATGTTTCAGTGCAGAGGGCCAGCACAAGGCCTATATGCCTCTTTAAATCTTACCGGTATCCACAAAACAGGTCTTAAGTGGTGCATGGATCTTGGTCTGGTGCTCTGCAAAGCACTGTGTGTCATGGTGGATGAGGTCCAGAGACCCCCTACTGGAATCCTCAGGGTCCTGCCATACCCTGTCCCACAGAAGAGAAGTCCTCCAAGCAGCCTAGAGTGCTTTCAGGGAAGCAATTAGAGCAGGGGTCTCCAAACTTTTCAGCCCGAGGGCCGCATTAACTATCAAACAGCAGTTCGGGGGCCGACTACACACTTGAGGTCCAAATAAAAAACAATCAAAACATGGATGTTGTTTTTAATTATTTATTTAATATTATTTTATTCAGTTATTATTTAATAACACATTGATACACTACACATGAACACCTGTATTAGTGTGAATGGTGAAATTGTTTCCTGGATGCCAAAATAGCAGACATTTCTGGCTTTAGATTTGTTGTCCCTAACATCAACAGTGACCTGAGATTATCATCGGACAAGTTTGTTCTCAAATTGTTCTTCACATATTTCAGACGTGGGGAACTCAGCTGTTGCTTCAGCCATGAAGACCTTGCACTGCTGAAAGTGCGTCAAGTTGTTGGCCTGTACTTGTTCCAAAAACAAATTAGCAGCATGCCAGGCACATGCTATGGGGCACTGCATTAATGCACTGGGGAAAACTCACCCTTCAGGCCAGCGAGAAGAAATCCAGAGAGTGAGAAAAATACTTAAAAGGAGCAAGAGACAAATGAAGCATTAAAAATTAACATTTTTCCTCACCTAGAAGCTGATTTTAGGCACTAGATCTGGTGTTTTAGGAGAGATCTGAAAGAATTTAATATCGATTTAAATCAGGGGTCACCTTTTTAAAGTTCCCGCGGGGGTTCACGTTCCCCTGCACGTCGCCGGGCGGGCGTTACCACCACCGCCCATCCTGCCCCCTGATTGGCCGGCTGCCCTGTCAGTCTGGGCGGGGGAACGCCGCCCATGCTAACCCCCGCCCCTGCGCCGTTTGCCGCCGCACGGCCGCTTGTCATTGGAGCGGCCCGCTTCTCCTGCCCCGGCGCGGCGTGAGTACACGCCGCACACCCCTGACAGGGCCCCCCCACCGCGGCAAGAAGGGCCCGTTCGGCGGCGCCCCAGGGACGGTCTCCACGGGCCGGATGAGAGGGCCTCGCGGGCCGCATCCGGCCCGCGGGCCGTAGTTTGGAGACCCCTGAATTAGAGGAAGAGTCTGAAGGGAGCACCCAATCAGGGCCCAGCAGGGCTTTGTAAAAGGAGTTGTAAAACAGAGCCCCAGTTAGTTGCTGTTTGGACTTGGAAGAGAGAGTACCAGGTTACTGGCTTGCAGAAAGAGCAGCAGGCCCATAGACAGCTTAGAGTGGGCAGAGACCAGAGGAGCAAGAGAGCATCTGGTTGGTTGCAGGGACTGGGCCCTAGGCAGTCTCCTGGTAGAGATTGGCGGAGGGGAGAGCAATGAAGGAGTTCTCGGCTGGGTGCTGGGACTCAGTAAGGGCTGAGCCTGGGAAGTGCCTCAAGGAAAACATTGCCTCTGGGGTGGGAGGAGGGAGAAGTCTTGGGGGTATGACCACATACTTGGATCAGGACTACTTAAAGCCTGATCTCAGGAATGGATAGAGACACACCAAACAGAGGGTACTGAGATAGGGTCCTGCTGAACGCTATACCATGGAAGGGGGCTGTTCTGATTCACATACAGATTCTATGTGTTACTCAGTTGTAGGCCTGAGCCACTGAAAAACCACCTGAGAAACCGAATGGGGTCACCATAAACTGAAAGACTGCAGACACTTCAGACCAGAAGGGAATGCTCACAAGAGTTGATGCCGAGTGAATTCTACATACAATAGTCTCAGATGGGTAGCCGTATTAGTCTGCAACTTTAAAAACAAACAAACAAGTAGTTTTCTGGCACTTTAGAGACTAACAATTTATACACACACACAGAGGCTATGTCTACACTACAGCACTAATTCAAACTAACTTAATTCAAATTAATTAAATCGAACTAAGCCAATTCGAACTAGTGCATCTAGACCTAAAAACTAATTCGAATTAGCGTTTTTCTAATTCGAAATAGTATGTCCACATTGAGTGGACCTTGAACCGAAGTTAAGGCTGGCCAGAACAGGTGCCGGCAGGGCATCAGGTTAGGACTGAGAGCGTGGAGCTGCTGCCTCAGGCTAGCTGAGGGCTGTGCTTAAAGGGACCAGACCCCCACCCTGGACAGACAGTTCTCAGGGTTCCCCGCTTGCTTGTCTACCTCAATGAGGGACAGCAAAGCAGTCCTGTCTTGGAGTGCCCTGAGCACCCACACTCGGCAAATCACAGCACTCGGCCATCAGCCCGGCAGCACTTGCCTCAGGCTGCCATCTGGGGGGGCTGTCAGGATCCAGGAGACCCTGAAGGAAAGCTTCCACCCCGAGGAGCCCACAGAGCCACCCCAGTCCTCCCCATCGGTGGCTCGTGCCCACAGGCAGCTCTTTGACCTTAGCCTGGACCTGTTTGAGGGTCCGGGCTGGATGACCCTGGTCAGAGAGCGCCTGGGCCATACGGTGGAATATGTCTGCATTGTGCCGACAGGACCATGGGTCGTGGAAGGCCTCTTCCTCGGCCCAGAGGTCCAGGAGAGCATCGAGCTCCCCTGCAGACCAGGAAGAAGCACGGCACTTTGTGCCCCTTGGTGCCTCCTGCACTGGGGATGCGGGTTGTTCCCCTCTGGAGTGGCCATCCTCAGTGGTCTGGTGGCTGTTCCAGGGAGCAGAGCGACGTGGCAGAGCTCTGGGCAGAGGTGGCAAAGCTGCTTCTGCTTCCTGGCCTCTGCAGGCTGCGTCTGCCTTTAAGGGGGCTCGGGTTACCAGGAAGTCCAGAGCTGCCTGCAGGTACAGAGCGTCCAAGCAACCACAAGGGCTTTTTTCTAGTTAGCCTGCTTTTGCGCAAAATGTCTTGGCTGCCTGTTTACACTGAACACTTGCGCAAGACGGCTTGTTCCTGAGCGGGAGTGTCAGATTATTTGCGCAAGAAGCACTGATTTCATACATTAGAACGTCAGTGTTCTTGTGCAAGAACTCGCGGCCAGTGTAGAAAGGCAGGAAGTTTTTGCACAAAAGTGGGCGCTTTTGCGCAAAATCTTGCCAATGTAGACACAACCATTGTGTTGTAGCATTAATAATGAATACTTCTAATGGAACCCTATCAGCATACAAATATATCTGTTCTGCTTGTTTGTGGGTTTATCTATCAGTGAAAATTTGAAACTGGTAATTGATTTTTAAGTTGCCAGGGGGGTGACAATATGAAACAGAGTATCTAGCATTAATAAGAACAGAATAACATGTCAATATAAAACACTATGTTATAACAGCAGGATATCAGTTACCCTAAAGCAGAAGTTGCCCAGTGTTACGCTACATTTGGCTACTGATATCAGCTATGAGGTTCATCACAACAAAGCATCCAAACACAACTTGACAATTTAAAGGGTTAATAAGGAGCGCTGTTCATACAAATATACAATCTGTCCTCTGATGGCATGAACCATGCAGAGAACCACATGGACGTGTGTAGCTCAATATCAGGCTATGGAGAAAGAATTCTCTAGAGGCAAAAAACAACAACAAAATCATATTGCTTTGAGGGACAATCTGTCTGAACATCAAAAGGAGGAAGTGTGTAGCTCAGAATAGCACATAGAATGTATATTCTGCCAAAACTCCATAGTACTCTAGGGGACATAATGGAAGTCTATGATAGTTTCTATAAACAGAGTAAATAGGGACTATCCAAACCTTAGTTATCACTCACCTCCTGCATACTTTTCTTTAAAGACTAAATTGATCTGACATAATTTCATCATTCCTCATTTACTTGACCTCTTCCATAATGAGGTGGTTATTTCAGAAGTAAGCACGACAAGATTTCTGCACTTTCTTCTGTACCATCTGATGCTGGTCAACATCAGAAAAAGACTGTGCATCACTGGCCAGATCCATCATACATCCTAGGTCTTCTGTGAAACACATATTTGGGTATAATTAGATGACACCTTGGTAAGTTGGGGTTTCATCTGAATGCGTTATTAATTCTTAAGTTATCCAGGTCTACATTTGCTTATATCTCGTAGAGTTGGCCTAAAGCTGGAATGTCACTCCTGGGGCAAATTGTATGGTAGAGCTGCCCTGGAGCCAGGAGCCCTAGAAGTCGAGGTTCCCAACAGCTGATTCACTGCAAAATTTCCAACCCACTCTAGTTAAAGGACTATGAACAATATTAAAACTACCAAATAAGAAAAAAGATGTCAACAGCGAAGGTGGTGAAAAAGACAAATTAAAGTAGCCTTGGACAGCTCTTAATTACATCTGCTCACTTAGCCATTTCAAGAATGACAAGCTGCTGGACTAGTAAAAAACTCCACAAATTAGCAGCAACCTCTACAATGTGTGGATTCCCATTTCTTAGGCAGAGTGATCTAGATATTTTTGGTTATCATCAGTGTGCTGAGAATTCTCCTGAGCTCATGTTTATTCCTTCTTGTAAATCCCTGGGTCCTTTCTGCTCCTTATCTCCTAAGGTACATCTAGACTGTAAGCTTCTTTCAAAAGAGAGCATCCACACCTCAATACCAGATTAAAAAAGCAATATATTTTTTAAAGAGAGCGTCCAGACTGCATGGACACTTTCTCGAAAGAAAGCCCTGATTGCTATTCAGAGAATGGCCACTAGGGCACCTGAGCTTTTTTCCATTGCCTCTTCTTTCAAAAACTGTCCCTGCTCTGCGTCCACACATGCCTTTTTTCGAAAGAGCTCTTTCGAAAAAGTCATTCTTCCTCGTAATTTGAGGTTTACCAATGTCGAAAAAAACCCTGCGTTCTTTTGATTTAATTTTGAAAGAACACTATTACAGTGTGGATGCAGGTGAAATTTTTTTGAAAAAAGGGCAGTTTAAAAAAACAGAACAATGTAGTCTAGACATACCCTTACAGTCTACTTTGCAATGTTTGGCCAGGAAGAGAGAGGGAGAGACTGGACAGACAGTTCCCCTTTGTCAGGTGAGCAGCCATACAGATTCAATGCTTCAGCTAAGTGGTCCAGATTCCAACTCCCCTGGAATCGAACTAGGAAAAATAATTAATTTTAGCCTCTCACTTCATATTGCAGATTCACGAGTTGAGACAGTCACTGTTGGAGGTTCTTGTCTTAGTTACTCCAGAGAGGTGTCCTGCATTCCAATAAACTGACTTGGTTTGTCCTTGACACATCTAAGCAATGGCAGTTGCACACTCAAAATATGAATCAGATTGGTCAAAATGATGATTACATCATCAACTGAAGGTCATAATTTGATACAGACTTCTACAGACACACATTAATCTGTCACTATAACTGGAGCTAGTATGTGTTTCACCCAAAAAAGATGAGAATGAACAGTTCTAAGTTGCACATGAGAAATGTTTAAACATTGAGATGCAGGAGACAGCTCTAAGGTTTGTGGAGAGCATTTATAGTACACGACATATTAACAGCATGATATTGGCCCTGTCAGTATATTGAGTTCATATTGGAGAGAAATTGTTCAAATACAGCATGTTCACAGATAATTCAAGAGGGGAAAACAGAAGTTTATAGAATATTTAACACCACCTACTTTGCTCTTAAATTATGTCATTTGGAGACACTAGAGGAAAGGTTATCATTTAGTGTTTACTGCACCATATAAGCCAATAGAAATTTTACCTGAAACAATCTGAATGTATTAATAAACTAGGAAAATACAGTCTAGATGGAGCTATTATAAAGGTGGGTGCATTCACAGAGAGTGGTTATCAATTGCTCACACTCATGCTGGAAGGACATAATGAGTGGGGTTTTACAGGGATCAGTTCTGGGACCAGTTCTGTTCAAGATCTTCATCAATGACTTAGATAATGGCATAGAGAACATACTTATAAAGTTTGTAGATCAAGCTAGAAGTGGCTGCAAGAACTTTGGGGGATAGAAGGATCTGAAGTCAGCAGGATGAAATTCAATTAGGACAAATGCAACATACTTCACCTAGAAAGGAACAATCAGTTTCACACATACAAAATGGGAAATGACTGTCTAGGAAGAAGTACTGAAGAAAGGAATCTGGGATCATAGTGGAACACAATCTAAATAGGAGTCAATAGCATTACACCTCTGCAAAAAAAAAATAAAAAATAAAAAAAATAGCCAAACATTCTGGGATGTATGACCAGGAGTGTTGTAAACAAGACATAAGAAGTAATTCTGCTTTATTCTGTGCTGATTAGGCCTCAACTGGAGTATTGTGTCTTGTTCGGGGCACCATATTTCAGGAAATATGTGGACAAAGTGGGGAAGGTCCAGAGAAGAGCAACAAAAATTATTAAAGGACTAGAAAACATGACCTATGAGGGAATATTGAAATAATTGGGTTTGTTTGTAAAAGAAAAGACGGAGAGGGGATATAACAGCTTTTAAGTACCTAAGAGGGTATTACAAGATTTGGTGGTGATGGGGGACTTCAACTATCCAGACATATGTTGGGAAACTAACACAGCGGGGCACAGGCTATCCAATAAGTTTCTGGACTGCATTGGAGACAACTTTCTGTTTCAGAAGGTTGAAAAAGCTACCAGAGGAGAAGCTGTTCTGGATTTGGTTTTAACAAATAGGGAGGAACTAGTTGAGAACTTGAAAGTGGAAGACAGTATAGGGGACAGTGATCACGAAATAATAGAGTTCATGATCTTAAGGAAAGGTAGAAGGGAGACCAGCACAATTGAGGTAATGGATTTCAGGAAGGCAGATTTTGATAAGCTCAGAGAACTTGTAGGTAAGGTCCCATGGGAAGCAAGACTGAAGGGAAAAACAACTGAGGAGAGTTGGAAGTATTTCAAAGGGACGTTGTTAAGGGCCCAAAAGCAAACAATTCCGCTGTGTAGGAAAGATAGAAAATATGGCAAAAGACCAGCTTGGCTTAACAAGGAGATCTTGCACAATCTCAAAATAAAAAAGGAGTCCTATAAAAAATGGAAACTAGGACAAATAACAAAGGATGAATATAGGCAAGCAACACGGGAATGCAGGGGCAAGATTAGAAAGGCAAAGGCACAAAATGAGATCAAACTAGCTACAGGCATAAAGGGAAACAAGAAGACCTTTTATAAATACATTTATAAATACATTAGAAGCAAGAGGAAGACCAAGGACAGGGTAGGCCCACTGCTTAGTGAGGAGGGAGAAGCAGTAACAGGAAACTTGGAAATGGCGGAGATGCTCAATGACTTCTTTGTTTCGGTCTTCACCGAGAAGTCTGGAGGTGTGCCTAACGTAGTGAATACAAGCAGAGAGAGGGTAAGTTTAGAAGATAGGATACACAAAGAACAAGTTAAAAATCACTTAGGAAAGTTAGATGTCAGCAAGTCACCAGGTCCTGATGAAATGCATCCCAGGATACTCAAGGAGCTGATAGAGGAGGTATCTGAGCCTTTAGCTATGATCTTTGAAAAATCATGGCAGACAGGGGAGATTCCAGAAGACTGGAAAAGGGCAAATATTGTGCCCATCTATAAAAAGGGGAATAAGAACAACCCAGGAAACTATAGACCGGTCAGTTTAACGTCTGTCCCAGGGAAGATAATGGAGCAGGTAATTAAGGAAATCATATGCAAACACTTGGAAGGTAATAAAGTGATAGGGAATAGCCAGCATGGGTTTGTGAAGAACAAGTCATGCCAAACTAATCTGATAGCTTTCTTTGATAAGATAACGAGCCTTGTGGATAAGGGAGAAGCGGTGGATGTCATATACCTAGACTTTAGTAAGGCATTTGATACGGTCTCGCATGATATTCTTATTGATAAACTAGGCAAATATAACTTAGATAGGGCCACGATAAGGTGGGTGCATAATTGGCTGGATAACCGTAGTCAGAGAGTGGTTGTTAACGGTTCTAAATCCTGCTGGAAAGGGATAACAAGTGGAGTTCCTCAAGGGTCTGTTTTGGGACCCATACTGTTCAATATCTTCATCAATGATGTAGATATTGGGATAGAGAGTACGCTTATTAAGTTTGCAGATGATACCAAACTGGGTGGGGTTGCGACTTCTTTGGAGGATAGGGACATAATTCAGAATGACCTTAGCAAGTTAGAGAAATGGTCGGAGGTAAACAGGATGAGGTTTAATAGAGAGAAATGCAAAGTGCTCCACTTAGGAAGGAACAATCAGTTCCATACATACAAGATGGGAAGCGACTGTCTAGGAAGGAGCATGGCAGAAAGGGATCTAGGGGTCATAGTGGACCACAAGTTGAATATGAGTCAACAGTGTGATGCTGTTGCAAAAAAAGCAAATATGATTCTAGGTTGTATTAACAGGTGTGTTGTAAGCAAAACTCGTGAAGTCATTCTGCCGCTCTACTCTGCACTAGTTAGGCCTCAGCTGGAGTACTGTGTCCAGTTCTGGGCGCCACATTTCAAGAAAGACGTGGAGAAATTGGAAAGGGTACAGAGAAGAGCGACAAGAATGATTAAAGGTTTAGAGAACATGACCTATGAAGCCAGGCTTCATGAACTGGGCTTGTTTAGTTTGGAAAAAAGAAGATTAAGGGGGGACATGATAGCGGCTTTCAAATATCTAAAAGGGTGTCACAAGGAGGAAGGAGAAAATTTGTTCCTCTTGGTTTCTGAGGACAGGACAAGGAGTAATGGGCTTAAAGTGCAGCAGGGGAGGTTTAGATTGGACATTAGGAAAAAATTCCTAACTGTCAGGGTGGTCAAATATTGGAATAAATTGCCAAGGGAGGTGGTGGAATCTCCCTCTCTGGAGATATTTAAGAACAGGTTAGATAGACATCTGTCAGGGATGGTGTAGACGGAGCTTGATCCTGCCTTGAGGGCAGGGGGCTGGACTCGATGACCTCTCGAGGTCCCTTCCAGTCCTATGATTCTATGATTCTAAGAAGGTGGGAGAAAAATTATTGTCCTTAACCTCTGATAAGACAAGAAGCAATGGGCTTAAATTGCAGCGAGGCTGGTTTAGGCTGAACATTAGGAAACATTTCCTGTCAGGGCGGTTAAACACAGGAATAAATTATATAAGGACGTCGTGGAATCTCCATCATTGGTGATTTTTAAGAGCAGATTAGACAAACACCTATCAGGGATTGTTTACATGGTGCTTGATCCTGCCATAGGGGCAGGCGGCTGTACTTGATAAACATTTGAGGTTCTTTCCAGTTCTAGTATTCTATGAATCTTCAAGAATTTCTTCCTGAGGCAGACTTCATTTCTCTCAGCTACTGTTTACTTCCTAAAATTGCTCAATCTTTAGAATCAATATATAAAGGTTCCAGGATCAAGCCCCACATTTTTAAGACTATATGCTGAAAATTACTGTTGCATATAAGAAGAATTGGGTTGGGGCAGAGGGCACATCCTGGCAGGAACCAGGAAGTTCTCCCAACATGCTGCGGTTTGTAGTCCACAACTTGTAGATCCCAGGGCTGCTGCTGAAACACACTTGGGCTACATTTGTATACTGAAAATTGCAAATTTGACTTTACTTAGAAGAAAACCCACACAATTAATTTGTGTCCAACATAAGAAAGAAAACCAGGAGCGAGCAACACAGCAATGCCAATCATCAGTAACTCTGGCTGGAAAACAAAAATACCATTTCACAAAAAAATGTTGAGATTTTCACACAGAAACTGACTATAGCTCAGTGGCTAGAACATTCACCTAGGATGTGGGAAATTGACTGAAGAGAGACTTCAATTTGGATCTCACAATTTGAGTATTGGTTACAGTCTCTCTCTTTTTTGATCTGACTCCTCCCTATCTAATCCTTTTGACCAGAAATTCTATCCTGGAGGTGAGACAGCTAATTGAAAAAATGTTCATCTAAACCAATACATTTCCACAAAATTAAGGTTTGATTTCAGTAAATTGGTATTTTCTCTCTCACATAGTTTTCATTGAAAACAAAAAATCACCAGCCAACTCTAATTACTGTAGTTAGTCTTTAGGGGTTGGGATTTACTTCTGAGGTGCCCTCACAGGTCTCTGGCTTTGTTGATGATGATGATAACCAGAAAACTGTTTACAGCACACATCATGGAGCACACATGCAACCAGTCCGACATGACCCCTCCCTTCCTCTCCACTGGCATCTAGCTGACTGGACATACTCCTCTGCTTTCCCCCTTTCCTTTGACCCTACCTCTCTTAGTTACAATTTATATTAAGTCTTTATCATGCCTTTGGTATGTTAACCCATATTATTTACATTAGGTCCTTTTAGTATGTCAAGTAATCCAATTTCTGGTAGATTTCTGGTCACTTAAAGCCATAAAGCTGAATTTTACCCAGAAACCATATTGCTTTTTTATGTATATGTATGTAACCTGTGGAATGAGTGTGAGGTGAGACTGAGAAATACCCAACCAAAAAGGCAGTTTAGAATCTGTGACCTTTTAAAGCAGACAAAGAACCTGCAAGTAGATAAATTAATTGAGAAGCAGCCAGAAAATCTCTCTCTCTCTCTCTAAGACAAAATGTAACTTCACAGCAGAAACCTGGGACTGGCCCAGAGGGAGCTCCCAAGGAACATCATGATCAAACCTCTGGGAAGCTGACAGCTGGCCTGCACTCTAGCCACCAGCGAAATCAAAAGTAATCTACACTGCACTTGCAGCCTGCCTCCAAACTGCCAGCATGAATGAGATGTATGTGTGTGAGTATCACTTTACTCTTGAGAATCTGTACCAATAAACAATCCCCAAAGCAATACTGCTCCAGCCCACCCTTTGTCTGGGTTTGTTCCTCAGCAAGTCTGAGGAAGCGCAACATGTACCATGTTGACTTGTGCACTTAGTCTCCACTGAAGACCCCAAGAGAGAGCCCAAAGACCACAAATCAGATAAGGATTAAAGGTTCCCAGCCAGGTTTATTGTTTAGTGAAGTACAGTAATAGTTGTCAGTAGACTTCACTGAAACACTACACATTCATAACAATGGAATGACCCAATCAATAGTAAATTTCCATTGCCCCCTAGGTCATCCAAAAACTATCCTCCCCTCCAAGACACCATTTTATATACAGGTACAAACAAGTTACACATCACTGCTGACATGTCAGGTTACCACCCTCTGACCTTGTTTAGATATCACCCTTGTTTAGATATCACCATGGTTTGATGAGATCATCTCTATCCATCATGCTGTCATTTTAGACCCTTTTCTGCACCTGTATCTGTGGGGACTGTGTACGAAGGTCTTTTTAATAAACTGGTGGTACCGTGTGCTTCCCACTTATGACCAATATCAATTACTATTTTGCAGTCGGTACCTAGCACCAATTATGGGTCTACAGTTGGACCTAATAGTGTTTTGCACTCTCATGCCCTGTTCATGCCATGGCCTGCCTCTTGCTCAAATCTTAGCTTTGCCTTATATTAGCCATGTTGTGTCCGTTGTTAGCTAGGCCTCAGGCCTCTAACTGGGCCTGTGCTAAATGGGCTTATGTTTTAGGCTTTCATCTTACTATAGTTACCAGCTTCAAGAAAGTCTCAAAATCCGTATTTGTGTCTATGGACAAGGAAAGATCAATTGTCCATGTCAACAAAGTTTGGAAAACACTTCAGAAATGGAAGAGATCAAATACAATGTACTTAATACTCAAATAAAGGGGAGAATAAAACTATTTGATGATGAATTCATGGATTTGTTATCTATCTATAAAAAAGATATCGAAAGATAACATATTCTTCTTCTCTATTTGTCCTTCTCCTATCTGGGGCATTCCCAATCAACACACTTCTTTTTACATCTTCTCCATTCTTTTTTGAGCATTTTTGTTATAAGGACACATGATACAAAAAGAAACAAAGCACTACCTTAGAAACAACACTAAGAACAGTATATTATACTTTGTGATTCTGTGGAAACAAACACAACAATTACACTATTAGTAATTTAGTTATTTAAAAAAAAATCAAGCCCAATAATGTAAAAGTCCTCAGTAGGATTACAAGCAGAGTATGGGATAGCAAAATTTGGCTCCATCTGATGAGAGCAGGGTAAAACGTACACAAACCATCTGTTCAAATTTAATTTTCCCTCTAAACTTTATAACTCTTTAAAAACACACTGTATACAGACTCTAAAAATATATAAATTCAATAAATAAAAAATAAATGATTCAGCAGAAAACATCCATGGCTTCAAAATTGATGAAGTTATACTATGGCATGTTTGTCAAGAAACAAAATGCATCCTCTAAAGAGTAGATTTAACTTCCTTTTTTTTTTTCCTATCAGAAGTTTTTGAAAATGAAGAGGTCAAGAATGGGTGCAGCTATATCTCTTTTCCTTTTCACTGCTGTTTGAATGAAAAGCAGAACTCACTGAATGATATTTCTTTCATCTGTACTGCAACACTTTCCTTAAGACTGATTTTGTCTATTGTTTTCACTGAAGATTTTAACAAATATTCATAGCTTTATTTTGTACCACATGAAAATTGTGAATATCAATGTTGGGCAAGATTGTGGACTAATTAGGAATCAATAAAAAGTAAAGGAAGGTAATAGTTAATGCCAATCAACACTGGATTATAGAAAATGGGCAGTCACATTTACCTACAATTTTATAATGATATTATTAGTTTAGTTGAAAAGGGTAGCACACTTGATAAAATATACTAAGGCTTCTGTGTAGTGTTTGATTTGGTAGCGCACAATATTTTGATTAAAAAAACCAGAATATACAATTAACATGGCACACATTTAATGGATTAAAAAACTGGCTAACTTATAAATCCAAAAATGTAATTACAGATGGGGATCATCATTGAGCAGTTCTAGTGGTGTGGATGATGCTAGGCCCTACTCTATATAGCACTTTTATTAGGGACCTGGAAGAAAAGAAAATAATCACTAATGACTTTACAGATGACACAAAGGTTGAAGGATTGATAAATAATTGAGATGAATGATGGATAGAGAGTTATCCTGATTGCTTGGTAAATTAGGTACAAGCAAACAATGTGTGTTTTAATACTGCTGAATGTAAGTGTATGCATCTAGGAATAAAGAATATTGCCTATATTTACGTGATGAGGGACTCTGTTCAGGGAAGCTGTGATTCTGCAAAAGATTTGGGAGTCATGGTAGATAGTCAGCTGAACATGAACTCCTGCTACAATGCTGTGACCAAGAATGGTATCTTTGGTTGGTTGAATGTATAAACACTCTAAGTAGGTACATGAGCTCTGCCGGAGCAGTGGGCCTACACTGTAGATACTACACAACATCTATTATGTAGTTCCTAGAATCTGTAGTAGTTCCTAGAATCTGGAACCAGGGTTTAGACTGGTAGAGCAACTTTGAAATTGCTCTGTCTTTTAGCGGGGGCCATGCTCAACATCGGAACAACAGAAAAAAGGTGCCTACAAGCTGCCTTAACAGTGCCTTCCTCCACCCCAAGTAAAAAACTAAGCATAGGATGTCTGTTTATACAGAAAGGTGTTATTTGAAGAAAAGGTAATGAAAAATGTCAACATTAAAATGAAGAGCAGGATGAATTGATTTAAATCATGAGGTAGAAACTCTCAATTTAAATAATTTATTTTAATCTACTTTTCTATTTGTTCTCCAGTTATTTTCTAAAGAAAGATACATTCTGGTTGATATAACAAAACAAGTTGATTTACAGCTAAATAAAGCCTTTACACTAGATTTGGTACCATCATTTTGCTATCCAAGAGAATATGCTATAGTTACAAGCATTTATTTAAGCTAATATATAGCCTATTTTTTATATAAAGCTTATATAGCTTTATATGTTCAGTTTCTTATTAAATATATGTTTTAGTATACTTGAAAATAGTGAATTGCTTATTTTTACAGATGACCAATATGAAGTCACATTAGCATGGTAACCAGAATATAATTAAACAACAGTGTACAAAAATATGTTTTGTTACACAAAATAACATGAAATTCTTTATACGCATAAACAGTCCAAATATGTTTGTCACTTACAACCAAATGATTTACATAATAGAAGGTTTATCTGTAGTGAGTGAATTAAACCAATTATATCAGGTCAGCCTGGAAAAAAAATTCAAATATGACTAAATAAAAGTGATTGGAACTTAAGTCTTATTCATCCCTGTTTTTTTTTAAATGAGTCTCCTAAGTTATTGAGGCTGACTTTATGCTATTTTTATAAAACTTTACCTCAAAATTGGATATATTCCTCTCCCACTCCCCCTCCCTCCACCACCACCCAAGGAATTCTTTCTTTATATAGGAAGAACACCCTTTAATGAAGGGTGGGGAACCTTTTTTGAGTTGGGGCAAAAAACAAATCTCACTGATATGGCCCCCAACTAAGAAGCAGACACTCCCACATTCCCCTTACACAACGGAGATGGAGGGGGGCAGGCTAGTAGATTTTGTGCCCCCCCAGGTGCTGGGGTGGGGCCAGAAATGAGGGATTCCATATGTGGGAGGGGTCTGCTGGGAAGCATGCTAGAGGTGTGGAGTCTGTGTTGGTGGGAGGATGCAGGAGTGGGTTGGAGGGTCTGGCAGGTTGGAATGGTAAAAAAGCAGGCCAGAGGTAAAAGGGTTGGGTGGGGGGTAGGGTGCAAGAGTGGAGTGGAGCGGAGCAGGGACCTGGGCAGGGAGGGGGAAGACCAGATTGTGGATTGATGGTGGGGGTCTGGGTGGAAGTCATGATGTGGGAGTAGGGGGCATGTAGGAGAGGGCTGGAAGTGGGTGGTTTGGGTGGGAGGTAGGGTGCAGAAGTGGAGTGGGGGCAGGGACCTTGGAAGTGGTAGGGTGCAGGAGTGGGGAGGGGGTAGGAGGTCTGGACAACGTGAGGGAACACTTACCTGGCACAGGTCCACAGGGATGCACATTGCTCCCTGCCCCTTTGTTACCAGGCACCACCCCCTGCTACGCTGATTGGCCACAATTACAGCCATTCAAAACAGCAGGGGAAAAGCTTCTAGGCAGCACTTTGCTGTGCTGCCATTTCCCCATGCAAAGCTGATTCCTCCCCCTGCTAGGCAGAGCCTGTGGCTCAGATCTGGCCCTAGATTGCCTAACTCCGGCCCATGAGTCACAGGCCCTCTCTCTCCCATGTAGTGCAGAGTAGGGATGTGAACGACTAGTCGACTGTCCTATAATCAAATGCTTATCGGATAGTCAACACAGTAGTCGACTAGACATTTCCCTCCCTTGTCTCTGAAAGAGGTGGGGTGTGGGTGGGGGAGGGAAGAGACAACAGGGGGTGCTTCAAAGCAGCAGCATCACGTGTAGCCCAGGGTCAGCGGGGGAGTTCCCAGCTGATCCTTAGCTCCATAGGGTGCATTTGCCTTTGAAGTGTAGCAACAGCCCTGGGGTTGTTGCTACACAATAAGGGCACCTCCGCCTTTGAACACTAATCAAATAGTTTAGTCAATTAATTATTCGATTAGTCAATTAGTTGAAATTTAACATCCCTAGTTCAGAGCTAATGCTGGTGCTGCAGCCCCTCAGGGACATCACCGGTGCGGGTTCCCCAATGCGGGGAGGAGCCCCAAACCTTGAGGGCCAGATCCAGGCAAACTAGAAGCTGGATCTTAACCCCAGACCATAGGTTTCCCTCGCCAGCTTTAATGCAATGTTTTTGATAGAGACTCACAGATCCATCATGTGTATTTTTATTTTAAATGTTAAGAGGTTAAAATAAGTATAGACATAAAATATTAATGTAATACAAAAGATGTTTATGCAGATTTTTTCCAAGAAAATAAAATAAAAAAATCTGATTTAAATAAAAATCCATCTGCTTGATTTTATTAAAATGTGATTATCTAATTTGAAGAGTGATTTTTTCAATAAAATTTATATTATCTACAAAACATAATCCCCGACATTTAATAAGTTTTTGTGTTTATTACACACAACTTATCTGACCTTTATTGAAAACACAACAGTTTTCTACCCCCCTTCCCACTTGTTTTTTTTTCTGACATGGGAACATGATATTTCTAATAATATTCAATGTGTTATCACTGGTTAATGATAAACATTGTGCAAACAAATAGAATGTAAAATCTCCAACATTACTATGGCTTACATTCATCCCCCTTCTTATTTCACTAGTAATGAGCTACTCAAAAAAATGTATTCAGTAAATGCCAAAAAGTCATGGTAAATATGAAGATATGTAACATAGGTGTCATTCTCTCACCGATAAGGGACTATCGTCAATATTAAATTGTAGTGATACAAGTCTGACGGGTGATAGTGGCCCCTGATACTGGGGGCTTCCCCCAACATTGGGGAGCCCATACTGGTGAGGGGTGAAGGTTTTTGTTGCTCACTTATGTGCAGCCTCTGAATGATTTTTCTGTGGGTCAGTTCCCCCCCTCCCAACTCAAAAAAAGGGTTCCCCACCCCTGCCTTAGACACTCTGAAAGGCCTCACACTGGCAGATTCCATCCCATGTCAGGACAGAAAAGTGACTCGAGACTGTCTATAGTGACCATCTGTTGATCAGGAGAATGCAAGTTATCCTTTTCTTCCGGTTTTGGTTTACTGACACTACAACATTTAAGATATCAACTTGGATCTTTCTCACAGCAGCATAATGGCTTGTCACTATACTATAGGGCTGACTCCCTACACAATTATTATGCAGCCTTTAGAAACATAATCAGTTGGAGTTATTCAGTGTAGAAAGGTTGTATTCATGTGATAGGAATAGAAAGTATTTTCAGTTGTTCCAAACACTAAAATAAAGTTAAACTGACCTTTTCAAAAAGTGCTCTCCATTTTAACAGGCAAAATTGCTTTACATTTTTGCCTTCATTGAAAACAATTAGAAGAGCAATCTAATTTGAGTTTCAATAGAAGACCTGTCACACTCAAAACGTGAATATGGTCTATTCACTTCGACATAATGTCAATTGTATTTTTTTCTTCTTGTGTGTAAAAAAAATAATCACAAGACATGAAGTGCAAAAAAGAAACAAAGCCTTTTGTGAGTCTGTGCACGCATGTAAGTACCAGGGATAAGGAGCCAAAATGCTTTGTTATGGAAATGAACAAAGGAGGTGCTGTCTCATGAACTAGGATAAGGCTTTGGAACCTTTTACTCTTAGGCTGTGTCCAGACTCAGGGGTTTTTTCGAAAAAAGTAGCCTTTTTTCGAAAAAACTTCACCTGCGTCTAGACTGCAGCCGCGTTCTTTCGAAATTAAATCGAAAGAATGCGGCTTTTCTTTCGACGGTGGTAAACCTAATTCCACGAGGAAGAACTCCTTCTTTCGAAAGTGCTCTTTCGAAAGAAGGCATTCTTGACAGCAAACAGGCTTTTTAGAAAGAGAGCATCCAGACTCACTGGGTGCTTTCTTTCGAAAAAGCGGCTTGCTTTTTCGAAATTCCACGTGCAGTCTAGATGCGCTCTTTCGAAAGAGCCTCTTTCGAAAGAGGCTTGCAGTCTAGACATAGCCTTAGTAGGAGAAAGTTATGGCAGCTGGGACACAGGACTGTTTAAGAGTCTATGGGAGGTGCAATCTGGAACAGGGGTTTCTTCTAAATCACCAGTCAAAGAACAAGAGTTATGGGATGATTAATATAGTAACACAGTTCTCTTACTTGTAAGGTATAAGATTATCTCATCTTGAGAGACAAAGCAAAGTAATTTGAACTGCTAACAAAAAGTGGTAAATATAATAGTAATGTGATAAATGATAAAATAGTTGTGTCGATTTAAGAAGTGGGAAAGGGGAAGCATGATTTACTGGTTCCACTTCTCTCCTTAGGCACCTTTTCCTCTTCCCATGCTGTAGAGAAGAGGGAAGAAGAGGGTCCAAATATTGTAAAGATGATATAATCAACTCTCTGGGGCATGAACTATTTTTTATAACTACAGACAGCCACAATCTCAGCACCAGAAAGTAGAAATGCATGATATAAACTGCTCACGTACACCATGGAAATTAAGCAAACATATCTATGTTAAGGTGAGAAAGTGTAAGGTTTTGGGTGCAGAGGCTGTCTTTGTTATGTGTTTGTACAGCTTCTAGAAAAATGGAGACCTTGGCCATGAATGGGGCTTCTAAGGCATTACTGTGATACAGATAAAAAAAGTAGATGAAAATGGTGTTATAGTTCTGGGAAAAGTACGTGAATGAAGAAAATAAGGTTCAAGGTAATTAATGCATAATTCAAATAGACATCACAAATGTAAAAGGGAATCATTTTCAACTTACTAGTAAGAGAAGGTATGACATTATGGCTTGGGATTTTCATTAGAATAGAAGCATTGCTGGTAACAACTATTACCTTCCTGTATCATACTGAGCCACATTTGTCCCTGTTGTTACTTTGCTGATTTACATGGAACTATGCAGGATAGAATACAATACTTTCTATTTTATCATTATACTTTGCTCAGCAACATGAACATCAAGAGTAGTATGTTGCAAGGAAAAGCAATGCAATCTAAAGCCAGCAATTAGTAAAATGGTAAATTTTATATTCCTTCCCTTTGCTAAAACTGGCAATTTTATCAACTCAGATTTTATGATGTTTGATCACTGAGTGCACTGAATAAATCCGTTCCTATCTCAGTTATGTAACACAACACTCAGAGAGGGAGATTCTTATGCTAATAGCTCCCCAGGCCAAGGGTCTACATGACATAGTCCATTATGGATGAGGAAGAAGGGGAAAAGTTGCTAGTTTAAATTTGTCAGTGTATATGGTTTTGGTTGTGTAGAATCAATACAGGAGGAAAAATACCTGTGATGGTTGCAAAACATCTAGCTTCACTGAAAATAAATAAATATCATGAGTTAATAAGGAGTTTAGATGGAGCAAAGAGAGATGTAACAAAAGTTGACCTAGTTAGCTTCAATTAAATTATAATAGTAAACATCTGAAGATGAAAAAATACAAAGTAACTTCATGAATTATGAAAGGCAAAATGGTTTTAAGAAACATAAAATTGATTATCTCTTTTCATACCCCCCTTTGAATCAACTTTAGCCAAATCTCTTTACAGTGATATTGAATGAACATTATGGAGCTAAAGTAATCCCAGTTCCGAACTTTTCACAAAGCACTTTATCTTACTATAGCTCTTGACTCTGATGGATCAACTCCAACACTCACAAAACTGGAGAACTGGTCACATGAAGCACTCTTGAGAGCTGATGGTCACTTAGCAGGTTTGACAAGCTGTTTCAAAATATATTGCCACAGAAAAATAAGCAGATAGTGAGGAGGGTGAGGGAGCAAGCGTGGAGGTTCGTCGAAGAACAAATATGGAATATAATGACTGTGGATAGTAAAAGTAAAGGGGAATGGCTCAAAGAACAGTTAGGTAGCCAGAAGGGAAATTAATGTCATTCTAAGCTAAGGTGGGTTATGTGGAAACTCGTTGCAATACAGACAGGCAATTTGTATTTTGTTCTTTTCTTACAGGAAGAATGAGTAATGTAGCTAATTAAATAGCAACTTTATAGAACTTGCTTAAGCAGAAAGGCACATATTATGGGTTGATTCTGTCCACTTCACAGGGGAAGACAGTGCAAATTCTTATAGCTGATGACTCCATCAGCGGTATAGATCTAGGATTAAATTTGGTGTGCAAAATACACACGCCACTAATAATATGTTTGCTCTTTGTTGGCTATTTTAAGATTAAAGATTATTGGTCAGATACACAAAACTTCCTGAATTCTATTATTATGATCAATATAAGAGAAAAAGTCACAGAAATAGAACAAGTAAGCAGCAACAGCAGAATCTGTACCATATACTCACATGACTGCAGGTTCCTCTTAAGGTAAAATAACCATTAAGGTTGGCATCAACCCACCATCCCAAGGCTCTGTTGAGGGTCGGGTTTGATTCTTATTATGAACTTATTTCTTACAGCCACCTTTGCCTACGAAGACCATTTTGATGAAGTCTTGGACTCTAGTGACTGTACTTGTAAGTGCCGCTATCCATTTTGTGGGTTTTGACAATTTTCATAAGAATTTGCACAGGTATATGAGTCTCTTAAAATAAAGTCAAAGAAGTCTGGATGAATAAAGCCTTTGTGTTCTAGACAGTCTACCATAAGCCATAACTAAACCTTCTGATTCAAGTATGATTATTTTGCTCACTTAGTAGATAAAATGTGGCCTTACATAATTACTATCACTAGGCCTCAAGCTTAAAATACCAAGATTCATTCTCCCTGAAAAACCCATTGTAAAGCAATTTTTAAAAATGTGTTGTTTACTCCTACTGGCATTATAGGTTGAGTCTCATTCATACTAATTTAACCAGCCTCTTAGCACTTTGCTAGTAACAATTTATAGCCTAGAAAAGCACACTACTAAACTAAATTTAGTAGGGCCGATCTGAATAGATGGAAAATGCCTTTGTCCCAGAAGGTGGTCCAGTCTGGAAACCACCATATCTGTCACCGGAGGATTTCTCCAGTCCGAAAAAAGCACAGACACAAATGTCAAATTTAAAAGATATATTGAATACAACAGGTAACAACACAAAGAATAACCCCAGAATAGAACACTGCATAAATCAACCCCTCACCCCAGAAGTAATAGAAAATAGCACAGTATAACTAAACAAGAAAGTGCATCTAAAGTCAGATGGCAGCCGAGGCTCAGGACCTTCAATCCGTTGGCATAGGCAGCCTCAGGGGAGGAACACTGAGGAGCCCAACTGATGATTTGTCGATGGTATGACCATGGGTATGTTACACAGGCACCCGATGGTAATCAGTTCTCAGCTTCAAAATAGGGCCTTCGCCACAATGGTTGGAGTGGAACTGGGTGATAGGCAGCTACTCTCAGTCCGGAACTACAGGTAGCTATAACCCACAATGCTGGGCAATTGCCACAGTAGTGAGCTAATGCACCCTATAGGTAGCGGTGAAATTGAGTCTATTGGGAAGCAGGTCCCGGCCTTCGCCACAGCTCTTTTTCAACAGTGATCTAAACTGCCAGCTACTGGAAGATGAGAAGGAAGCAGGAGCTAGGAGCAGGAGCCCGATCACTTGAGCTTATAAAGATCCCAGGGCAGGAAATAGCAGGAGCGTCTCTAGTGCACGAGGTGTATAGTGTTGGGTGCATATTAGTGTTCCTGGTGCAGACTGTAGTATCGTGTGCAGAGCAACAGTGTTGTGTACACAGCCATGTTCTGTGTGCAAATGATGGTTTTTGGTGGCAAAAGTCTTTTAGTCCTTTGGGTTCCATTTTGATTTCTATGTAAAACTCAAGACTCCATTTTGATTTTAGTGTCCTTTTGGTTATAATGTCCTTGATCTTAATGTTCTAACTTACAGTCAACAAAATGTACTAACTAAGAGGGATTTGTCCCTTACATTGTAATCTTGATGCAAGATACCAGTTGTGTCTACCTTAGTCACAAAATACTTCAACTCTTCGATTCTCCTTACACATCTCTAAAGGATATGTCAACCAGGGAAAATATCAGACAAATGCTACTTAACACATCCTGCAATTACAGTAGTGTCCAGTCTAGACTTTACAAACCTACTATTAGCAACCCTAGTTTATCTCTAGCCAAACAGGAAGTATTGTTTTTATCTTAAATCAATCTGAGAATGCTGAGTCCTGATGCAAAATTCTATGAGAAACCTCTCAAAATGTGTATTGAGAGGGCTTAGCTCAGGGATGTGGCTGTACAGAGGTACCTTTGTGACACTGCCTAGGAGTTGATCTGTAGAATAGAAGCACTCTGGCAACTCTTCAGCTGCAGGCTATGCAGGATGGTGGTTCACCATCAATTCCCCTAGACTCATCAATCTCTTAAAACATTTATGTGGAAGTCACTGAATTTTGTAGTCCTGAAAAGACACTGTACAGAACAGGTAGCAGCAGATCAAACTTCATGGCACTATCCTGGAAGGACCACCCTTAAGTCTCCATGCTCAGTCAGTGTTAGCCTACATTAAAAATTCTACATTGGTGCAGTTACACCAATGAAGCTATAGCATGTCTGTTGAAGACATGATATGCCAATGAGAGAGTGCTCTCTGATCAGCAAAAATTACTCCACCACTGTGAGTGGCAGAAGCTATATTGGTGGGAAAGCATCTCCTGCCTAAACAGCCAACACAGCGCTTAGTTTGCTGAAATTTGCATGACTCAGGGGATTAGTTTTTCAAACCCTAGAGCAACATAAGCTACATCAATTTAAGTGCTAATGTAGACATGCCCTCAGCCTCTGTGAAGTTTACCAATAAGGGTGCCAATTACTTTGGTTATTTTTTCTGATCTGGATACCTATTCATTAGGAAGTGACTTAGACCAACAACTCATTTTACAAATGCCATTCAGAAATCATTAGATGGTATTGGCTTTTTCCTTTAAAAGAATAACCTAGTAATGAAAGGCTCTGAATTATACAGCCA